>NW_022196914.1:58412997-58453478 GCF_008632895.1 Mastomys coucha | reverse complement strand
GGGGGGGGGAGGTGGTGTTCCTACCTCAAATGCTTTCTTGTCCCCATTTACCTCAGCCTCTAAGATCTTTCCTTATTGACCTGGATCCCTTACACAGAGAGTCACATAGCAGATAGTAAGGCATCCTCTGAGGTTGTGCAGTGTCTTTCTTTCTTTGAAGTCTATCATCAGCCCTTGTTGACCATCAGCTTTCCCATACAGAGAGAAGATAATGTAGGGGGTGAAGATACATGGCTCCTTTTTTTGCTCTGACTTTTAAAATTAATTAATTAAGTGTGTGTGTGTGTGTGTGTGTGTGTGTGTGTGTGTGTGTGGTATACATGTGAAGGTCAGAGGACAGGACAACTTTCAGAGGATCAGATTCTTCCTCGTACCATGTGGGCCCTGAGAATCAAATTTAGGTTCTTGGGCATGACAGGTCTTGCCAGTCCTTTCTCTGATATTTAAATGGTCTGGAGGGGGAGTTTCAGATGAGGATGTGCTGGCCCCAATCACTCTAACTTTCTAATTCATTGAGCTTGTGGTTGAGCTCAGGCTCTGGGCTGTCACATGGTGTCTCTTAAGTTGATATTTTCTTCTTCTAGTTTTCCAGAAAGGAAGGAGGTTTTGGTGGAGAGAATAAGAAAGTCAGTGGTGGGAAGGAAAACAAAACAAAACAAAAATCTTTTTGGCTGAGACTGACAAGGTACCTTCGGAAGAGCCCAGGGCAAAGGAGGCTGTGAATGACAGAACAGGAAGCCAGAAGGGCCCCTATGGGAGCGGGGGAGTAGGTGTCAGGAGTTTGCCCAGACCTGCCTGTGTAGGAAAGCTGCCAGTAGCCTCTTGGACCTGAGGCTACGAAGATGTTTCTTTCTTACTTTGCTTGGAGATTATGGGGCAGAGGTATACCAGGGGATGACTCTAAGGGACCAGGGAGACCCTAGATAAATAATAGAGGTGCACCATTAGGTTGGAATTCCCCAAGAACATGGTCCACAGAGTCTTCATTGTCCTTTAATTCCCAACACATGGGATGCTCAGTGGGCGCTGGATGGATATGTGTTGAGGAACCAATGAGTTAATGACTGGGTGGATGGATGGATAGATGGATGGATAGATGGATGGATAGGATGGGTTGGGTGGGATGGAGGGACTGGATGGGTGGATAACGGGTGAAGGAGTGCACTAAAACAGAGTAATTTTCATTGTTCCTCCCTGGTACATCTCCTCTCCTCCATCAATAACAGATAAAGTAGATATGGATTGGGGTCCACCCTAGCTTTCCTTGGTAAGCTGATAACTTATGGCTGAGAAAAACCTACAGATGACTACGATCTGCTGTTTCTTTTTATTCAGCTCTCAAATCCCTGGCTATAAAACTTGGCCCATAACTCTAGACAAGGGTGTGGCCTCAGTGCTTTGGGCAGACAGTCTTCTTGACCACAGGTTTTCTTGTTTTGTTTTTGGTTTTCTTTCTCTGAAGTCAGTCTCCCTCCATCTGGGGGGACAATCATGAATAGCCATGCCCATGCCAAAACTAGATATTTAGAAGGCCTTGAAAGGCTAATTAAAAGTACCCTGGGAGTGCAGAGTTCATTGTCATAAAAACCAACAGCCCTGTTACCTACTCTAACCCAGAGGCTCTATGACTCAGAGTGCCCCAGGCAGGGTTAATAAGTTCCAGAGTATCTCCTCCTCTCACTGCTGTCTGACAGCAGGAGGGAGGCTCTACCAGGTGATAATTGCCTTGACCTTGAGTCTACCAAACACTGGCAAGAACTTGCTATGGAGGCCGGGAAGCATTGGGAAGACCAGAAGCAAATCTGGGCACATAGAAGCATGAGAAAACCTGAGTTCACAGTTGTGCTAGGAAACTGAACATAGAGTCTCCAGGTTTCCATGAAAAATTTGGACCTATTCAGGAGACATGGAGCCATAGAACGGACTTGATGGGACACTTTGGATGCAGTTCCTGATTGCATGATGACAAGTAAGTTTCTGCCCCCTCTGAGCCTCAGTTTACTTATGAAAAATGGAAATAATCATAGTATATACAGCACATTGCTTTATTCTTTAGTACCCAGAAAGAAGTCAAGGTGACCTGGACATCTATATTTTATCTAAAGGATTTTCCCTGTTATCTACTGCTGACATTAAATATAGCAAAGAAGAAAGGACAGATGCAGTATTCTCACTGCAACTGGAGGGTTGGTTCTTGTACCAGTGTGCAGCATCTTATACACAATAACTACTCCACGGTTACACTAACTTCCAACTATAATCTACTCATACTTGTATTAATTATATTAAGCTGCTACAAAAAGGGATGGCAATATGGCAGGCCCTGACCTCAGGGTGCTCACAGTCTTTATGGAAGCAAGCTCTAACCACATGTGGTAGGCACTAGAGTTAAGGCTCGGCTGCAGTTGTCCTTGTACTAGCTTGTCTCATTACTGTCAGCAAACTTAAGATACACATCTTGGACTCCACACATACCTTCTTATTTCAGGGATCAGTCCTATGATTGTTGCTGCATTGAGGCTGTTTGAGAACCATTGTTATGGTAGAATTCAAAGGTGATAAGCTGGAGAGATAGCTCAGTGGTTAAGAGCACTTGCTGCTCTTACGGAGGACCAGAGTTCAGTTCTCAGCACCCATATTGGGTGGCTCACAACTGCTTGTAACTCCAACACCCCTGGATTCTGACTTCCTCTTCTGGCCTCTGTAGGCATCTACATGTACATTCATATGTATGTGCACATGTGTGTTTATAAGTTTTATATATATAATTATATGTATATACATATATGTACAATTAAAATGTATACATATAAAATATGATATGTGTACAATTTGAAAAGTGTGTGTATATACATATATACAATTGAAAATAAATGTTCTTAAAGTTGTAGGGTAATTTATAGAAGAAGGAGATATAATAAAAATAGTTTTTATGGAGTGGGGGAGGGTAGCCCCCTAGAGAAACTTTATGGAGGTGGCAGTATTGAAGCTTAGAGAAAACTCTGAAAGTCAAGAGAACTTCAGAAGATCTCTGGCAAGCCCAATAGTGCCAGTGTATGTGTGTGTGTTAGGGTGGGCACTGCTTTCTAAAAGACCCAGCAATGGCTCAGTGGTTAACAGCATGGCTAGTCTTCCAGAGGACCCAGGTCTGATTCCCAGCACATACATATTAATTCACAACTATCTGTAACTCCAGTCCCAAGAAATCCAATGCCCTCTTCTGGCCTCCTCCAGGACTTAATGCACATGGTACATGAACACATATGCAGGCCAAACATCCATATACATAAAATAATACATTAAAAAAACTATAGATGTTCTGGTTGGACTGATTCTGTAAGGCACAGGGGCTCACCAAATGTGCCTGAAAATGGAATAACGTTAGCAACTCACTGACCTGATGGTTATAGTGAAATGCTTGGGAATAGGGGCGTGGAGGGAATATTGGAACCAGTTGACTCACTGTTCAAGATCTTTTCATGATAGGAGGTAGGCTGGAAACTTACCTGGGTCAGCGGGAGTAGAAAGAAGGCCCTTGGGGCCTGGTGAGATGGCTCAGCAGGTAAGAGCACTGACTGCTCTTCCGAAGGTCCTGAGTTCAAATCCCAGCAACCACATGGTAGCTCACAACCATCTGTAATGGGATCTGACATCCTCTTCTGGTGCATCTGAAGACAGCTACAGTGTACTTATTTATAATAATAAATAAATCTTTAAAAAAAAAAAAAGAAGGCCCTAAACATGGAAGGTGAGGTGGGGTTGCACACCGCATGCAAATGAGGCACAGATATAGAGATATGGACTGGGTTTGGCCTAATGCTGCTTATTCCTACATTAATCCGGGTCCCCAAAATTGTTTGCATGAGAACCTACACCCAAAACACTGAGGGATCCTGCCCTCAGTTGGTTCTGATTGGTAAATAAAGTTGTTGGCAGCCAATGGCTGGGCAGGGTAGACCGAGGCTGGAGAAGGAGAAGGAGAGGAAAGACACCACACTTGGGAAGGTGCAGGACAGAGAGCACAACTGCCATGTAGGAGCCAGAGGATAGTGGCTCAAGAGGCCACCCAACTGGGTCCAGGGTAGCAAAGATGGAGCATAGGATTTAGTAAGTAACGACTCTGGAATATTAGAGGGAGGTGGACTAGCCATGTAGAGGTTAGGGAATGGCCCAATCATTGAGCTGTTTTAGGCATATCAAAATATAAAGGCTGTGTGTGTCTTTCACTCGGGAAATCCAGAACCTTGGGGCAGGTAGCAAGGAATGTGATCACCCTCAGGATCTATTTAAGTATTTAATTGGGAAGTACTACAGAGATCAAGTCATCTCGGTTTAAATTTAGGTTTTCGCATGAAATCGTGTGTGGTAGAAGAGGGGCAGTAACAAATGAAAGATGTCCCTAAGGAATAAAGTGTGAGTTCATATGCCAGGACAAGAGAGGGGCTTTGGGGAAGAGGGCGATTTAAACAAGGATGATTGTGAGCTTGATCTTCTACCTGGTGGAGTTGAGGTACTTACCAGCTGTGCAGAGGCCTGGCTTCAGTAGAGAGATTATTAGCTGGGCACTCACATCTGAGTGTCACGTAGAAATTATCATGAAGCTAGGGGGAAGTAGATGACTTCACTTCGAGAACAGAAGGACACAAACAATCAAATCCTAAGGAAGGTCTACTATTAAGGAGTTGTCGGAGAAAGCCAGCAGAGAAGATTCTGGAAGAGTGGTGTAGGAGGCACTGGGAGAACAGCATTCGATTTGGAAAGGCGTGAAGGCCGGGATTTGTGGCATTATCTGCTCCAGAAGCTGAGCGGGAGGAGAAGTGAAGCCACCAGACTTATCTACTGGGACCTTTGGGACACATTTACTTCTCATTGTGGATCAGGATGCTGGCGGCAGAAGCCGGGAATGTAGGGAAATGAAAAAGCAGAGGAAGTCGGTGTTGAGTGCTGATAGGGAAGAAACGAGACAGTAACTCAAGAGAGCACGGCTTGCTTGCCGTTCATTAATTATATATGGTCCTGTGGGGGGAGGAGGGAGAGAGGGGGAAGGAGTGGGTGGGAAGCAGAGATTAAAGAGGGAGGAAGGTGGGAGATGATGGATGGATGCTATGGAATCCAGGAGGAGACGAGATCGAGGAATTACCTAGAGACCGGATGTCCCGTTTTGAGTGAGATCTCCTGGTGTCTTGGCAATGACACTGTCCTGGATGGGATCCAAGCAAAACTCCCCTTTCACTGGGGCCAGCAACATGGTGAACCAACACATACCGTCCTCAATCTCAAATACAGGTATCTGCTTTTTCTCTATGGCCAATCTTACCCCCTTCTAGAATTCATAACAGACCAGAGCTGAAGTAAGAAATATTCTATTTTTCCAACAAGTTTATTTTCTTTCTAGTTTAGCCAAATCAAGGCGTCTTACCCTTACCTGGCTTCCCAAATTTAATTAGCCAACTTCCTCCTCCCCCTCCGGGACTTAGAAAGTAGACCTTGTTTCTCTCCTTCCCTTCCCGGCTTTCGCTTATCTAAGCGAAGGGCCCCGTGGGGGCTTTCAGCTGATTTATTTCAGCTGGTTTCTTCTAGCCAGGCTGGCTCTGGGTTAACCTTCTTCAGACCCTGGGGGCCACTTTTAGGGAGCTCTGCTAGGTATTCTGACCTGCTAATAGGTCCCTAAAGGGGAAGTCCACACTGTCACAGTAGATCTTACTACCTAACACCTAGTGAAACCCTAGGCTTTGCCTAGCTCAGCCAAGACAGAACAGGAAACATGTAATCTGGGGTTCCCCGAGAGACTGGCTGTATCTCGAAGGATAACTCTAAACAGAAGAGGACAAGGCTAGTGGAATAGAACGAGCTTCAGTTTCGGGCTTTACTTAAAGAGCCCCACTCCCTATTTTTCGAGTCTGTATTTTGAAGCAGCACAGGAATGGAAGAAATGTGTTAGCATCTCGAGGTGGGCCGCTGCGTTATTAACTCTCATCGAGGAGATGTGGGCAAAATGTTGCGCAGTCAAAACCAGTGCTCCCTTTGTTTTGCTCGCAGAGAATGAATAACATCTCGCCATGGCACTGGTCCACATGCTAAAACTTTTTAAGGACAGGTCACTAGTTTTGGGCAACGGGAAGAAAAAATGCTCTTCACCCCTCAGGAAGTTCATTAGTGCTGGTTCTTGAGACACTTGCGCATCAAGCTATGTCCAGTGTCATTTCTTCCTCATCCTCCAGGTTAAGTTGCAGATGGCAGGAGAAAGGAGGGGCTAAGTTAATTACAGAGTTAATTTTTTCCCTGGGACGTTTCCTAAACTGTGTAAGAACACAAATGTGAGGAGTTTACACCTACTATTTTAATGTTTTTGTTTGGGGCTTTGCTACCCCATGTAGTAGGAGGAGAGTTGTCCCTTGACCTCACACATGCACCCACCCATCCACATACCCCCCACTCACACATATGTACACACACACACACACACACGTATGTTTACAAAATAAATAAATGTCAAAAAATACAGTCATGGAAGTTAAAATATAGGGTGTGTTATGTAAAAACCAGAAATCTGTATAGGAACAATGTCTATTTCAGGTACAAAAATATTGCTACCAAGGTTTTATTTTTTCATTTCCCAAAATATCAGTCCTAGCTATTTTTATGCTGTAGTAACACAAAATGTTTAATATATGCTCGTAAAATGTGGGCATTTTGTCTGAGTGGTGGCTGCTAGCCACAGTGGCCCAGTGAATATGTAAGGGAGAGGTGTCCCTGTTTGCTGCCTCCCAGTGTAAATTGCAGGTTTGTGTATGTAGAGTAGAGTCTGGGTAGCAAGCTGAGACTCATATGGTCCTGTTAATTGATCATTCTCTGAGCGTCATCGACTTCCACCCTCTCCTGACACCTTAGCTCTTCTCCTGTAACATATCATTATTTTAATAATAGTAACCTGTCTCAAAAGATGGGGAGATTAAATATCTCCTGCACAGGTGTGGATGCTCCCTGCAGATACCTTCTGCACACCCTTTGACCCTAAAGGTTTGGACTACTAAGGACTCACACCTGCACCCTTCTCCGAGGCTGGTCCCCAAAGGCAGGCTATGTCTTGCTGACCATGCCTATTTTGAACCCTCCTGAGGCAACCCTGCCGGGCCCATTGACTAAGGGCTTTAAGAGCCAGCAAGTACAGGGTGGAATAGTGTTGACACAATTCAGGACCCTGAGATGCCATGGCATCAAGCTTAGCTCTGTTCTGAAGTTACATGTGACTGAATCCTTTCCTCACGCTCTTACTATTCTCAGTCATTGTTCTTCCTGTACCAAAAACACCAGGTAGGGACCCCTCCCTCAGGCTGTGCTAAGGATTTTGACCTGAAACTAATACTATTTTGAATAACACTTAGGGCTTTGTAATCAGAAAGTGACTAAGGAATTTAATAAAGACTATATTTATGTTTAGGATAGGTTTAGACATTAGAGACTTAACTCTTTATAGTTGAGTGACCTGCTAATCTGTCCTCAGAGGTGAAAGTTACCTTGGGGAGGTCACAACGAGAACTGGAGGTGAGCAAATGCCCCAGGGAATGCCATAGCCTGAGTTCAAAACTGAGGAGCTGCTAGTGTCATATAGCCCAGGAGAGCCTCAGCCTTGTTGTGTAGGTCAGTATGACCTTGATCCTCTACCTCCTTAGTGCTGGGATTGCAGATGTAGCCTACCATGAAGTTCTGGGTGCAACCTCCCACTTTCTCTTATTTCAGGCTGTCTTAGAACTCATCAAGTAGCCCATGCTGCCCTTAAACTCATGACATTCTCCTGCCATAGCCTCCTGATACTACAAGGAATAACCTTGCACATTTGTCTCTTGGCTTTCCAAAGCTGGAGCTGTAGGTTAAATTTCTGAAAGCATGATAGTTTTGATGAGGGAAAATATCCAAGTGTTTACAACTTTCATGGACAGTTACCAGGAAAATTTGACAAGGTAAAAAAAAAAATCGAGGTACAAATCACTTTTACCTCTCCTGTTGGCTGAGGTACTGGTTTCAGACCTCATAATAGTTAGTTTGCCCAGGACACATTCAGGAAGCAAGGGCTCTTGTCAGCTCCCTTTCACAAATCATGCATTCAATTGACCCGTGGCTACTCATTTTAGTGGGCGACTCCAGGGAACTCTACCTGAGTCTTTCTTCTTCTTTTCTTCCTGGGCAGGTTTGTAGCAAAAAAAAATTAGACAAGCTCTTAAAATTCTTCCTTGCATTCTTTGGACCCATGACAAAGAAAAATAGAGCCCCAGACTCCTAGTGGTCTGCAATGTGCCTTAATGGAATAGAGAAGGCAGAGGCTCTGAGGTCAGCAACACATGAAAGATTAGTGTATATGTATATATACAATCTCTCTCTATATATGCAATATATATATATATATGTATATATATATATATATAGATAGATAGATAGATAGATAGATAGATAGATAGATAGGGCCTTGCCCTCAAACTGACAATCATCCTGCCCCAGCTTCTGAAGTGCAGAGATCATAGACATGACTGTTGACAGGGTGATTTTTGTATCTGTGTGACTTTGGGTGAGGTCCTCACTTCCTAGCCTCTGTACTTTCATCTGGGAAACAGGAAGAATTTTGAACTCATTAAAGGTGGTTGTGAAGATGAGACCTGAGGCAGTACCAGCCTCTACCTGGCATCCACACTGGTGACTCACAACCTCGGCTTCAAAGCCATCTTTGGACTGATGTTTTGACTGCTGGTGAGTGGTTTGCCACATCCTGTTGATGATGCAGTCTTCCACACCATGCAGGAGTGATAAGCCCCATCCCCATCCTTGTAACATCAAAGGACTCTGTGTCATCAATTAGTCAGAAAGCTGCCTTTCCCTGTACGGTCCAACACATTATGATTCTGGTCCTCAAGAAGCGTCAAGGTTTATCTGGGGTCAGATAAGCTTGGAAATCCTACCAATTGGACCACCCACAGCCACATAGCTTAGTGACAGGTGCCTGGACTCACAAGAAGCAAAGAGCCATGGAGAGCAGGCATTTTCAGCCGTCATCTGAGGTGTAGTTTCTGGTTTTCTGTTTTCATTATTTTAGGATGTCTTGACACAGAGGTCTCTGTCTTCCCATAAGGAAATGAATGCATTTTGAACAACAGACAGCTCTGGGCATGGCAGTAATACAATGATGGATTACCCTGATGTTCCCTCATCCCCTGCATCTGTTAAAGGGGGGATTGAATTCTACCTAATCAGGACTTTCATTCTGCTCCTTAATTGCTTTATAAACTACTGCAATGAAAAGTCACAAATGAGGCACATATTAGCTTTTCCTCCTATCTTCAGTCCATCCCTGCCACAACTCCATCTTTTTGTCCTTCAAAGTAGCTCAGCAGCAAAGATGCTGGGAAGTAGCTAGTCTTTTACACATTGCTCTGGGAGCCGAGGGGAAATCTGCTAATGGGATTCATGGTTCTTACAGCAGAAGAAAGTAAGTTAGGAAATGCACATCATGGACAGGACTCTAACCTATCATTCAAGGGAATGAGATATTGACATGTCTTCCTGAACTAAACCATTTTACAAGTTATTTGCATATTCCTTTTTTTTTTTGGATGCTTTGATCTAAAAGACAGTTGGTCATTAGAGGCTGTCTGCTTATTGTGCGAGAATTCTGAGTACTTTAAAGCCGAGGAAACATTCTTTCCTGAAGTTCTCTCTTTTTATGGCCTTGAAGAATATAAGTAGAGGCCTAACTAAATGTCAAAATCTAACCCTAACTGGGTTCACCAGCACCCTTAAAACAATCTGAAAAGATTGTTAGAGGGAAACCAGTCTACAGGATTTGCATTCTTTTTATCTATTCTATTATCAGCTCTATTATTTTTTTCCTAATACATTAGGGAATACTGCTACATATGCAATATGCCGTAGGGGGGCCACTAGCCAAGAATGCTATTTGCATTTGAAAATACCTACAATTGCATTGAGTTGAGGTTGCAGGTCCTCCACAGTACTTGCTCTGTCAGCTCTACTCAAGGCTCCCTGAGTCTATTGGACAACACCACTGCAGGCTTTGGGAATGGGCAGACATCTGTGTGAAGGAGCTAATCTCCCAGCCTGAGAACCTTGAAATGCTCCACAATGGTTAATCATCTAATTAGCAACCTTTTGTAAAAGCCTTTCCCTCTTATTAGCGTGTGATCGTATTCATCCCTCTTTCATGACCTCCCTAGCCTCGGAGAGATAGTTTGCAAATTAAGGTTCCTGTGCTCATGGTTCTAGACCTAGTTAACAGTCAGGGTCACATGTCAGTCTTTCTGAACCACTAAGCTTAGCTTCATCTATTAATTTCTTTTTTGATTAAGCATTATGAATGACCTGTTTCATTCCCCTAGAAGAAAAAAAAATGCATTGGTTTTGCATAATGCTGGTATTCAGCTGATAAACATATACAAATTCAGCATGGGTTGGGTATATGAAAAAAGTCAGCCAATAAAACTGAATGTGATGCAGTTTCTGATTATGAGTTCACCCTTGAGCCTTGATATTTTAATTCAACTTGACCTGCATATCAGGAAGGTAGAGGCACTATTTTATGTGATTGGTTAATGAAGTCTTCATTTTTTGACACTGATGTGTTCTTTCAGAGGTGTCTCCAGGGCAGCTGCTGACGGGAGCTTCTACCTCCCTCTCTCTGCATTGTGTGGACCCCATCAACCACCAGTTGTTACTTGAGAGAAAGAAGGAAGATGGAGTGATCCATCAATAGGATTCTTCGGAGAAGTTTCTAGGACACAAAAAGTAGTGTTGTGATCCCAGTTGATGCATGGAAAGCATCAATTTGAAAGGGCTTCTTCTGCACTGAGTGCTCTCATGCACTCCTTTAAAGATCACAACAACCCCTGTTCTCTGATCAGGAGCCAAGTAGTGGTGAAACAATTCACCCAAGTTCACATAGCAGGCTGCAAAACTTGACAGTATACGTAGGACCACAGCTCAGTGCTTACACGTGAGGTTCATCACTGTGCCTTGTTCAAGTCCCTTCTGGACTATGTCACAGTCTTGAGCACAGCCTGGGGTTCTGTTGGTTCCCAAGAGTCTCGCAGCTTCACATGGTAGGATGAGAGTCCTGTGATAGGTACCATGGACTTAACCCAAAGATGTCAGGAACACCAAGGATCCGTGAGGGTTTCCATTACTCCCCAATCTGGGCTGGGTTTTTTGGCCAGAAGTGGGGGCAACAGAATTCTGCTCTTTCCTCTTTATCCAGCTAGCATGAAAAGGAATGCTCTCCTGGGTGCTCAGGGAAAGCCAGGTAGTGTGTTGCTGTAGCCCCTCTGCTTCTCTTTGCAGGCCCTTTGGTAGGCTTGGAGCCGACAGGTATTTGTGAGAACAGAGTAGGCTTGGCTCCTTAGAACTAGGAAACTGCCTTTTAAGTGGTGAGGTGACAGGCCAGAAACCTTTATGTGTCAAGGTCCATTTCTAACTATTAAAAACTCAGGAGAGAAAAAGCTTTCTCTTGTCGATTGCCCCTAATGAGCTTGTTCCTCATAGCATCCCAGGTATGAAAAGCCATGGAAGTCCAGTGCACACGTGCATTCTTGGGAGCACTTGGCTGGCTCACAAACAGCCGTGGCTCTCAGGAAGCCTGTGTGAGTGGCACGGTGGTATCCTGTGAGCTGAGCTGCTGGGAAACCACTCCCCTACCTCCTTATCTGCATCCTGAGCCCTGACAGGAGATGAGGTGACAGGGCCAGACAGTAGAAGTGATGACACCTTTCTCTTTGGCTGCCTGGGTGGTCTTCATTCCTACCACCTGAAAAGATGATTAGTTACTGGGTGGAAGGGAAGCTTCCAGATCATAGGCCCGCCCTCCTTGTTGTTTTGCAGATAAGGACACGGAATCTTGACAGGGAAAGAGGACATACATGCCCAAGATCAATCTGATTATGATTGTTGATGTCATCCAACAGTTTGTAACGTATCCATCTTAAAGTCCTTAGTAATACTTCATGTTGAAATCTCAGATTATGGTGTTCACTGAACTCTAGGCTCTCAACTTTCCTAATGCTGCAGCCTTTTAATACGACTCCTCATGCTGTGGCGACCCCCAACCATAAAGTTATTTTTGTCACTACTTCATAACTGCAATCTTGCTCCTGTTATGAATCATAATGTAAATATCTGATATACAGGATATCTGATATGTGACGTTGAGAGCTTCTGGTCTAGGTGGAAAGAATTGAGGCAAAGGACACAGGTTTTAAAAATTCTTTAAAATGGCTAGCCCTTTAAGAGGATTTCAGGTGACTTGTTGTAAAGATAGTAAAGAGATAGGGAAGAGAGACAGAATAGTTATTAATGGATAACAAAGGAAAGACCTCATAAAAAGTCAGAGAACAGAAGTCTACCAAACTTCTAGGTTAGAGGCAGCTGAAGGGACACCCAGAGTAATTTAATTCTCATTATCTTAACATGCTATTGCTTAGTATCGCATTCTTAGAGAAAAGACAAGTTCTTACTTCCTACCAACTTCCTGCTGACATCTTTGAGTCTATTCAGGCAAATGGCTACCCTGCCACCCTGACACTTAGGCATGATGGGTAGCGTCCAGGAGGAGGTACCAGAAGGTGTGTTTCTAAGACACCGTTTTCCTGGTGCAGTATTTGGCTCATAGTGATTTTAGCTTTTACCTAATAATTTAGTTGTCCCTTGAGAGCCTGTCATACTATTTGCTTCTAAAAACAAGGACATGTCAGGGCACACCAAAGGCAGAACTGCAAGCCAAGGAGGTCTCATTAGAATCCAGTCACCTCAGACCAATGGTGCAAGTTGGCTGTTATTTTATATCTTGTTATACTATTTTATTGCATTAAAAGCTGTTGGACATAAGCAAACCAAATCTCTTTATCCGGTACAATGCCTCCCCAATGGTATGTTTTAGAAACACACTACTGTAGAAGAAATTCTTCCCAGAAGCCTAGGATAATGATTCCCAGAAGAGATAGCATTTAATTTATTCTCTTAACATATATTAAATAGTATGTATCTCTTACCAAATGCTGTTAGGTGATGAGATTACCAAAGCCATTTTGGTCTCTATTCTGGAAGATTTTGAAGGTAGTAGGTTCTCTGTAGAGGGAGAGGACTCCTGCTGTCTTCCAGAGCTGGGGTTAGGGGAATTTAGTACACATGAAAATGAAAGGGCGGACAAGCTGAAGGATGATGAGATGAAGCAAGGAACCCAACTCAATCCCACAGGCAATAGAGAGGGAGACGAGAATTTAAGGAGGGGGAGAGACGTGATCATCTGTGTGCTTTAACATTAATTAGACACAAGATTTAATTACATAAAAGGGAAAACATGAAAGGACCAGGGGAACAGGCAAGTGTACGACTCTGGTGTAGAGAGCCGGCTTGTACCTTGTTGACTCAAAGCCTTTAAACCATATGGGAAAACAAGACCTGCAGACTTGACTATGTGAAGATCCGTGGGTCACCAAATGAAAGGCAGCTTACAAATGGGGAAATGGGCTTGTGGGGTAAGAGAGAGACTTGAGAGGGTGTGAGGCTGAGAGTAAACAGACTGTTCTATATATGTGTATGAAATTATCAAAAAACAAAGTGAATCAATTTAAAAAGAAAGTATAACAGGAATTGGAGTTAAAACCACAAAAGACGCTTAAAATGTTTTTAAGATAAAAAAGGACAAATTTGGATGGATGAGATGGTCCAATGGGTAAAGACACTTGTTTGCCAAGCCTGACCACCTGAGGGAGATCCACCCCAGTATCCACACAGCAGAAGGAGAGAACCAGTCCCAACAAGTGACCCTCTGACTTCTTTGCACATAACAGCCCCAACACATGTACACGTCCATAAATAAATGAACAACTAGCTAACTAACAACTAACTAACAAATAAATAAATAAATAAATGTGATTTACATTTTTAAGGAACAAAATTGAGTAAAGTTAATGGTCTTGTTATGCAAATGACTCTTACACATCCGTGAGAAAAAACATACCACATAGGAAATAGGCCCAGAGCATGAATAAAATATTTGCAAAAGGAGACATTAAAATTATTAAAAAGTTAAAAAAAATGTTTAAAATTTACTAGTTAAAAGAAGTGGAAATGCTGGGCAGTGGTGGCACACACCTTTAATCCCAGCACTTGGGAGGCAGAGGCAGGCAGATTTCTGAGTTTGAGGCCAGCCTGGTCTACAGAGTGAGTTCCAGGACAGCCAGGGCTATACAGAGAAACCCTGTCTCAAAAAAAAAGAAAAAAGAAAAAAAAAAGAAATGGAAACACATAGCTGTTTTTCACTCGCTAGACTGAATAAGTTTTTCTTTTAAACAAAGCAAGTGATGCCTGTATTGGGTCAAAGTTAGTACTTGCTAGCACAGTCTGGGGGAAGGTGTTTTAAAGAACAGTTTACAACATGCATCACACCCTGCCTCAGCAAATTTACTCTCAGGAATATATCCTAAGGAAATGTGCCAGCTTAGTGCTCTCTCCCCCATTTCAATGGTACTTACGGTGGGAAAACAATACAATACGGAAGAACCCCAAAAAAGCTAAAGTGGCGGCCCAAACCCACAAGCAAACAATATACATGCCCAGCCCTGCTATTGAAGTTTGTTCGAAAGAATGGTAAAGGCACACACAGATGCCAAGCAGCCATTCAGAAGGGTAGAGTGCTCTGCTTACTGACCTGCAAGCATGCCAACAAACGCATTCGAGGAGAAAGATACTGGAAAACAACCGCAACGAAAAGCTCTGTTTTGAAAATATCTGTGTAGATAACAAAAGTTCTGGGAGCATGACAGCAAAGCGATATGTCTAATGTTCTCTCTTTTATTTTCTCAGTCTTCTAGATCAAACACAGATCACTAGGAGAAATAAATATTCTAAAATTTTGAAATGATTCATCAGAGGAGCAATAGATGAAGGTTACTTCCGGTTTTGGCATGATCCAGTGAGAATGAAGACGGTGTGGATGCACTCAGTGATGTCTGTTTCTGACTGTTTATTAGAAGCACCTAGGCTGGGCACCAAAATAGAGGAGACCTTCCTGGGCGGGGCGTTGGTGCTAGTATATTGTATCTGCTGACATGTAGCAGATACCTTGAACACTGGTCATCAGACACGGGCCCAGCACTCTAGGGACCAGCGTGGACTGTGGAGGGAAGCTGTTTGGAGTTCAGATTGTGTTTCAAGAGTGAGATTTCTAAAAACAACAACAACAAAAAAAATTAGTTTAACATTCTGTCCCAGTTGCCATGAACTCAAAACTTGACATGCCCTGTAATCATCTGAAAAAGAGTCTCAGTTGAGTAATCATCTTTATCAGATTGGTCTGTGGGCTCCTCTGTGAGGGATTGTCCTGAAAGTCTTAATTGACAGAGGAGGGCCCCGCCCACTGTGAGCCACTGCTGTTTTCCCAGTGGTGGTCCAGTCTGGGCTGTGTAAGAAAGCTTGTTAGGCATGAGCCAGAATGTCAGACAACAGGTAGTGTTTCTCCATTATTTCTGATCTAGATTTCTGCTTTGAGTTCCTGTTCTGACTTCCCTCGGTGATGAGCTATGCCCTTTTCTCTCCAAGTCACTTCTGGTCAGAGTGTTCTATCACAGCAATAGAAAGAAAACTAAATACAGTCCCACAGAGTTAGCTTTGGTGAGCTTTCTTTCAGCATGTATAGCTCTCAAGCCCAAAATGTATTGCTGAGCAGAATAACAATGGCTTCTGTGGATGAACTACATCGCGCTGCTCAAATGGAGGCACTTCTAGCATATTCTGAATGCTAAGATGCTACAGGAGAAGGCATCTCATCTCTTCAAAGCCCCAGTGGTGAGTTAGTGCTAGGTAGAACTGCGAGGCAGAGTTATAATACTACAAAGAAAGAATGATATTTCCTACTTGAGTGAGCAGGAATGGTGGCTTCCACTGGGGCTTCGGCAGTTTCCATGAGAATGGTCCCTGGAGGCTCATGTGTTTGAACACCTGGTCTCCAGTTGATGAAACTGTTTGGGAAGGATTAGGAGGTGTGGTCTTGTTGGGGGAGGTGTGAGGTTTCAAAAGATTGTCTCCATTCCCAGTCTCTCCCTCTCTGCCTCTTACTTGAGGATCAAGAAGTGAGCTCTCACCTTTTCCTGCCACCATACCTTTGCTTCCCCATTGCTGACTCTACCCACCTGACACTATAAGCCCAAATCAAAGTCTTTTATAAGTTGGTTATGGTGTCTTCTCATAGTGATAGGAAATCACCAAGGTGGAGAGTCTTTGGAGGAGTACTTTGGTTTTAAGGTCTATTAAAGCTTGCTGTTTTATTATAAGCCACGCCCTAAGTGGGTAGGAGGTGACGTCCCAATAATTCAGCACACTGCAATAGTTTCCCTTAAGGTTTAAAAATTATGATTTGCTTTTAGTTGCTATCGATCTTCATACGTTACTCTAACAGGAAGGGAAACTCCACACATCCTCAGTAGGCTTTGACGCCACAGGTTGTTAGGGCAGTTTGGGGAGAGATCTTAAGGGGTGTCAGGTAAATACGGATAAATTTTGGTACACTGTGTGTATTGATATTTCCTTTCTAGATCACACCAGGGGGACCTTGAATAGTTATGGGGGAATTCTATTGGATTTTGGCTGGGGGTGGAGTTGATATCTCTCACTTCTGATTGACTGAGAAAAAAATTAATGAAGCCGTTACAAGCAATATCAAAATATCAATCATACTTTCCATAATTAGGCACTCCTTTAAAAATAAAAGTTACACAACCTATTTTGTGCTTGTCTTTGACTTCATCCCAACACCAGTGGGAGGAAAGAAACTTTGGTTGCAAACAAACCTGACAGTGACTTTGACTTTGCAAGTTGGGGCGGAGAACATTACTTTGTCTTCTCTCCCACCTGGGATCCATGTTCCATAGATGCTTGCTTGAGTAAGATTATCCCACGACCTGGGCAAACCAGACAGGAAATGACAACATTTCCCCCAAAGGTCTAAGGGTGCATTAAGATATTGGCCTGGTCCCAGACCAAATAATGAGGATCCTCTTCAAAAGGTCTCAGGACTAGGAATGCAGACCCAGAACCTCTCTGAAAAGGCATGAAAGCACGGTGAGTCACTGACTGCTGAGAGCAGACTGGGGTGGGGGGTAGGTGGGCACATCCAAATTACCTTTCCACTTGTCTTGGACATCAAAGTGTATGAGTGAGAGCTCACCTCTAATTGGCAGGTTAAAATGCAGGGCAGGTGTCAGCAGGTCTCCAGGAAGATAAGAACCAACAGCTTTGAATCTCAAACCCAAGATCTTCAGGTTTCAACGCAGCTGGTCTTCTCTAGTTGGGACAGTCTTGGGGTTGTGACTGGCCATACAAGCCCTAGGGCAGAGGCTGTGGGATTCCTGCTGGGGTCTCCAGACACGAAAAAATGCTCAGGAACTACTCAAAAGACCTCATCTCCATTTACATTTTTCAGGACTAGATTACTTAGTAAATAAAATCTAGACAAAACCAAAATATATTCCTAAGTAATGTGCCTTCTGTGTTCCTAAATGTGCGTGCCTCCTCTTAAAGGCACGGGGAGTTTTTTCGCACCCTACTAGAGATAGATTTTCATCTAGTTTCTCTATTCCCTACATACCACTTGACTTACAATAGGATTATGTCCTGATAAATCCATCTTAAATAGAAAATATCATGACAAGTGCATTTAAAAAGTCAGTCCTCAGAAACACAGTCCACTGTAGAGAGTCATTGTTGCCACTGGTGATCATAAGGCTAGCTGGGAGCACCATCAGGGTTAGCTGGGAGCACAGGCAAGGGTTAGCTGGGAGCATCTGCTCTCTGTCACCACGTGTAATCTCAAGAGACTGTTGTGTAACTGTTTACTATGTGTCTAGCATGAGGAAGGTCAAAACTCTAAACTCAAAGTTTGCCTTCTACTGACTACATATAGCATCCACATCCTTGAGAATTTTAAAGAACATTAAGTCAAACCATACACACAGACATATACTTGTGAATTCATATATGTATATTATTGTGTGAATTTACAAGTTCAGCTTAATACACACATATGTACATACACATACAACATACAACATATACATTACATATACATACACATACACATATGCATCATATACATATACATATTTTGTTCCTACACAGGAAGTCAGCTTTAGCTAGGTATGGTGGCTTATTCCTGTAATCCTGGAATTTGGGAGGTGGAGGTAAGAAGCTCAGGAGTTCAAGTTTATCCTTGGCTGTATAAGTTTGAGATAAGGCTTTTCTGCCTAAGAGCATATCTCAAAACAAAGGCAAAGGGGAAAAATAAAGAAGTCAACTTTATATACTTGTGAGTTTGGCTGTTTCCCTTATATTCACTTATGAATGGATTCTGGAGGGCATTCTGTGCCAGCCTAGCCTTGACTGATTTACGCCATGAATGTCATTGTAGGCTTGAGTTACAATTAGGTCACCAGCCCCCTCACTTATTTGGCTTTTTTTCCAGTCTGTCAATGCTGCAATGATTGTCTCGCTATAGCTATCTCTAAGAATGTGGAGATATTCCTGAGGTAGTCAGTCGTATTGAAAGTACAATCTAGCAGTCGCTTCAAGCGTTTTAAGTTTTCATATAGACACACTCTCCCCTGCTAAAAGGCCAGTTGACCATCCTTCTTGGATACAACAAAGACTGCATGAGACCTTGAAAATGGGTATGTGATATAAAAGAAGAAAGCCATGAGGGCTAATTGTTTATGATCTTCATGCAATGTGACCTCAAGAAGAGACCGATGCATGGAAAGTCACCTGAGAGTCATCCCACCTGTGAGGGAGGGGATAAGGAATATGTGCAAAGGAGCATCCAGTTTTATCTGGGGATGGAGAGACGTTCTGAATTCTGTTTGCCCAAGTGATTATGCTGTACCACTGAGTTGTATATTTTTCTAAGGGATCAATTTTATGGTATGTGGGTTCTATCTCAGTAAAGCTGGTGTGTGTGTGTGTGTGTATGTGTGTGTGCGTGTGTGTGTGTGTGTGTGTGTGTTTGTGTGTGTGTGTGTATAGGCCAGTAGTCATGCTGGGTGTCTTCTTCAGTCTCCCTCCCTTCATTGTTTAAGGCAGGGTCTCTCATTTAACCTGGAGTTTACCAATTCAGCTAGAGTGGCTGACCAACAAGGCCCAGGACCCCCACCCCAACCCCCTGCCTCCCCTGTTCCAGGATTACATATGAAGGTCACAGTGCTTTGTGTTTCTACTTAGATTCTGGGGATCAAACTCAGGTCCTCATGCTTGCTCCGCAAGCCCTTTACAGACTGAGCGTATTTGAGTACTCAGCTCTCTCGTCCGTGACACAGTACAATCAGATCTTTTATCACCATCTTAGTCACAGGCTTTCTCTATTCTTCTTAAAGAACGAGGACCCTGCAGGAAACATGATAAAAAAGCTCAACAGGGGATGTAAGATTCAGCCAATCAGCTAACAATGAGTATGAAAGCAACAGTATACAGAGCAAACTTGTTAACAATTGCCAAAGAATTTGATAGTGTAGTTAAGGCAGACATTTCCAAAAAGAGAGGAGGGACCCATTATTCCACCCTGCATGATCTCCACTATACTTTTGTGTACTTGACCACGGACTTTATGCTACATCAGGGTACAAAACAGAATCCACAATTGCCTTCAGTGGGGAATGCACATAAGTCTCTGTAGGTAAAGACAACGTGGAGCTCGAGGAAAGATGTGGTTGATTTCTGCCCACGATTCCAGGGCTAGTCTTAAAGCTCGCTGGTGTTTTTGACAATGCGGGTTTACTTTAGATTCTATTTCACCCCTGTTCACCTCTCACCTCTCGATTAACCCTGCTAAATTCTTCTTTTTCTATGACGTCTTATATTTCAACCTGCTTGTGCCCTGTGGGATTAAAGGCTAAACACTCCCTAACAAGAATAATCCCGTAAGTGGGCAGAATTCTAAGACTGTCAGGCATTTGATCTCAGAGGAGAGGGTGTGGGGAGGAGCAGAGAGAAGGTAGGAAGTGAGGATAGTAAGAGGTTTATGATTTGCACCTTGGTAATTGATTGCAAAGGGACTCTCCAAGCCAATATTTGCATGAAAAAAGCCTGTCTTAATTCCCAGGAATAAGCTCATTTCCCCCTACTTCCTTTGAGAAACAAAAGGACCCCCAAGAAACTGAGCTCCATAGCAGAGGCCTTGACACCCTTGACAGTTTGGGACTCAGCTCATATGACTTTAATAAAATACGAGCTCTTATACAGGAGCATTGCTGTGTGGGAGCCTCTGGCCCCTCCTTGCTGGTCTCTGCATGTACTGGCTCACTAGACCCTCTCAGCTCTCCAACTGCTACTCCAGACTGAAGTCATAATGATGCCCTGGTCCCCGTGTGATGGAGATGGAGCCATATTTGTCAGTTTGTATTATTTTGTTGCAGTAGTCCAAGCTGGTTTATAGATAACTGCCATCTTGTAGAGTAGGACATTGAGACTAGAGAGGTTAAGAGATTTGCGCAGTAAGAAGAAAGGGATGAGGCATGATCAGACCCACGCAGTCCCTCCAGCATGCTCTCCTCTCTGCCATGGCCATGTGGTTACAAGGAAGGCTACATTGTCCCTGTGCACTGTCCATTTCTCCTTCAGTTCCCCTGAAACTCCAGTCGTGCCCACCAAGGACTCACAGGAGACAGTTCTTGCTTCTGTTGTAGTCCTCCCTACCCCATATTTTGAATGTCATACCTTCCATTTAACTGTGGGGCCCATAATTACCGTGTGAACAGGAATTCCAGGAACAAAGTTGTGTCTGCAAATGTCGATTGATTACAACTTCAGTAAAGTGAAGAGGTTGGAATGTTGCAGATCCAGAGCCTAATTGTAATTTTTTTCTTGGGTTACCCTTAGCCCACTGAATAGCCATTTCTTACCTATTTCCATGCCAGACCTAACACTGTGACTACCAGATGAAAAAAAAAAAATTGGAATGCATTGATTTGTCAGACCACCAGCTTCCACCAACTCGAAAGCTAAACGCGTCATCAGATAGCAGATAAGCCGTATAGCTGAGATTTCCCCACTCTTGTAACCCACCTTTCTCCTGTTCCTACCAGTGTATTGAAAGGCATCTTCATTTATTACTTTCTTTGTTCTGTTATTTTAAAAAGTTCATGAAACTGTTTCCACGTAGGAACATGGAATTTGGGGTAATCTGTGTTCCGGGGCCATAGCCACTCATATTTCACTCCAGAATAGACTACTTTTTACCTCCTGTGAGGTGAGAGCTGCTTTCTTGTGTCAACATAGGGATATTTTTCCAATTCTGAGTCTTCTTACTATGCGAGTCTCTTACCCTCTCTGGTCTCGATGTCCTTCTCTATGCTATGGTGCTTTGGTGGGTATTATATAAGTCCTTCCTCACCTTGACAGAGTCTCGTATATAACACATCGGTCTTGAGAATAACAGTAGCTGAGGATGACCTTGAACTTCATATCTTTTCACCTCTCTCATCAAAGGGCAGGATTACAGGTGTGCACCCCCATGCTTGCCCAAGTGATGCTGGGAAGTAAACCCAGATAGGCTCAAGGCATGCTGAACAAGCATTCTACCAATGAACCGCATCCCCAACCCACGAGTCAGTTTTGTATTGTTAATCATTTTGAGTTGTTTGTCCAGAAGAGTATCCTATCATGGGAGGCTGTTTGGACAATAACACAGCTACCCAGAAGACCAGCGTAAGTCCTAGAGCAGGCACAGACCTAGTGACCTTTTGCTGTTTATGCCAGAACAAACTTGGTGGATGGCAGCAGGAGCAGCAGTCAGAGATTAAGAACTTCTACTTTGCTCTGGGCCACTTGCTCATAGAAAAGTGGTTGGTTGCTGGTTGCTAAGAAAGCAGGCTCTGAGATAGAGTTCGGGTACAAGATGCGCTCCAGAGGGTCCTTGGGATCCTTATCTGGGGAGGGGAGAATGCCGAAGAAACAGGACTCGATGCAGGAGGAAGCTGTGATGTGGGTGTGGGGATGGCCTTGGTCAACCTCTGATCTTCCTACTCAAGAATATTCAGTCATTGGATGTGGGCTACCTGGATGAGTGTGACCTTGGGCAAGGTGGCCACAGACGGGAAGAGTAGCTGGGACAATGAGCTCTTCACATCTGCATGGTGTCCTGCAGTGTCATCTCCATGATAACTGCTTCCAGCAGACTGTTTTGGCAGCAGAGGAGCCCAGCACAGAGAGTACTTTCACTGCTTTCAACTACGATCAACTCTTGAGCCAGATTCTTTTATGACTCTTGGCAGATGGCCAACAACTATAGGACTGGAGATGGTCTTTTGGATCTGCACGTCTGTTCTCTTGCGCATGGCATTCCCTGTGATGAACACTCTGGCTCTAACAGTCTACCTTTTAATCTGCCCATCTTTCCTTCATACCTCAGAGGGAGAACATTCCCCTCCTCCTCTTTGCTCTAGTCTCCCACCTGTAATTTTGACTAGATTTTCTTTTTTATTGCCATAGCAAATAATAGGAAGAGATGAAATGGCTGAGACAATTTAGCTCAAGGAGTTTGGTTTAAAGAGAGGCTCTGCCGCTTATCAAATACATGACTCTGGCCGATTTACCTAAGCTCACTGTACCTCA
Organism: Mastomys coucha; assembly: GCF_008632895.1. Classification (NCBI taxonomy): domain Eukaryota; kingdom Metazoa; phylum Chordata; class Mammalia; order Rodentia; family Muridae; genus Mastomys; species Mastomys coucha. The sequence continues at coordinate 58,430,825 of NW_022196914.1, read as the reverse complement.
GCTTCCTTATCTGTAAAATGTGGATATGAAAAATACCTTCCGAGTGCTATGCCTAAAACGAAATAAGTTAGTGTCGTGCTGTGGTGCTTGTCAACCCAAGACCTCCTATTGTAAAGATCCTGTCAGATGTGCTCCTCTCTGCTCCTGGCTCTTCTTTAGGGAGTCCTTCCATCTTTTGGTCCCTCTTCCTCCCTCTCTATTGGAGACTGCATTACATAAATGCTTATGTTTTCAAGTCACAGCTGCTTAACTCAGAGAAATGGACATCTTAGCTGGGATGGGAAATGTACCCTCGGAGTGAAGGAACCTGAACCAGTTAGCTATGGGTTACTGAACTGAAAGGGTCGGTGCAGTTAGGTCTGAAGCCATTGCCACAGTCTTGATGCATGAAGAAAGAGAGCATTTCGGTTAAGATGAACACACAGTTGGCACAGACATATGAGAAAACCAGAGAAGAGAAGCCGCATGGCCTGCAAAAAACAGGGAGTCCTCATAAGATGAATGTTCCAGCTCCTGAGACCAGCCTATGTTGAGCAATCTGTGTGCTGTCTCTCCAGATCTCCAGCTTTGAATTCAGTCACCCTCTAGTTCCTAACCTCTATTAGAAGAACTTCAGGGTATGTGTTCAAAACACTGAACTTTAGTGAAGAAAGAACGATCTAGAAGTCTCTCTCTCACACACACAAATATACACACACACAAACACACTAACACATACAAATACACATACAAACACACACACACACACACACACACACACACACACACACACACACACACACACACACCCTGGTTTTTAAAGATACAAGAAAGCCCCCCTGGATGGGAAGTAGTGATTCACAAAAGTAACCTTACCAACTTCAACCACATTGTGAAGCTGAGGGACACATTGTTGATCAGAAGCATAGAAGCAAAGACTCTCAATGTGAAAAGAGCACTTCCCATGCCCCAGGACCCTGTGTGGAGAGAGCTCAGTAGATAGAGTACTGGCTGCACACGGACCTGAGTTTGGATACTTAGCACCCAGGGAAAGAGTTGAGCTGGCGCCATGCACGCGTAAGCCTAGCACTGGAATTTGATGGAGACGAGCGGGTTCCAGGAACTCCCTGGCTAGCCAGCCTAGCCAAATTAGTGAATTCAAGGTTCAGCAGGAGATCCTAGCTCCAAAAATAAAGTGGAGTACAAATAAGGAAGATTCTGTACATAAACCTCTGGCTTCTATAGGCATGCACACACACGTACACACACATATGTGCATATACCCATATATGTACACACACACACACACACACACACACACACACATAAAATAAAGAAGAGAAGCCTACTTCGTGCTGAAGGTTTGTTTCCAGACCAGTTCTGGTCTTGGCTCAGAATGTGGAGCAGGTGACACTGAGCAGGATGGAGTCATGATCAGAGGTACAAGTCATGTTTTAATACATTGATGCATTGCTTGCTAAAGAAAAAAAAACATGAACAAACACACACACAAATACGTACATACAGTTTCTTAAAAGAAAAATGGAAAGTTTTATTTGTAATAGTTTATTCAGTGCTTTTGGGGGACCACCCTGAAATGATATCTTATTATTAAAAAAATGTTTACAGATTGTTAGTGGGTAATTTTAGTGGGAACTCCTCCCAATCCTGTACAATCGTTTGATTGTCATTTAATAAGCCTTCATGTGTTTTTTGTATACATGCCAGAAACTGGGAAAAAAATAAGGAACTATAATGCCAAATTATTTTGTAAGCTGTGTGGTTTCCAGTTCTTTGATTTGAATAGAACTTAGAAGAGTTATGTTTCACCTAGTGTGTTTTTAGCTTATAGTGTGTGTGTGTGTGTGTTTGCGTGCGTGCCCACGCGTGAGCACCCTCCACAAAGCACAAGAGGAAGTTGGAGAACAACCTTCAGAGCCTGTACTCTCCTTATTCTGCTGAAACAGTCCCCCTCATTTTCACTACCGCACAGTGTGTTTGAGCCTAGCTGCCCAGTGAATTTCTGGTTGATTCTCCTGGTTCTGCAAGCATCTTGTTGTAGGAGTGAGTACCAGGGTTACAGATGTGAGGAACAACAGACTGTGATTCAGATGGCGAGCACTTTTAACCATAAAGCCTCTTGCTGGCCCAACACAATGGACCATTTTTTTAATTAAAATACTTATTTATTAATTAAAATACTTTGCTAATTTTATTATACTTTTGCCAAAAATATGGTTCTGATTATTTTTGCTAATGCTTTTTCTTTGCCATAGCCTTTGAATTCATACTTTTAAAAAGATGAAGATGATATAACTCATTAACTTTAAGAACTATTAGCATGGATCTACTATATTAACTTGTAATTAAATTAGCCAAATAATTATCGCCTGCTGCCAAAAGACTATGACTTTAATTTTAGTATAAGCTCTAAAGAGAAAATCATTATGAAGTGCACCTTAAGATAGGTCAAGATTAAAAATGATGAAAATTAAATATAATTGGCTCATTTTAATAATATAAATACAGAATTATAAAAGAATATTGTCTTCTAATTTGTAATAATGTGAGATAACTTGAAGGTAATGAAAGCTAAATGTAAAAAAAAAAGAAATGCAATGAATTTATTCATAACTGGTAATTGTTATGACAGTGGTTCGGCAAACTTTTGTGTTCATGTGGAGATTAAACTGTTTGGTATTTGAGGACAATAAAATCGCATGCAAAAGTAAAGGTAACTCCAATAATTTTATTAGACATTCTTTTGTACATTTAATAAAAGAGTATGTTATATACCCATGAAAGTTAACTATCTGTCAAAGAATATATAATTGCATTTTTAAAGATTAGTAGTAGAAAATATTATGCACATTATTAAAAGAAATAGAATGAAGACTGACCATAATTGGGATACATATATAGTCAAATTTGATAAAATATATTTCAGATATATTATTAATAAATATATATTAAATGAAAACAATCACTTAAAATTTGGGGGGCTGCTGAAGAGATGGCTCAGCAGATAAGAGCACTGACTATTCTTCCAGAGGATCTGGGTTTAATTCTCAGCACCCAAAGGGAGCTCACAATCATGTGTAAGTCCTGTTCCAGGGGATCTGACACCTTCATACAGATATACATGCAGTCAAATCCCCAATGTACATAAAATAAAAATAATTTAATTAAAAAAATTTTTAAGACAGGATTTTACTATGTATCCCTGGCTGGTCTTGAACTCACAGAAGCCTGTCTGTCTTAGAGTCCTGTATGCTGGGATTAAAACCAAGAGGTCTATTCTAATGTATTGTGAGAACTAGATTATCACAGACACAGTCTGTTTATGTTTGAAAGGATACTTAGAAACCTGAACTATTTGGACTATGTGTGTTTTTCTTTCCAGGTAGTAACATATTCCAAAAATATTCCTTTGGGGAATAATTGATTATTGTGACTCTTATTTAAATATCTGGGTTAAAGCCATTTAAGGAGTCCAGTATTTCTCTGGTCTCTTTTGTTCAGTCTGCTGGGACTCATTATTGAAAGGGAAGGATTGTGACAACAGCTGATACAAAGAAGGAGAAAAATAATAAAAGGGAAAACAAAACCAACAGTCAATCACACACACAAGACAACTCTATACCACCAACATGCCCACTGCAGATCTATTGGACCAAAACACACCATGGTGGAGACATGGGAGCCAGAGACTTCTATGGCCCTAAATCCACAGCGTCTGGTACCCTGGAAAGACCCAACCCTGCTGCCATGTGCCAGGCTAAGTGAGAAGAGTGAGGACTCGGCTTTCTTTTATGTGGCTCGAGGAAGTTCTTTTGGGACAGATTAGTGTTAGGGAAAAAATACATACAGAAGCTAAAGATCTGGGGGAAATTGTCTCTAAGATATACTTTCTTGAAATGTAGCTTTTTGAAACCTACACTCTGCATGCTTGTCTCTAAAAATCAAGAGTTTTTTCTCCCCTTTTCTTCTTAAAATACATTATTAAAGCCATCAAGGAAGCATTAAATTAAACAAAAAAGGAAGAAGTCAGTAGGTCACAGTTGCACTGCCCCGTATGCACCACCATCTGTGCTCCTTCCACAGCTCTGTGGTGTGTAAACACGTCTCTGCAATGCCGGCTGATGTAAAGCTAGACATTTGAGGTTTGATTTTCCCCCATTGTTTTTCTTTCAGATAATATTCTAAGCCATACCCAAAGCCCACCCAAAACATCCATCACCACCCATACTGAGGGCACTCTGACTTAGGTTAGTGTGGTAGTTCTCACAGATTATAGAGCCACAGGTTTAGAAAAGCAGTGCCCTATTTATTACCATAGTCAAAAGCCCTAGAATCAAGGTGTCAGCCCGACTGTGTTCTTTCCAGAATCTTCCAGGGAAGACAGCCACTCATGCCTTTTACAGGTTCAAGAACCACCCACGTTCTTGGAACACAGCTCTCTTCTAAATCATTAAAGGCAATAGCAAAGCATCCTCAAATCTCTCTGTGAGTCTCCCATCATGCACTTCCATCAGTTAGAAATTTGTGATCACATCCGTCCTACCTGAAGAAGCCTGGCTAATTCCCTCATCTCAAGTCCAGCTGATTGGTAACCTGCACCTTAATTTCCTTTTGTCATATAGCCTCATATATTCATAGGTTCTAGAGACTACACTATTATCCTTAGAAAGACATTATCAACCTTCTACAGACCCTAAAATCAGCACACCACCAAATCCCTCTTTTATTTCTGGAAAAAAACAAGAAGGACCATTTGGTGTTATTATCATTCCATGTTGTTTGCCTGCCAACAGTGCAGTGAGCCCTTCACTGAAACATATTTAGGAACAGTTTCTGCTCAATGTGCTTACAAACATGATTATTGTTAACATTTTCAATTATTTAACATTTATTGAGCACCAACCATGCGCTAAGTACTCTCTAAAACATACAATTAGTCATAGTCAGTGCCTAAAGCTCTTACTATTTAAAATTAGACAGACAGGTCTAAAATTAGACAGACACTGATGTCTATAAATAGGAATGCTTTGTGAGAGAACTGGAAATCCCAGACTACTCAATACTTTATGTGAGTGTTCTCTAAACACATCCCTGGTCTTATGAGTCCTAGCAAAGTGTACTCTTCAGAAAAGAACATCTATGAAACTTTATGTGAAAGAAAGGACAGCTATGTAGGTGCTATTTATAAACAAATAGTTTTTTTTTTATATAAAGTTTGGAACAATGGTACTGAGATTCATTCATGAAAATAAAATCTTGAACAATGCATCAGTGAAAAACATATTTTCAAAAGCTGGTGCTATGACTCTGAAGCAATTCTCTAACAAGCCCAGAAGTCATTTAGAAGACACCTCCTCCCTGTAACTCAAGAACAACCAAGAAACAGCTAAGAAGATTGGGTGAACCATTGTATCAATGTCTCATGTCAGTTGGCTGAAGCAAGAATATGTACATATTATTTATTCTAGAATCCCGTTGAATTTTTTGGCAGTAACTTGCCCCATGTACATTTTACAGGCAAAGAAACTATCAGAGTAAATTCATGTCATACACTTGACCTTTTGTTGAGAAATGGAGCTATGTTCATAATAGCTTTGTTTAATGAAGTCTGAGGATGAAATCACCTCATTCATTTAACCACATTGAGAATCTGAGGTCAAGTGACTTGTTTAAGGTCATGAAACTAATGAGCATCAGAGTTGGAATGAGGATGGCAGTCGCTTGGGAGTATTTTTCCATTTCATCCTGATGCTCCTCATCTTCCTTCTCTCCTGCTCCTCTCTCCATCTACCCCCAACCTACCTTTCCCCACAACCTTTTAAGAGGGGGAGTTTCTGCATTGCCGTGTGCCTGTTATCATCTGTTCCTACATGATAAAAATGTCTTTCCAAATGTTTACAAGTTGTGAAGTGGGCCACGAAGGCCTCTGTCTATAGCTTCCAGGAAAGGCCGAAGGTATGATCCCCTGAAGAGCAACGCCTAGTCAAGATGATAGATGAGGTTTGAGCTTACTCACCTGGCTAACACTTCAGTTATCACTCAGTACCACTCTGGATGGATTCCACAGCCCAGTCATCACTGGGCACAGGGCTGTCATGTTAGGCAGCACCAGCACTACATGCTAACATGTGTTTTCTGTTGGGTGGGAAAGACAGTTACCTTAACTAAACCACCATCCCAGAGTGGGATGGGAAGAAAGAATACTGAGCATGGTTGTTGTTTCGAGAGACCAAGACTTTTAGTGGAAGGGGATCCTAGAGAAGATCTCACTCTTTCCACATTTCAGTTCAGCCCAAGAATGCTATCTCAGCCTTACCAAGTCATTATGAAACAGTTACGTCTCCTCCCCCACCCACCCTACATCACAATGACCACTGTGGATTAGGTGCACCACTATTGTGTCCCTCTCAAGTAAAATCTAGTTCATCTGTGAAGCCTTACTGTGCCTTGGTTTCCCTTGGTGTAAAATAGAAATGACTTTGAACTTTACCCATAGGGTTTGCTGAGGAGGTTCTGCAAAAGAGTCACAGAAAACGTATTTAGAAAAAAAATACAGATATTATTAGTGTTCAACAAACAATACAATTATTGTTATTCATTTTGATACATATGAACGGACAAAGCCAATATCTTCCTTGTCCTCTGGTAGGGCTGAGATAGGGGGATTACTACAATGTACATAGGCTTTGTCCTCAAGATAGAGATAAGAATAATCTGAGAAGATACAGGAAGAAGTTGTCAAAGTAGGCGGTAGGTAATTGTAAAGCTAGGAAGAAAAGATCCAGCAGGGAAAGGAACAAAGACTCAAAGCCAGTAGGTATCTTATACATCTCCAACGTCTAAGACAATTTCAGGTGCTTGGAACGAGGTTAGTGGCATAAAGAGCCCAGAATATATTTTAAAGAAGAACTAAAGAGGCCTAATATAATTAATTTATTACACCAAGGGGGAAAAAGGCTGATCGCACTCTTCACCGTGCCCCATTGACTAGAGGTCTACCTAAAATGAGCTTCTGAAGCAGAATGGCTCAAAAGTTACCAAACAGATTTTTCTGAGTCCTCTAATACAGCATTGTCTGAGAGTAATATAATTTGAGCCACATATGCAACTTCAAATTTTTGCTAGCCACAGCAGAAAAAGGGGGACATGTGAAATATCATTCATCAAAATGTTTTATTTAACTAGCACATTAAAATATTATTTCAGCACATCATTAGTGTAGAATTCTCAATAGGATTGTGTATGTTTTTGTAACGTCTTTGAAATCCACTGTGCAAATTTTTATACTTAATCTTATTCCACACTATGCTTTAACCACAGCTAGTGGTGCTGTATTATAGACAGTGCAAATCTAACAGGTTTTGTGTGATTAGAAATGAAACTCAAACATTGGGAAGATACCGCACAGTGCTGGGGTTGGGGGGGGGGTTTAGTAATCCTCCTCCCCAGCTCAGGGAAGGACAAACACAAACCCAGACTGACACGATGACTAATTAAGACACATGGGTGGGGATAAAGCAGGATTTCCTCCTACAATCTGTCTTTTCCTGACCTTCATTAAGGACAAAGAACATCCTAATGGATGAAGCCTGCGCCTTTAATAAGCTTTTCCTCTGTTATTTCCTATGGAGCCATTCATTACATTAACAAAACAATGGTAGCAAGCTAATGACAGACTGAGGTTGGAACCCCAGGGAAGGCCCTTGTCACTGTTAGCACCTCAAGGCAAAATGCCACTTGGGCCACCTCCTTCTTCCAGCCAGTCAAGAAGACTTTGACCAATACTGTCAGTCAGAGGGTTCAGGAGCTCAAGCGGTTGCAGATGGGTAGATGGTCCACTTGCTGCATCAGCAAAAGCACGTGTGCAAACAAAAAAATGGAAGTCGGTATGGGCAGAGATGGAGCACTCACACTGCCTACTTCCAAACGTTATTCCTATTCCCTAGGGATCATTTGCAGGAAGAGTATTTGTCTTAACTGTTTAAATATGTTTTAAAAGTTTTGGGAAGAATTTTAGATGCACAGAAAAGTTGCAAACCTAGAATGACAAAGTTCCATGAATGATCCATCCAGTTTTTCCCTCACGCAAATATGTTACATTTGTCAAAGCTAAGAAGTTAGCATTAGCAAAATTCTTATTCATTAAATCCCAGATTTAATATTGGACCCAACTTTAACTTTCACCACAAAGAATTACATTAAATTAAAAGATTCAAAGTACCTATTGATTTGGTTTTAATCTTAGAAATTGATCATCTTTATCTTGTTAGCAGGAGAGCTAGGGATGAAAATTGTGAGGCAAGGATTCCGACCCTGAGAATTAATCTTCAGTGTCAGCTTTTGCAATCACCTGGGAAGCGCACTTCTGGATGTATCTGAGCGTGCTCCTGAGGAGTTTTAACTGAATAGGGAAGACCCAGGGTGAGAGGGGGGTATGACCATCCTGGGAGCTGAAACTGTGGCCCTGCCTCCCAGCTGCAAACACAGTGACCACTTGCTCATATTCCTGTGGCTGTGACTTCCCCACCATAAAGCACGACATCCATCCAATCTGTGAGGTCAGTAATCCCTTTCTTGAGTTGCTTTTGTTAGGTATTCTGTCATAACCAACAGAAATAGAACTAATACATAAACCGAAGAACTTTCTTTCCCATTGTGGACACATGGGTAATCTTTCATTATTTGGAGTTGGATCAAAGGGCTTCTCCTGGGTGAAACATTCCTGACCTTACACCAGTTGTGTGGTATGGTGAACAAAACCCTGTGATGCTTTCACATAGTAGTCTGCCATTTCAAAGACAGCCAGATACCAGTTGAACGCTAGTGAGGAACCAGAGTGTTCTTGAGGAGCAAAATTGCTGCAGTTCCTTTCTCTGCTTGCCACCTTTCAATGCAGAAACTACCTCTAAGTTGAGCAATACTACAAGCACCAGGCTTTACTTAGTCTTTCTGCCTAGATGCTCAGTGCTTGACACAATCCTTTACTGTCAAGTACCAGAAAAAGAATGGAGAAATAACCAACACTTAGACTGGTTGGATGTTATTATAGCAAACATTATGAGATGATTTACTTGTAAAGATAAACAGTGTATTTAGCTCTTAGCTTTAGGAGTTCCAGGTCACAGTTGACCCATTGTTTTGGAGATGAGGCAAGGTAGCCCATCACAGTGGGAGAACATGATGGCATGAAAGCATTCACATCAGCAGCTAGGGAGGGAGGGACCAGAGGTTTACAATCCCTGGTAGGGGACACCTAAATGATGATCCTGGCACAAGGTTCCAGCATTTCCTGACATAGTCACCCTAAGAATTAGGATGTAAACACCTGTGCTTCTAGAAGACATTCAAGACTCAAACCATAGCAGAAAATAGTTCTCAGTGACTCCCACCAGGAGGATACTCCCTGGAAAGAAACACAGAGGATCAGATGAATTAGTATAGTATCCAGAGGAAGGAAGCAAGTGCTGTGTTAGAGGGAGATGCAGAAGAAATCTCTTTGTAGGGTTGAAGAGATTGAGAGCTATAAAACCTAGCAAAATAGGCAGAGGCCAGCAGTTCTTCAGGCTATCTGGAGAGGATGGATAAGAAATCATGATCGGGATTGGGATGTGAAATCAGGAAAAGCATTGCAGTACAGTGAGAAAGAAAATCAGGACCATTTTATACTTTATGAACATGTTTATATAACTGGCAAGGACATGGAGGTAAGTAATGGAGAATGTCATATATACATGCATACATATATATGTGTGTGTGTATGCACTATGCATATATGGATGCATAAACATATACATGCATATGTATGCACATATGCATGTGGGAATGTGTGCACATAAATACACATATCTTTACAAACATATTTACATACATATATATACATACATATACATACTAGGGGACAGATGCATGCCTTTGAACATCTCTGTCTATTAATTAGAAATGTTAACAGACACAGACATGTTATAAGGAGAAACTGGTTGAGCATAGAAGTAGAATTGTTCAAAACCAGTTTTTGAAAACACACTAGGTCTAAGAGAAGAATTGGAGGAAAAGAAAAAATATGTGGTAATAGGATGATATAATCTGTTGTTCATTTTCATAATTAGAAATCAAGTGTCCAGTCAATACGGTGTCAAAGCAATTTTGTTAAATAAACAATAGCCAGTGCTTGTGAACTCCTTTAATTTCAAAAAATATTGGATTATACACTTGTTTGTGTGCATTTGTGTTGGAGTATGTGCAAGTAAGTGCAGGTTCTCTGAAGACTAGAAGAGGGTGTCTGATCCCCTAGAGCTGGAGTTACAGGGTTTGGTGAGCTGAATGCTGTGGGTTCTGGGAACCAAACTCAGGTCTTCAACAAGAGCAGCAATGTACTGCTGAGCCGTCTCCCCAGCTCCTGGACCGAAGACGACCAAGTTGCCCCAAGGGTTCCGAGCAGTAGCCAGACAGTCCACTTTTCATGGTTAAGAAGTGAAAGGTATGTATTGGATTCCAGTACTACTGTCAATGGTCAAAGGACAAAATGTGAGCATCTCATGGGGTTAAATGCAAGCATGTTACAGGAAAGGAGAGGCGCCTGATCATTATATATGTAGCTTCTAGCAAGACTTTCCATTGCAAGGGAATATGCTTCTGTGCTTCTCTGATAATCTCAGGAAAGACACGCTGAACCATTTGGCATGGAGCTTCCAGTTTATTTTCATTCCTAAGGGGAACTTTCTGCAGGAGCCAGGTGCCTTAGTGGCTGCCTCTGTGAGCAGTGACAGCCTCGTTTCCAGGGCGTCACTTGCTGAGTGGAAGGCCAGAGGCTCTCGTTGCAGTAATTACTGCCTGTGCTGTGTTTGCACATCTGTGGTGGCCTCCTGAATTGAGTTTCCACCAGACGTATGCACAAGCCCTCCCCCTGGCTCTTTATTTTCAGTGTCGCACCATGAAAGGAAATGAGATTATGGCACAAATCATCGGCCACGTGACTCTAGCATAGGAGGTTAGTGAGATATTGCAGGGATAATTCCACAGCCCCATGGCCCCTGACAATAATTACGATGTGACCACAGGGGATCACCTTCTAATAGGCTTTTGTTCACTGGATTCAGGGTCTGTTGTGTGCTCCAGTTTGGATAATTAAAGTTGTGTCTCCAACGCCACATGTGGTAGCTTATAATTATGTAGTCCAGAGAGGAAGAGGAGTCTGGGTGACTGACATCGGAGCTAGAGTGGAGAAAATGGACCTGTGATGAAGGAGAAAGAAACCAGTCCCCTCAAACAGGGAAACAGGGCTGATGTTCACTCCTCAGTGTCAACTGTTGTATTTATTTTAAGATGGAAATGACTAATTACAGCCCTTCCTGACCCGACCCTCCACCCTCCACAGGGACTCTTTGTAACCCTGTCCTATGGCCTCCAACAAAGAAAAGTAACTGACCTGAGCAAGGAGGAAAATATAAATCACTTATTTATACCCTGCAATGGTTTGATTATTTAATCATTTGCATGTTGAGAGATTTGCATAATAGCAGGAAAAGGCCCATGCTGGCATTTGGCCTCTCTCTCCCTCCTCGTCTCCACTGGACAAAAGAACCTGAGCTCAGCCTCATTTCAGCTCTTGGATTTTGAGAGAAATTTGGACTTTGGAAAATATGGGGTTGTTATTTCAGGGACATAATGTTTGAAAAAGAAACCAAGTCAGAAGACTATATCCCATGGGACTACATATCCCTAGCCAGTCCACAGCTTCCAAGATGCAAAGTAGTTCATACTCCTGAGGAGATCTAGGCAGAAGGCTTTTTGTCAAGGGATGGAGGTGGACTCGACATGTTAAGACTAACCCCAGATTGCCTGAATCTGCACTGTGTTCTTTAAGAGATGGTATCCCATCGTTTTGTTAAAAATGGAAAATTGAACACAGGGCATCTCATCTTAAATCTTTAAAATACTTAGAAGATTCCTGGAATTTAGTTCCAAAAGGCTTTGAATTTTGGATCTTTAGAAGTCGAGTTCTATTTTTTTCTCACACACAAAAAAAAGTGTCTCCGTCACCCACCCAGTTTTGTCAGGTAGAGAAACACACACACCCCCCCCCCTTGTTCTTTTCAACATCATGGTCTCTTTTGAAGCACAGAAAATTTATTCTTCACCACTGTGGGAACAACAATTGATATCCAAATTGCTGCCCTTTCCCAAGGCTTCGCCTTCGTGAAAATGAAACATATTTCGCGCTAGGCACCATATGGTGTTTGTGAAGAGTGGACACGCGGATGCTTCCTAATTAAAGCATTAAAGTTTGTCATGAGAAATGGCAGCCGCAGATGACTTTGGCTCGGTGCGTGCCTGGGAGGAGGTGGCCGGGATGGAATCCCAGAGAGTGGATGAAGTGGTAGGCTGATGCCCAGCTCTGCTAACGCACGCTCTGATTGGTCCTCAGGGAGCGGATAATGGCAAGAGGCAGTTAATTTGAAGATAATTGAGAGATCTCTTTCCTGACTTCGCACAATAAAGCAAGGTGCTGGGGCTCAGCTGGCACTTGCACTCTGGCTGGAAGAAAAGGCCTGGAATTGGTCAGGGGAGCTGCCTCTTTCCTTTTTCTCAGACAAAGCTGAGGAGCCCCTTTCCTAGGTTCCCCGGCTCCCACACTCCCACTCCCAGACGTGCACTCATGTTTATTGTGTCTACCCATACACAGGTCATAAATAAGAGCTTCCAAAGAGATGCTATCTGAGGGTCGGTGTGATGCATTCTGGGAAACAAGGGCTGTGCCTCAGACATCTCATGCCGGGTGCCATCCCAGATGGCAGAGTTTCTGTGAGAAGATAAACAGTTTTTTTCACCTCTCTCTCTCTGTCTGTCTCTCTCGCAGACTGAACACAACCACACACCTTGGTGGGGCGGGGCACTAGATCTCTGAGGTGTCGCATCCATCATTTAGGAGGAAGAGTCTTAAACCCTCTTCAGGGTCGCCTCAGCAAAACCCACTGTGGAAGGGAGGGGCTAATGAATGACAAGAAAGGAACTTCTTTTGTTGGTGGAAATATTCATCCGCTACCTTGTCATCCTCCAGAGTTTTTGCTCTAGGTCAGAGCAGCTTGCTCATACATTCTGAGAAAGTCTTAAGTAGGGGGAAAAATAATCTTATTTCTCCCCTTTCTCTCATACACATGAAGAATTACTGGAAATAAGGATTACATACGTGTGAAAACATTTTCTTTCTTTTTTTTTTTTTTTTTTTTTTTTTTTTTTTTAGGACTGGGAAGCTTAATGGTGACAAGCTCTTAGGGAGAGCCCCTCTGAGGAGCATTAGAAAGTGAAGAAGGCTGCCTTCATGAACTCATCTCTCATTAGTGAACTCTGGGAGACGGATTTGAGGACACAGGTCCAGGGGTGAGCAATGAAGACTGAGAAGGTATGAGACAAGATGGCACAGCGTGGTTTGAGGAAAGGTAGCTAGAGTCTTGGGCTTGCTAATCTGGTTTCAAAAATATTCTTTGGGGGCTGGTGAGATGGCTCAGCTGGGAAGAGCACCGACTGCTCTTCGGAAGGTCATGAGTTCAAATCCCAGCAACCACATGGTGGCTCACAACCACTCGTAATGAGATCTGATGCCCTCTTCTGGTGTGTCTGAAGACAGCTACAGTGTACTTACAAATAATAAATAGGTAAATCTTTAAAAATATATATATATATTCTTTGAAGTGAAATCCATTATGTTGTTACTCTGACACATTTAGCCAAGGGTTTTCTTCCTCAATCCTTGAGCAGTGGGACTGTGGGGGCTGACTTCCAAAACGACTCTCTTCAGTTTTGTTTCCATGGGATGCCATGGTGGAGGGGAGTCCACTTACAGATGGAGTCAGAGGATGGTGAGGATCAACTGCACGTAACTATGTACTAAAGTGAGCGGCTGGTTCTGAGGAGACGTGAGCACAGCCCTAGGCTGCTTTCCATTATCCACCCTCTTTTTCTCCATGGTGCATATAAGTATAAACATGTATTTGTGCTATTACTTATCTGTATGTATTACATAGATTACATACATATTCTTATAAATGAACAGCTTCTGATTCCTGGTAGTGCATCAGAGTCCCAAGAATCCCTAATGGAAGGCAGGGGAGAATGAGTGATTTGCCCTCTGGTGTAGTTCCCTGCAGAGTTGTTTAGGTTTACATTTGTGTGTGTGTGTATGTGTGTGTGTGTGTGTGTGTGTGCCCACATGTATGTATCCACATATATATGTGTATGTGTGTATAATACACAAACACATGTATATATGTATATACATATATGTGTGTGTCCCCACATGTGTGTATCTACATATATATGTGTGTGAGATGCACAAGCACATGTGTGTGTGCATATATGTGTGCATGCCCACATGTGTGTATATACACATATATGCATATGTGTGTGTGTGTTGTAGAGTTGAGCTGTCACATACAAGAGAACACTGACTCTTCACAGGCAAAGACGTTTTGTGTGTGTGTGTGTGTGTGTGTGTGTGTGTGTGTGTGTTATGTAGCTGTCACAAGCAAGAGAACACTGCCTCTTCACAGGCAGCTGTTGCGTGAGCGGTGCAGCTCTCACTGCTTTAAAGCCCAGGTGATTGCTGGCCAGCTTACAGAGCTGGGTTAGAATGAGAAGTCTCCCCTCAGCCATCAGAAGTTCTGATAGAAGACACTCCTCAGATCGAGCTTTACTTTTTTTGGTAAGATTGCAAATGCTTAGGTTATTCCAAAAATAGTTTTGAACATTTACAGGGTGTCAAATGAAAGAAGAAGAATCCTGACTTGAAAAGTTTGACTTTTGGAGCTCGATCACTACTCTTAGTGTTATATAATCTAAGATCTCTTGCTCAGAGGACAGAGCCACCCCGAGTGGGCAGATCACCTCACTAGTCAAGGTAATTCCCACATAATCTAGATAATCTCTCATAGGACCTCCTTCCCAGGTTATTCCAGACCATGCCAGGTTGACGGTGAAAACAAACCATTTCAGGTCATTTAGGACTTCTGCTTTCCTTACTATTGCTCCAAATGCCTCGGAGACAACAAAGTGCATCCTATGCACTCACAGTGCCTTCCAGAAGACAAGGGTGGCCTTTCAAGGACTGAAATTCTGCCTCTGACTGCTGTAGCTCTGCGTCTCAGCTGCTGATCTTAGTAGTCCATCATAGTCCTAAAGAATCCCTCATGGCAGGCAGGGAGAGTGGTTTGCCCTCTGGCATGGTTCTCTGCTGGTGGTCCTCTGAAATGTATACTTATCTACAGCTCGTCTTCCTTATAGAGCACACAGATGTGTCTAGGGAGTGCGGCTGGGCACGGATTTGAGCGACTCCTAAAATTTCTCAGGCTCAGATTGTCCCTAAGATTTTGCTACTAGGTAAGTTTATCACTGTCATGAGCTTACTGTGTCAGAAACATAGACAAATACCCTTGTGTCTTTCTACAGTGTCAGAATTTATAGACTAGCAATAAATTCACAAGGCACAGCAGATTCTTTGGCAGCAATTTGCTTTAGAGTCCCAGCTCTCTTGATAACCAGCCAAGGCAAATGCAGGCTCTCTCTCTCTCTTTCTCTCTAAAAGAAAAAACAAGTTGACTGCTAATATTAACTCTCAATCACACATTACACATCACCCAGTAAATATCAGTGTTTGTGTGTGTGTATGTGTCTATGCATGTGTGGTGGGTATATCTGTGGTGTGTGTGTGTGCGTGTGTGTGTCTGTGTGTCTGTGTGTCTGTGTGGTGTGAGTATATATGTCTGTAGGTTATGGAATGCCACAAAAGGTAAAACATGCTGCACAGAGTTCAAGGAGAGGAGTTTTGGAGGTGGAGGCAGGAGGATCAGAAGTTCATCTGCTACATAATTTTAGAAACCAGTCTGGGATATATGAACCCGACATATAATCTCAGAAACAAACAATACATCATCATCATCGTCATCATCAACAACAACAACACAGTCCAAAGAGGCCCGAGAGGCAGATGCAGGAAGCTGATAAGGATGGTAGGAGAATTTCCCCAGAAATAAAACATACACCTTGCCAGGGACACTGCTACAGAGTCCAGCCAGAGGGTCACACTTTGAGCCAAGTCTCAGGGTCAAATAAAGCTGTGGAAATGAGGCATAGGACTGTGAAGGCCATAGAAGTGAAGAGCAGGGTCAGGCGGATGGACAGACAACAGTTCAAAGAGGCAGTGGGGACCAAGCTGAGCTGAAGGCCCTGTGATAATCAGTTCTCTGCCTGTCCATCCTTTGGTGTACACACCAGGTGGTCAGATGAGAGCTTCTGTAGGGCACCTGAGACTATGAAAAGTCATACTGGGAGACTAGACTCAAGAGCTTATAGGTCATACCAGATTGAGGAATGGGTACAATGCCCTCGCCTGGACCCAATAAAGGATGGGGTCCTAACACTCTGATGACATGATGCTATAGCAACCTCTTACCTAACACCTCGTGTGTGTGTGTGTGTGTGTGTGTGTGTGTGTGTGTTTGAAGGACCCAGGACTCCCCAGCTTGAATCCATTCCCCACAGGTAGTTGGCCTACTGAGTGCATGTCTGTCCACTTGCTCACCTGTCTGAACCTGTCTCTGCCCACTGTTTCTTGCTCCTGATCAGGTTGTGGTTCTTTCAACCTAGCTGGTTTTTTCACTCTCAAATCTGCTGCTTTGCCCTTAAACCTGGACACCAGAAGTTTTCACCAGCAGCTCTCTCCCAGCCTAGTCTTGTTCTTTCTCTTCATGGACTCATTCTCAACCCACTCTTGTAGACTCTGAGCTCTGCAGCTCTGGTTTAACTTGTATTCATTTGTAACACACATACACAAATAGATACAAACATACCACACACACACATATATACATATACACACACACATACCCACACACACCACAAATCATATACACATACACACATGGACGAAAGCACACACACACACACACACAAATTCCACACCCACTAGCGCACACACAAATTAATTGATTTGCTGTGTGCTATGTATTATATGATGTGAGAGTTAGTATTAGTAATTAACATTAGGATGTAAAATTCTGCATGCCTCACCCAAGACACCAAGGCGGTGGGGGTGGGGGGGTAGGGGTTATGACATATTGTTAGGAAATGTGCCAAACCTTGTGATTTTATTGTTCTTCAGTAAATCCTGACACTGCAGACAGACACACACATGCCTGTGTTTTTGGCACATTGTGCTCATAGCTGTGTATATGTTCACATAAAACTATAAACTCTAGACATCCCCAAGTATTGTTCTTCCTCTAAATACAAAGGACCTTTTAAACTGTCTTCCATAGATTCAACTCTGCATTTCATTTATGATGAGGAATGATATTAAATAGATTGGCCACACACTCTCAAAATGTTGCAAAATGACAAATAAATGTTTCCATTGTCTTACTATTATAAGGAAGTGGCCTTGATCTTGTTTTTTGAATGGATACTTCAAATGGGAAAATTTGAAATTTCTCATTGTTATTATAATTAATGTACAGGAAAGGATTGCAGAGCCACATTTAAAAAAAATAACTATCCATATCAATAAACTTTTCTATAGACCAGCATTAATTACTTACCAAACAAAATGAAAATCTATCTATATACAATGGCTGTAAGAGCCATAAATCGCTAGCATCAAGAATTGTGTGAGACTTGTGTCAATAAAGGGATAAAATTTTATTGAAGGACATAAAACAAAATTGAATATCCCAAGTCATATAACTAGAGGTCCACCCGACAATTGTGCCTGCCATAAACCAGTCAGCTATTTGAAAATTTACTCACGGTGCTAAGACAAGAATGATGAACCACCTAGT
>NW_022196914.1:58382517-58412987 GCF_008632895.1 Mastomys coucha | reverse complement strand
ATTTAGAAAACTATGTATTAAGACATGAGCTCAGAACAGCTAAGCTGGTGCTGAAAATGAAGGCCATTTTTGCCATGGCCACTGGTTCCCCCTTCCAGTATTAACCTTGGAGAGGCTACGGCATTTATTTCTGGAAATGACTGTACTACTTAGGGTTTGTTTGTTTGTTTGGGTTTTGTTTTATTTTTGTTGTTTGTTTGTCAACTCGACATAAACCTAGCTCATCAGGGAACAGGAAATTCAACTGAAGAACGGCCTCTATCAGATTGGCCTGTGGGCACGAATTTTCTTGATTAATGGCTGGTATGGGGGGGACCTAGGTCACTCAGATGTTCCATGGTTGTATGAGAGAGACTTAGCAAGCTATGACAACTAGCGAGTTAAAAGTTTTCCTCCAGTCGTTCTTGCTTCATTTCCTGCCTCCAGGTTCCTGCCTGGGCTCCTCTCAATGACAGCTAAGAAAA
This sequence comes from Mastomys coucha, assembly GCF_008632895.1. Lineage (NCBI taxonomy): Eukaryota > Metazoa > Chordata > Mammalia > Rodentia > Muridae > Mastomys > Mastomys coucha. The sequence continues at coordinate 58,412,523 of NW_022196914.1, read as the reverse complement.
GCCTTTCCTCCCCAGATTGCTTTTGTCTTTATCCTAGCAATAGAAAGCAAACAGAACACTAACCAACAAAGACCCCCCCAAAACAAAAAGGAAGAACCCCTAAGGCATCAGTGTTGTGTTTTATAAAAAGATAAGGAGAAAAGGAATGTGTTTGGTGAAGGTATAGTAAGGTATGGGGGAAGAGGGTGCCTCTGCAGGCACATGCTGAGGCATCCATTCCCCTTATGAGGTACCAGTCACATGATGGTATAGTATAGAATAGAGTTTATTCAGGGCATGGAGAGGGGAGTTGAGAGGGTAATAGAGACAGAGAAAGGCCGAGAGAGAGGAAGGAGAGGGAGAAGGAGAGCGCAGGAGTAGAGGCTGGCCAAGAGCACGTGGAGAGGACGGAGGAGAATGGGGAGAGAGGGTGAAGAGGGTAAGGGAGCAAGGGTAGGAGAGCAAGAGAGAGAGGAGGGGGCAAGCAGCCCCTTTTATAGTGAGCCATGCACACCTGGCTGTTGCCAGGTAACTGTGGGGCAGAGTGTAGACAAAATGCCAGCAATCAGTTCGCAATCTTCCTAACACCGTGACGCTTTAATACAGTTTCTCATGTTGTGGAGACTCTCTAATATAAGACCATTTTAGCTGCTACTTCACAACTATGATTTTGTCACTGTTGTGAATCATAATGTAAATACTTTTTGGAGAAAAAGGCTTACCAAAGAGATTGTTACAGACAGGTTAAGAACCAGTCCCCTAAGGGGTCTGAATTTAGTTTTTGTTTGAGTCTCTCTATCTGTCTCTCTGTCTTTGTCTTTTTCTGTCTCTGCTTCTGTGTGTGTATACATGTGTATATGTATGTATGTGCACACGCACACTTGTGTATGCATGTGTACACACACAAGCGTGTGTGTGTATGTGTGTGTGTGTGTGTGTGTGTGTTGGCTATGGAAGCTAAGAGAATGCGGTAACAACTGCAGGCTGGAGGCGGACACAGGGCAGCATGTGGCAGTTGGGTTAGCACCTGTGCTTGACTGTGCAGCTTCCTGCCAATCCCAGGTGCCCTAAGGTCACACAGACATGTTCTCCATCTCAGGCTCCTTAGGGTACTGGGAAGATTTGGCAGAGAAAACACTACTAAGAGGAGCCGCTAATGAAAAGATCTCTATTTGTCTTTCCCTTTTTAAATAAAAGTCTCCAAACTTGGTATATATATTCCCATACACACACACACACACACACACACACACACACACACACACACAGCTTCCCACAAGGCTAATATCTATGTGCTGTTTCATGGCCTTATGCTGCTTTTCCATGTTATTTCTCTGTTGCCTTCTTTAATGGATCACAGTTTGTTTCCAAGACAAGGTCAGCATCATGACCTCGATGTTGAAGATTGCTGGTGAAGATGTTATATGGACCCCTCTTTGCTTTGGGTTGGGTTGGCATTTTCTGGAGCTGAGATGGAGTTCATACTTTGTACTAGTCAGGGTTCTCTAGAGTCACAGAATTTATGGAAGTTCTATATACTAAGGGAAATTACTGGAATGATTTACAGTCTGCATTCCAATGAACCCAACGATGGACAGCCATGAATGGGAAATCCGAGAATCTAGTAGTTGCTCAGTCCCATGAGGCTAGGTGTTTCAGCTGGTCTTCTGTATAGGCTAGAATCCTGAAGAAGTAGGTTCCAACAGATGTGCTGGCAAGTCAGTGGAAGCCAAACGAAGAACAAATACTTCATTTTTTCCATTGTTCTTATATAGGTCTCCAGCAGAAGGTATGGCTCAGATTAAAGGTGTGTACCATCACACCTGGATTTGCAACTTGCTCTGTCCCAGGCTGGCCTTGAACTCAGAAATCTGCTTGCCTCAGTCTCTTGGAATTAAAGGCCTGCCTGTATACCTTGTCTGGGCCTAAGCTTTTCATGGCCACTGTGCCTCAAGAGATGGATTTCAGGTGTGCTCTCCATTTCCAGAGTGTAGTTCATTTCAGATGTAGTCAAGTTGACAACTAGGAATAGCATCACAATCGTTTTGTTCAGCATACTACAAGATTTCTGTCCTTTGTGCGTAATGGCACATGATACTATATTTCCTCTAACTGGTATGTGTGAGTCCTAATTTCTTGGCGAAGACTGTGTCTACTCAATGTCTCTACCACAAAAACAAAGCTACTGCTTTTCTACTTGGCATTGATAGAGATTTTTATGGGAAAGATACTTTGAGGATAAGCAAATTCTATTTCCTCTTGAAGTGTGTCCCACTCCTCTTAGCATTCATTGATAGATCTTGCCCAGAGCAATGCTTATTTGGTATTCTAATAGTGAGACTCAATTTCCTTTATTCATTAGAGCTTTTGACTGAGATTCTATGAGGAAAAACTAGCTTCCACTAGCCTCCCATAAATTAATATCTGCATAGTTTGGCAGGCATTTATTTTGGGTTGTGAGGTGAAATCCAGCATCAGTGCTATTGTTTTGGCTTCCACTCCTTCAGCTCGGCTATGTTCTTTTTCTGGTACTATACAATGTGAAAGCCTTAGTCTGTATTTTCTCTTTTTCATCATCTTAAAAAGTAGATGTAGTGCAATTTCAGTTCTAAAGATTGGAAAGAATTCATGGGAAAAATAATTGTTCATTCACTTGTAAGCACAAATGTAAGATTTTTCTCAATAAAAGACATACTAATGCCAGGATCACTAGGGTGAAAACCTCAAACTGGACTTGTGGTTCCTTTTCAAAGGAGCCTGTTTTAGGTCCAGCTACAAATCAACAGAAAACACTAGGCCCCTGAGCACACCTGCTGGTCTAGCTATTTCCCCCAACATCCCCCAACATTCCACTATGCTCCTCTCTGCAAAGCAGAAGTTTAGAGTAGACAGATATAAGCACACAAGATTATGCAGTCAATGAGCTTTCAAACAGACAAGTTATCAAACATACAGATGAACCCTCACACAACTTTTGTTGAGAAAAAAAAATCATAAGGGACAGAGGGAAGCAGGTACCTCAATGCTGGGGAGCTCTGTACTCTCCCAGTCATCAACGAAAGGGAGGAAAGACAAAGCATTTAGGTTTTATAAACCCAATCTAGGTAGATGCTTGACTTGGCAAGGCCCTTAAATAAACTGCCTGGTTGATTTCACTACTCACAGCTTCTACTGCTCTTACTATGAAATGGGAGTGTTCATATTATGAGGCAGGGAGTCACCGTTTCTTACAGAATTGTCATATGATCCACCAATCCTACTTCTTGGATATGTTAGAAGTATTGAAATCAGGATCACAAAGAGGCATCCGAATGCCTTTATCCAGTGTAGTACTAGCTACAAAAGCCCAAATACAGATGCAATCCAAGTGTCTATTGACAGGTGAATAGATAAACGAAACATAGCATATCAATTGTCTTCAGCTGAATACAGAAATAAAGTCTGCATTTATAACGTGAGTGACCCTGTAAGTCAGTAGTAGGATAAATGCTGCAGGACTCTACCTCTATGACGAGCTAAAATCATCAAATGCATAGAAGCAGAGTATGCAAGGCTACAGTATAGGCAGGAGGCATGTTAAAACCACAATGAATACCATACAACTGCCAGAGTGCTTAACATCCAAAATGTCGTGGAGAATGTCAACAAGGAACACCCAGAACTTTATACCTTGCTAACAATCGTGGGGAATGAATCACTGCTGAGGGAGGCGGTGTGGCCATCCCTGGTGCAGGCTGTTAGGGGGTTGACATATCATCTCCAGAGAGTTTTCAGACTATCATAAGGCTCCATATGCCAGCCCAGTTTTAGAAAGAAAGGGCAGCTTGAGGGTTGAACCCAGGGCTTTACATGTGGAAGAAATGCACTGTATAACTGCATTGTATCTTCCAGTTCCTGCTTTTGTGAGCAATACATACTATCAGCTTTAAACATCATAAAACACTTCTACATGAAAAGCATCTTACTGACCTTAGTGCTGAGTGATTATTGACATTATTCTTGTATTATCACAATGCACATATAAGGACCCAATGAGCATGAACATATGAGTTATTCTTTGATCATCACTGCCTACTCTATAGTCTCATTCCTTCCTGTTGTTACAAATGCAGAATTTCAGTAGTGTTGAAAGATGAGCTGTAGTCCATTATGTTTTTATATACTCCTCCCTTTTTAGTTCATTCATTCACTGATGAACATGTAGGTTAAATCTATATTTTTGGCTACTGTACTTTTCTTTTCAGAAAGTGATTCACTGTGTAGTTCAGACTTGCCTGAAACACATTATTGGCCTGGATTGGCTTTGAATTGGTCGAAATTCACTTGCAGTGGCCTCCCAAGTGCGTGAATTACATCATAAGCTACCAGCCTTATTTTGGGTATCATAATAAACATGGGAGTGAAGATAATTTCTTCCACATGCTGATTTAACTTCCTATGACTATGCAACTATGCAACTATGTAGTGGGGTTGTTAGATTCTATGCTTAAGATTACATACAAACATATACACACATGTAGATATATGTTTAGAATTTTTTGAGGAAACCCCATGCTTTCCTCCATATTCTTGCACTAATTTACACTCTAAAGCTACCAGGAGTTGTCCTTCCTCTACATACTTCCTAAAGCTCATCTCTTGCCTTTTCGACAGAAACCATTCTAACTGGAGAAGCGCTATCTCACTGTGCCAAGTGTCCAAGTTGGCCATCTGTATGTTTTCCAATATGGACGTCTGTTGATATCATGTACATGCAGGGCCAGTTGATACCCACTTTCCAACTCGAAAGCCCTGTTATTTCTTTCTCTTGACTGATGACCATGGCCAGGGTTTCTACCACTGTGGCCAACAGAAAAGATAAAGGTGAATAAGGCTTGTTTGGAGATGTCTCTTTTACTTCCTCAATTTGTTGTAGAAAATAATTACCTCTAAAGACTTTGAAATTTTTGCTGTTAGATATTGGGGCCACAGAGTTGGCTTAGTAGTAAAGACAGCAGCTTGGCAGTTGTCAAATCTGATGACCTGAGTTCATTCCCCAAAATCCATGTGCTGGAAACAGAGAACCAAAACCAACACTGAAGTTGTCCTCTGACTTTCACATGCATGCATGAGCATGCACACATACACCCACACCCACTGGCACATAGATGCACAGGTACATACAAATGCACATGCATATGCATATACACACAAACACACATATACAGTAAATAAATCTTTAAAACTCTTATAAAAGAAGTCTAATACACATGCACGTGCGTGCGCGCGCACACACACACACACACACACACACAATCTCTCATCTCCATAGAAGCTTTTAAGATTCTATTTCTTTCTAGCATTCTCACATTTCAAAGAATATTATTCTATTGGGTGTGTTTGCTTTCATCTTGCTATGATTTTTATGATTCCCTTAAAGCTGGAAACTTACTTTTAAAATTATTTCTTTGAAAAAGCATCTCCTGTCCCCATTTCCCTTTCTTCCTTTCTTCCTTTTTTTCTGTTAGTACATCACCTGCACACTGAATTTCCTTGATTAATTCTCTAATTTTCTTCCTTTTTCTGTCTTATGTTAATTTGCTTTTTGATTCTGCTTTCTGGGAGCTTTCTCTTGACTCAAGTACCACATTTGGTACACCTCCTTCTCGTCTCTGAAACCTCCTATTTTTTTAACTTCTTCATTCACTTATTTCCTATGTGGGGCTGTGGACCTCTCTTCTTGTAGGCTGTCTGAGAGGAAAGGGGGACTTAACAGCCTCCTCACAGAGATCCTTGTTAACAGACATCGGTCTCTGGTCATTGGGAAGAATGAGACTGTACACAGAAGTGCCCCTCCCTGACTGAAGGCACGCAGCCGGTGGAAATTTCATACTGAAGGGTTGTCAGTGCCCTACTCTCTCCTCTCCAGGAACATGCGCTTTGTGGGGGGAGTGAAGAATCTTCCAGTCTTTTTCTGCTGTGTATGCCTGCTGTTAACATTTATTGTCATTCAATACTTTTTTTATTAAAAACTTCATTATTACTGTGTGTGTGTGTGTGTGTATGTGTGTGTGTGTGTGTGTGTGTGTGTGTGTGTGTGTGTGTGTGTATGAGTGTGGAGGCACATGCTTGCCAGAGGATAATCTCTGGTGTCAGTCTTTGCTTTTGATCTTGTTTGAGACAGGGTCTACTGTAATTCACCATTGTGTACAAGGCAAGCTGGCCACTGAGCATCTGTGTATTCTATGGAGGGCTACAGACATGTATGCTACAGTGTCTAGGGTTTACATGAGCTCGGTGGACCCAAATCCAGTGCATCAAGCTTGTCCAGCAAGCGTGTTACCCACTGAGCCACCCTCCTAACCCAGTTGTTAGCATTGTGGAAGGAAAGGGAAAAGAGAACCCCGGAGTCTCCCAGCTCATACCCCAAATTTCCCTTAGTCCTACTGAATGTATTCTCATGTTCCTTTCTCCCTTTTCCATGCTATAGCTGACATCTTTGATTCTAGATTTTCTTCAGTCCAGTCCCAGTCTTCTGCTGCAGCTCCTACTTGTCTGACTCATGTTCCCTTTCTCTCTGTGATTGTATACACTTTAAATTTCTGTATTCTTATTTTAAATAGCCTTAATGGGGAAGAGGAGATAAACACACTTGGGCAATATGCCATATTTAACAAGAAGCTCATAAATAATTTTGATAAAATAGCTAATTTTATAATGCTTGCTATAAAATGGCCAAACTATGAACACTATTATCTCAACTAGGTTAAACGCACAGGAGAAAGAAAGAAAGAGAGAGAGAGAGAGAGAGAGAGAGAGAGAGAGAGAGAGAGAGAGAGAGAGGAAAAGAAAGAAAAGAAAAGAAAGAAAGAAGGAAAGAAAGAAAGAAAATGAGAGCGGTATTAACCTATTTCATACAAAGAGACAAAATCAAGGTGATTTTTAGTTCCCCTGTAGTCCTTTTCTTCCCAAGTGTTTGTTTAGAACAAAAATGACTTTTGTGACCAAAACAAATAATTACTAAAAATAGTTTTCAAAGTAGAGGAAATGAGCAATTAAGAGATTCTCTCAGTGGTGTTTCCTGTGGGCATGCTGTGTGCAACTGGAATTGTACACAGTTGGCTACTTCTCACTCTATTGTCAGTGAAGAAGCAACAATGCTAACGCCACCTGCACTTGCTGTTCTTAAGTCGCTTTCCTTCTTTTCTTTTTAATAATTTACTTATTTTATTATTTAATGTGCATTGGTATTCTGTCTGCACGTGTGTCTGTGTCAGATCCCCTAGTACTAGAGTGCTAGTTGTGAGAGTCCATGTGGTTGCTGGGAATTGAACTCAGGTCCTCTCGAAAAACAGCCAGTGCTCTTCACCTCTGAGCTGTCTCTCTATCCCTACCCCTACCCCTCCTTTACTTCTTTTCTCATCCAATAGATATCATGGTCAGAGAGAAAAGACTCCTGGCCCTATGCTGATGAGCAGCAGAGCCAGAGTTTGGATATACTGAGTCTGACTACGGAGGTATCTTAACTATAATTTTACAATCTCACCAAATATAGTCCTCCTTCAGTATTTGCAAGAAGTTGCTTCCAGGACCACCCAGGAATTCCAAAATCTGGGAATGCTCAAGTCCCTTACACAAAATGACATACAACATTTGAGTCTAACCTTTGCATGTCTTCCTGCATACTTAAAATAATTTCCTGATTACTTATAGTATCTAACACAATGTCAAGTGCATGGTCCTAAGTAGCTTACAGGGAGAACGTATTGTTTCAGGAATCTCTACATGTTTTGCACAGATGCAATCTTTACTCAAATACTTCTGGTCCATCCATGATTGTTTGAATTTATGGGTGATGGCTATGAAAGGCCATATACATCCTTATTTATCTCTTTATACACATTTGTGCTTACATCTGTGCTTTTTCAAGTGTATTGGCGGTGGAACAAACTATAAATCGAACACAAGAATGCAAGCCAACAGGACACATCATGAAACAAACAGCAGAGGTGTCTGTCTACACGCCTACCTCTGTCTGAATTCCCCATCTCCCTTTCTTTCTCCCACAGTGCCGATGAATAGTCTCCCACACATGGAAACCCTGGCTTCTGCCTGCCCTCAGAGTGAGCAGCCCTCACACCTGTCCAGCCTTGTATTTTCTGAGGGCTGTAGCAGTATGTTATGGCCCCGGGTCTTGGTTTCACTGCAGGTGAATGGAATGGGGGAGACAGACATCTTGCCAGCCAGAACACATTAAAGGTTCACTGCAGATGCCCCCCAAACCACTGCTGTGTTTCCTATTATGGACCGACTGGTTTAGACTCCCGAGTGTTTCCAGGAATGTAGGAGGTTTTGATCTGTTGTTCTTTCCACTCCATTGTTTCAAAGCTCCAATTACAGAGAGTCGCATGTACTGCTCCCAAGGCATGGAGGGAGCTAGGAGCCGAATGATCTGGAATGGTCGATTCTCTTCAAAACATTTTTTTACAACTAACTGGTATGTAGACACCATTCTAAATATATTCTTTCTGGTGATCTGAGACTCCACACTTGATTCTAATTGGCAAGGAATTTGTCATTATAAACCTCTTCAGACTATAAATCTCTTCTTTGCTTTATGAAATAGTATACCTCCCCAGACTCATTTTAATTTTTAGTACATTGTATGTTGTATGTATATGTATGTGGTATGTATGTATATTTATCATGTTGTAGTTATATATCATAATTCACACATTTAAAGTGGACTATGAATTCTAATAGCTCAGTTGGCAAAGTACTTGCCACACAAGTGCGAGGACCTGCTAGGCACAGACGCTCCTGTCTGGAACCCCAACTCTCGAGAGGTAGAGATGGCAGACCACTGGGCCCACAGCAGGCATGATCCAGGCCAGTGAGAGAGCTCATTTCAAATACAAGATGAATGGTGTCTGGAGAAGAACTACACAAAGGCTGTCCTCTGGCCTCCACATGCATGAGCACACATATGCACACATATGCACACATACTCAAATAGACACATATGCACATCCACATGAATACACATGAGTGGAGAACTCAGTGTCTTTTAAGCATAGTCACAGAACTGTACAACCATCAGTGGCACTGGTTTAGAACATCCATATCACTGTAAGAAGAAAAGCACAGTAAATCCAGCACCCACATCTCAATCATTAATAAAAGAGTGTAGGATTCTTTGGGAAAACTGGATGATTCTAGAACTGAACCTGGGATTACACAGATGAGACAAGAGTATTTTTGAATCAACAACTAAGTAAAGAAGTTCTTAAAAACTGACCAAAATACCTAAAACACCAACACCGCATTCATGGGGCCTCATCAAAGAGAGCCAGCTGAAATAGCTTCCAGCCATTGGACTGTTGATAGCTTCTTGGGGAAGAGGTTTCTCTAAAGGTGCAACCCCTGGTACGTAGATTATACTCCAGTAGATGACCTAACACACATGAATCAATGGGCAGCCCAAACTGAATTTGTGTGTGTGTGTGTGTGTGTGTGTATGTGTGTGTATGTATATATGTGTATGTGTGTGTATGCATGTGTATGTGTATATGTGTGTGTATGTGTGTGTATGTGTGTATGTGTGTATGTGTGTATGTGTGTGTGTATATGTGTATGTGTGTGTATGTGTGTATGTGTGTGTGTGTATATATGTGTATGTGTGTGTATGTGTGTATGTGTGTGTGTGTGTATGTGTGTGTGTGTATGGGGGGGGGGCAAGGTCGAGAGTAGTTGGGTGTTGTGTGTAGACATGGGAGGAGTTAAAGGAATGTAGAGGGGTTAATATGGTCAAATACATTGTATGCATGGGTCTGAAATTCTCAAGGAGTTAATAAAAATATATTAAAAAGAGAATAGCTCTCAAATGCCCAGAGCTGGAAATTTAAGCAATAAAACAAAGCAGTACTGGTTTATAACTCAAGATCAAATAAATACATAAGGGTCCATTATGATATAAATTAGTGACTCATTAAATATTTGAGAGAGAAAAAAAAACCCAAATCTCTGCTCCAAAAGAATTCGAAACAACTTGCAGTTTTAAGAATTTGTCTCTTCATTAGTATTAGTATTCTCTACTTCATTAGATATTGTCATCGGACCGTTTTAACTTTGAATACATCTTTTCATGGGTATTTTGAGGTCTCTGCTGTCATCTCCGGTAGCCTGCCATTTGACAGACAGATTCTGCTGCTTGATGGTTCCCTGCACATGGGTCCCACTCCCAAGCTTTCCTTCCACATCTCAATATTTGTTAATGTTTTTAGATGAAATACTGCAGCAGTTGTTGGACCTGCTCTCTCTCCCCTCTCTGAGGCTTACTTTGGCTCTTGTCTACTGAATCACTTGGGTGGTTCATTTTACAGTTGTTTCCTACCTTGGGAAGCTCAGGGTATCATCAGAGAATGGAGACTGGATTGCATCCAAGGTCACTTTAGGATGGCAGCAGCTCTGCCAGTGCTCTTCTCTGGGTCATCCCCCATCCCATCTGTCCCTCCTGGGCTCTCATTGCTCTTAGCTTTTCTCTAATTCCTGGCTGATGGACACACTGTTGTTTTCAACACAGCCTGGAGTGAAATTGCTTCATAGACTGTCTAATCCTGTTGAGTCCAGTCACCTGGGTGGGGTAGCTTTGAGATTTCTTCTGACCAAAGAAGTCTTTTAAGAACATACCCCCCCCCCATTTTTTTTTAACTGATGAAACATCTGGCCTAGGAGTGAGCTTGTTGCTCTCCTAAAGAGACCTGATGCCTCCTAATTGCTTGCTACCCAAATCTCCATTATCCTTAAGAGTGTCCCCAGGCTTGACCTTCCCTTCTCATGGAAGGAGACCTATGGTCTTTATGGCCTGGGTAAACTTTCTCAGCTGCTGCTCTATATCAGGGATGGCTGGGACCCTCACTCCCAGAAACAGACTCTTTGGCAGGGGTTGTAACCACTGAACTTCCTGGCTTACTTCTACCAGCCTGGAACCAGCACTCTATGAGGTCACAGAAACTGGGTCTCCAGCATGCTTCAGTATAACCTCTTCTCACCGTGGATTTTGAAGAGGATGGGAGTGGTCTCCTGGCTGAACTTGGTGGGAATTTAGAGGCTGAGAAACCATGACCAGGCCTTCATAGTCAAGTGCTTTGTCTCTGCACTTGGTCACACATGCCCAGTGCAGAGCTTCTGAGTCTTTGAACTGTGGGATGTGGGGGAGGTAGAGAGTAGAGTGGGGTCCATGTGCCACACGGTCTGGCTGTTCTTACCAAACTTGATTGGAATTTCTTGAACGAATACTTCTTAATTGTCTGTTTCCCCTTAGGACAATTTCCAGAGATCTGTTAGAATTGCTTTCGAAAGTAATTCTCACCTATCCTGGCTGCTTTGCCAAGGAGCAGCTCTGTGGGTCCATGCCACCCTTCTCAAGCGGACGCCCACATTGCTTACCTCAAGTCTCAAATATAGCTTGTTTTTCTTCAGCTCCCTGGTTGTTCAACTGTCTGCACACTTAATTCGTATTTCCTATTTGACAGAATCTTGCGGCAGTGAAATGAGTCAAGTTCCTGACAGGGAAAGGCAAAGAGGGATGTGATCCTGGTCTGGGTGTCTACCCAGGTTGCTCTGGTCTTTCTGTACAGTATCCTCAATGTGCTGGGCTTAGTGAATAGGACATCCAGACACCAGCCACGATTAGTCTAGGAATTCACTGCTGTAAACCCACTGGACTACAACTTCTCCCTCCAATTAACCAGCCAAATTCAGTTGAACTCACTGCTGTAAGCTGTACAGAACATGGCGTTGTGTGACATAATGCAGAACAAGTTTATTTTGGTGGTGATTTTAGATACACCGTAAGAAAGGGCTTAAATTAAAAGGGTCTGGGAAGACAGCTCAGAGAGAAGGTGGAGAAGGTAGGTAAAGTGTGTGTCATGCGAGCATGAAGCCTTGAGTTTGATCTGGAGTGTGCACATAAAAACCTGAGAGTGGATGGTTGTTCCTGTCTGTCCTATAAGTGCTACAGAAGTTGAGGCAGGGGGCTCCCCTGGGGCTTGATGGCTAGCCTAACAAGGCCGTTTGATGAGCTGAAGGTTCAGTGAAACTCGGCTGTCTTCAAAAATAAAGTGTATGTGTGTGGTATGTTTGTGGTATGTAGGTGTGTAGTGTCTGGGATGTAGTGTCTTCAAAAATCCTCAGACAGCATCTGAGGATTCCCACCCCAAGTACTCTCACGGGCATGTGCACACACAATACACACATACCACACCACATACACACCACCCACACCATGCACACACTACATACATCCCACATATCCCACCCACACTACATACATACCACACACACCACCCATACCCCAGACACTACACACCCCCACACTACACACACCCCAGGCCCCACAGCCACACTATATACACACCACACACACACATTACACACATACCATAAACATACCACCCATACCACATACATACCACACACACGACCCACATCCCAGACACTACACACCCACATACTACATACACACCACACACACACATACTACACATACACACATACCACAAACACACCATACTATGCACACACTATATACATACATGCCATATACAGATGTACCACATGCACATCACACACACACCATATCATATCTCCACACATACCCCCACAAACACATACACTACACAAACACACACACACCACACAAACATACATCATATCCCCCCATACCACACCACACACACTATACCACACACATACCACATCACACACACACACACTACACACACACACACACACACAAACCATATAAAATCACACATATACCATAAATGCCATACACACACACACCACACACACACACACACACACATACCATATAAACACACACACATACCATAAATGCCATACACATACCACACACACACACACACACACACACCATAAATGCCATACACACACCACACATACACACACACATACCATAAAAGCCATACACACATGTACACACCACACATACACCGTATAAACACACACACATACCATAAAAGCCATACACACACCACACACACACACACCATATAATATAAACATATACACATACATACCATAAACACCATACACACACATACCACACGCACACACACCATATAAACACACACACATACCATAAATGCCATACATGCACCACACACACACACACTATATAAATACACACACATACCATAAACACCATACACATACCACACACACACACACACACACACACACACACATACCATATAAACACACACACACATACCATAAACACCATACACACCACTTACACACACATACACACACCATATAAACACACACACACATACTATAAACACCATACATACACACATCACACACACACACACATACACACACACCATATAAACACACACACACATACCATAAACACCATACACACCACACACACACACACACACACACGCACATCTATTTTTTAAATTGAAGGTGTACAAATGAAAGGACGGATTCATGCGGACGTTGCTTTTCGGGGAGCACAGCATTAATGCTTCCCAAAGCTGGTGACAACTGTAATGTTTCTTTTTTAGTTTTAAATTTTATTTTCCTTTATATGTATGAATGAGTGTTTTGCCTGCATGTATGCCTAAGTACCACTGAGTGTCTGGTGCCCATGGAGACAAGCAAGATGCTTTATGCCCTTGAACTGGAGTTATAGATGGTTGAGAGCTGCCATCTGGGTGCTGGGAAGGGAACCCAGAGAAGCCAGGGCTCTTAATGGCTGAGCTATCATCCCTCCATGCTTGAAATGTTTCTCTTTTAAAAACAAAAGCAAAAGCAAACCACTTCAGGCTTACATGTCTATGGTCACGAATGCAGAAGGTCTCCAATGCTATTCTTATTTCCACTTTACTGTTTCCTGTTGAAGAACATCACATCAACACTTTACTATGCTCCATGGGCCTAGAGAATTTGAATAATATAGTACTGAAACTTCTAGAAACAATCTAAGTGTGAGCACCATGGAGCACGTCACAATTGAAATTTCACAATGTTATCTCTTAGTGCTAGTAGCTAGTTCCTTTCATAAAAATCCACCAATTTAAATGCTATCTGGAGGCATCAGAAATTATAAAGTGGTGTGAAAGCGATTGGATTTTTTGAAAAGAGCATACGCACCAGGTATGTACCCAAACTGTTTACACAAAAGTAATCAAATTGATTCCTTTGACTCTAAGTTAAAATTTAAAGGGGGCATTATTCTGAATTCTCTCTTCTAATTAGGTACATTGGAGATCTCGAAATACTGGGACTCCAAGCTCACAAAAGAAAAAAAAACTGCTTTCATTCTTCCATCTGCTTTTTTTTTTTTTTTTTTTTTTTTTTTTTTTTTTTTTTTTTTTTTTTTTTTAGCTTCAGGTAGGGCTAATCCTTTTACTTTTTGAAAAAGTACTGTCAGGATTAGCTTGGCCAGGCAGAAGGTAGCCCAGCCCAGGGCCTCAGTTGACTCAAAAGCAGAGGATATGAGGGGAACCTTCTGATTCATGCACTGGGACGAGATGGGGGAGCGCAGGGATGAAGGGCGGGGCGGGACAGGACAGGGACCCAGGTTAATTAGGAGCCACCAGCTGAGAAGCAATTCATATGGTGAACTGGAAGCTGCCAATCAACTGCTGATATCATCATTTTCAGTTTAAGATCAACCTTCCAGGAGAGGCCTAGGATCTTGGCCATGGGCCGGTTGCCACCTCCACCTTGGTGTATGTCTAGAAATTCAAAGCGTGGTTTTAGCGGCTCTCTTTGATTCCAAAGCTGGCTCCAAACTCACACATTTGTCAGATGTGGCAGTGACAGAGACTCGAACTTTTCCTGCGCCACATGTCTAAGGGACACGTTAGGCTGAGTTTCCCAAAAGACACTGTTTCAACCACCAGTAGAATCCTTCATTTCCCACCTCCTGCCCTCACCCTTTTCCTCAGGAGGTCAAATGTTACAGAAACAGATGCGGGCAACACATCTCAACCCTCTTCCCCATTTAAAAAGAAACATTTTTTTTTTTCTGGCTAAGAAATCAAACTTAAGCAAACACGATCAGAAACTAATTTTGTCCTTTTTCTTGAATTTCAGGACAACTGTCCTCAATCTTCAACAGCTTGCTTTAACAATTGGCCAGAGAACTCCTGAGTTCTCTGCTGGATTTGCTTTCCAAGCCTCTTGTTGCCCTTGTGGAAGAGCTAAATAACTGAGCTGAACGAGGATAAATGTCCAGAAAGCAAAGTAGCTCTGGAAACTTCTCAGCACCCAAGAAGACTGACCACGACTGATTACATGTGTGGTCAGGTCTCCCCAGATTCTTCCAACCTCACCGCTCCCTCGGAGGAAGGGAGTGGATTCATTCGGGACCTCGAGGGTCTCCAGCACTGTCTAGAAACCCTCCACTCCCCACTTCCCTCAAATTGCATCAGCGGCTACCCTACACAGTTCAGAATCTGCTTCCCTGAGAGAAATGTGCTTCTGAAATGGACCAAGTGACTCAACCCAAGAAGGATAGGGGGATTAACTTTGAAAAGATTCCTTTGGACAGATGGAGACAAGAGAGTGTCTACAGGGGGCTCGCTCTCTCTCTATCCTCGGGCGGGGCAGTTTTGGGTTACGGTTTTCCTGGAGAGTACACTGGCAAACAGCTGGCTCTGTCTTAGTTGAGTCTTGTAACATAGCAGCCAGGACTGTGTGTGTGAGACTTTGTACTTTTTCTTCTCACCCCCATCCTCCCCTAACTTTTCTCTTACTCTAGCTTCCTGTGTTGATATTTCCCAGCAGGGCGGGGACACTTAGAACCTTCCCAGTATTGTGCTTTGTGTGTGCCATGTCTCCCACAGATTCAGGTGTATGAGTGCTTGGTCCACAGTGGCTTGGACTGTTCTGAGAAACTGTCGAAGTTTCAGGAGGTGAGGTCTGTCTGCTACATATGGGTCACTGGAGATGGGTTTTTCAAGAATATCCTTTGGCCCTGCTTCAGATCCTACTCTTTGCTCTCTGCCTGATTCAGTGTGACCACCCACTTACTATTTCCTTGTACACAGACTGCATATTGCCCATACCAGCCCTACCAGGGTAGACTGAAACTCCCTGAAAACAACCAAAATAAATCCTTCCTTCTTTAGGTTGCTTCTGACAGCTGTGTTGTCATAGTGACACTCACACACACACACACACACACACACACACACACACACACACACACACAAAACAACAGATACACCCTATGCTCTGTAGCCATTCTTTTGGCTACTTTGTGGCTTCCTTTTCCTTCCACTCCTTTCCACTTTTCTTCTTCTTCCTCTTCTTCCTCTTTCTCCTCCCCTTTTCCCCTTCCAACCACTAACACTACATGGGAGAGAAAAACGGATAGAGGAGAAAGGGGGCAATGTCGTCGTCGTCACTTCCTGCTGATTAGAAGCGTCTCCTTCCTTCGTGCCTGTTTGTGCGCATGCCTGTGTTGCAGGAACCTGATGCTGGGCGTCTTCCCCCATCACTCTCCACCTGGAGCTCGCCCATTATGGATAGCCTAGCAGGCCGGCTTGTCCTGGGTAGCCCATTTCTCCTTCTGAAATCAATTGTCACACGTGGATACCACATTCGCCTAGCTATTTACATGGCTGCTGTAGTTTCAGGCTTGCTCTGTCTCCCCTGAAGTTTTCCACCACAGTTCCAAGATCATTTTTTTTTTAGTCTGAGTGTTTTTGTGTTTGCCAAGGTTTGTAATCCTTTCTCTTTTTACTTTTCCCTTTGGGAAAACCTATAGATGGGCTGGCTAAGATTAAAGAAGAAACTGGCAGCTCTTTTGGTGGGTTTTTACATTCCTATCTTTAATTTGCCAGCCTAAGTTTCCAATTAATTTTGATCCTCCACTTTTCTTCTCTACTTGACAAAACTTGATATGTCCCTTAAAGCCCAGCTAAATGTATTCTGGGGGCGGCTTTTCTTGTTACTTCCATCCAGTCTTTGTTGTCTTGTACAGATTCTTCTTCAGAGGTGTGTCCTTGCCCCTAGACCTCCAGTGCCTACACAGAGGGAACACAGCACAGAAAAACAGTTACAATGTTTAGAAAATGTCAGGTCAACATCTCATCTGATGTGTAAGTCTTTGGTGCACCAGGTCTCTACAGCCAACTCCTGTCCTCGCACAGGCTCTTTGAACTTTCAAGCAAAGTCAAATTTGGACCCAGGATGCTTTGCTCCTCCTCTCCTCTGGAACAACTCTTGATTTTATCTGCATCTGTCCGAATCTTGTCCGGGGGTCCAATCTCCTACCCCATAAGACTTGGTGGAGTAGATGAAACCAGGCAGCTGTCATCCTAACTTAACTTTGAAAGTGCCAAGGCTTGGCCACTGTTTGCTCAGTCCTTCCCCTCTGTTCATTTGCTTAGTAAGGCTGCAGCTTCCCAAGAGCAGGGGCCATGACTGGCAT
This sequence comes from Mastomys coucha, assembly GCF_008632895.1. NCBI lineage: Eukaryota > Metazoa > Chordata > Mammalia > Rodentia > Muridae > Mastomys > Mastomys coucha. The sequence goes on along the minus strand of NW_022196914.1, from coordinate 58,395,083 downwards.
CCCTTCAATTATCTTTCTGGTGTCCAGGCAAGCAAGCCAAGCTTCAGCAAATATAAGCTAACTGATTCAAATCTGTAGAGATTAGCCTGGCCAGTGCAGGGAAAAAAGTTAACCACAAGCTACAGACCACTATTTTGAAGTTATTGTTAGATTTTTAAATCTAAAAAAGGAATTTTTTTTTGCTTGTTTTTACTTATATCAGCAACTACTGAGAAAAATCTGACACACACGTTTTTCTATATGTCTGGAAAAAGAAATACTGCTGTATGCTAGGAGAGTTCATTAAAGCCTTTTTAGGTTCCTTTCCCCAGCATATGCTACAAATCTTCAGACCAGTCAGGGTACATTTTTTTCCAATTAATTTTTCTCTTTTGCCTTACTGGCAGTCAGTTTTACTAATAGTCATTTTTCTCAGTCAAATGCTTTAATTAAAACTGGAATGAAAAATCTGATTAAAATCTAAATTGGCTCTAGGAGCTGTGATCTTTTGCTCTGCTCATTGCAGTTACATAATTTATGTCCCAAATTGCTACATAAGGGTTTTTCAGTCCATTTTCCTTACCTAAAGCATTTACAAAAACCTTGAGCTTTGAACCGAATAATCCTGATTTGAAAACCTTCGCATATTCAATGTCAATAACTTCAAGACCAGCAATAGGTTAGAAGGTAGCTTTCCAAAATGATTTAATTCTTTAGCAATTGCAAAAGACAGGCATGCAAAGCCTTCTTCCTATCCGTTGCCTAGTATCCTAAGCTGATATTTAAATAAACTCAATATTCATCTTGAAGCTCACTCCCGGTGATAGATGCTCTGACAGCATCCAGAAGAAGCCAATTAATTTCGAATATATAAAGGAGTAGTCAGGGAAAAAAATGACCTGGCTTATCCAGGCTTTTCTTTCTGGTTTTCAAAAACCTTTCTGATGAATACACTTTTAAAGGCAGGACCTGGAAAGCCCATAAAAAGCAATGTTTTGTGCCCCAGCACAACCAAAACCCGGCCCCACAGAGTGAGTTCATGAATCTGATTCCAATTTAGTGTCGCAGGTGGACAGATTAATAATTTCATAAAAAATGTATGAGTCCATCCTGGGCATCTGAATTTGAACAAAGGCTTACAAAAGTGGGGAATACTTGCAGAATGACATAGAAGTGACCTGGGCACGTTGTTCTCCAGGTTTAGCTTGTGGGGGTGACCAGAGGGGAGCTGGCCCCATGGCTGTGTACCACAGATTGAAATGGGCTGCCATAGGCAAAGGTCACCCCACGCTATCAATTACTTGCTGCTACCTGGAAATTTTGATTTCATGCCCCACCGTAGAACTGCTTCTTCTCTAGCGCAAACAGCAATCTCTCTGGTTGGTAACAAGAATACCTCATTTCCTCAGAGTCATTAGACTTAGGTGGTTTCTCCCTTCAGAAAGTCCTCTGCAGATTGCCAGTGTAGTCCAAAGATCTGGAGACTCACGTGCTGAGTGCATGGAATGGAAATGCAGAGTCTACCACCCTCTGCTTGACCCTTGAAGATGTGTGGTTTCTGGTAAGTGGCCAATGGATGCAGAACTGCAGAGTCTAAACTCCCGAATACAAGCTCTATTTGGGTCAACATGGAATTTCTCAGAGAAGGGACTAACCTATGTGATAAAGCATCGGGGAATCTGGAGAAAGGGAAGTTTGTGCTGGTCTGATATTTATCTAGTATTATCTTTAATGTCCTATAGAGAATCTGCCACCCAGGTCCTCAGTCCAAATCAAAGTCTTTGTAAAGGCGAGCTGTGTGGTAGGGAGACTACTGTTGCAGCAGGAGGCTGGCACAAATATTTTAAACACATAAACAACAAACCCTTTTCAGGTCACCTGCTCCATTGTTGACCTGGCTGTGAGGTGAAAGATTGAAAGCACAAACCAACCCTCCCGCCAGAGATGCTTGCCTGCCAGAGATGCCTGCCGGTCTCTGATCTAAGTGAACCACCTTTAAAAAGAGCTCATACTTGCACCTCATTCTGTCTTTAATCTTTATTTCTTTATCCTTAATTCTAACTCAGAAAGACTTAGAATGCTTTCATCAGCATTGGAAAGAAAGTCTAAAATTGCAACTCAACAAAATACCAATATATGTTTCAGACTAGCTCAAATTATATTTTTAAAGGGAAATAGATGCTAGAGTTAGAGGTGATTTCCCCCGCTCCCTCAAAGATATAAGAGGATGCTGGGAAGCACACACAACACACAGAACAGTGTGACTGACTATAGCCAGGCCTGCCAGTAAGGACTCAGAGAAAACGACCCATGTCGTGGAAACACATGGGTCATCCTCTCCAAATCAGCTTGACAGTTCTCATTAACGAGATCAAATCCCGGGCGTGAAAGCATGCATAAGACAGACAGACCCTTAGGGCTGTGGGTGTTGGGCATCTCCCAGTGGGGGAGATGGTGGGGGCGTGAGGGAAGATGAGAAGGTGGGCCAGAACTGCTTTTTCTCTGGACGTGAGTTCTAAGAACACTGGCTCATCTGAGGAGCCCTGCCATTGTTAGAGGAAGAAGCAAATCTACCCCGCTGAGGGTCAGGGGATTTCAAATTATTCCAAGCCCTTTGATACAAAAGGCCAGACTCCCTCCTTCTCTCTGTGTGAAGGAATAAATGGGCTACCTAGTCATGTGCTGCTTTAAACTGACCACTATTATGCCTTAGCCAAATGGTTTTATAAATGCAAATAATCCTCTCAAAACAAAAATGGCAGTTTCAGAAAGACCTTTAGAAAAAGAAGAAAAGGAAAATTATGTATCTTGGTTCTTCAGATCAACACGTAAAAAAGGAAATGAAAAATCTTTTTCTATGTAACTCCTTTGTCACACAAAATGAGAAATTGTAATTCAAAAACACAAAGTGGTCATTTAGCTTCTCAGAGACAGAAATGCGTGTTTCTTAATCTGGGACAGTTTGAGAATAAGGAGACATGATTGCAGGATACTTTATCCCACTGACTAGAATAAAAATCCCATCTCCAGACTTACATATGAGTGTAAACAGGCAAGAAGGAGTCCTTTTGAATTAAAATGGTTACTGTGAGCAGAGAAGAAGTAGTGGAGTCATAGAACCGTCGATGGATGTTGGAGTGAGAGTGTGCAGTGACATGCACACAGTGGAGGATGGCAGCAAGGCTCCCTGGACAACCGTGCCACCTCTCCACAGGCTCGGGGCTACAGTTTATCTCCAGGAGTGGTCACTCAGCTTCCATGAAAGCCTGCGGCAAGTCATTTGCTCTAAGGTACTAGCAGACCCTCCCAATTAACATCTTCTCTTGCATCTGAGAGATCTGGTGACCCCGTGCTCTCTCCCGTGGGTCTTAATCCCTATCAGATAAATGACAGACATTCTTTGCTTGAATTGTCAAGAAAAAATAAGGAGACAAGTCTTCACAAGGAAACTTCTCTTTGGGAAGAAGAACATGATTGTCATCTGGGACACACATTCACAGGCCAGGCAGCCTTGCTCTATTTAGAGAACAGACAAAAGACAAGGTTGACGGTTTTGTTAAGACAGGGAAATTTATGCATGTTATTATGAAAGCAAGTTTGTCTGCACCTCTGGTGATTGAAGATGCTGAAAGCTCTGAGTATGGGTAACAGAAATCATTTGCTCTTTGTGGAGACAGGGTTGTCCGTTTTCCCTCCAGCTGCTAACAAGAACATCTACTCTCAATGATAAGGTAGTCTCTTTCTCCGTAATTAGCCTGGCCCTACAGTTCAGTGTATGATGCTCAATGTTTCCACCCTTAACCTCTTATATAGATGAAGGTGACCAGAAGGGTTTTATTAGCATGTTCTGTTTTCACAGAATGGACCACACCCTAGCAACTCAGAGTCCCTGGCTCCTGTTCTGTACCAGTGAAGGTTGTTGGAAGGCAGGGACATAGCCAACATAAAGAGGACCACCCTAACACCATGTTCTACCAAAGCTCTGGTTGAAGCCTAAAATTTTCAAGAGAAGATGTGCTTGGAAGGCTGTTCTATGGCTGTGCTATAAAATTCCCAAGCACAGATTTAAGATGGCTGGAAAATGAGTCATTGTTCTCCTTTTCCTGAATCCTCCAATCAAGACTTGCAACTGTGGTTATTCATCTTTAAAACCCAGGGACAACATTTGAGAGTGTCACTGGAAGCCATCATTAATGTTCTGCCTTATAAATGATGTCGAGTCATGAACAAAGAAGTAAATGGTATTAAACCAACAGAGGCAAAAGCAAGCACATCTAGAAGAAGTGAAGAGCCAGGCTATTGTCAGGAACAATCCTGTTGCTGCCTTTCCCTTGTGGTTACAAATAAGATAGAGAATGAGCCTGACCAGTGCCCTTTACAGAAAGGAATGGAAGATGCAGATTTAGTTCCTGAACTTAAAGAGAAGGAATGGTGTTTGTACACCTGCACTTACTACAAAGTAAGCAAGCAGATAAGGGAACCCTTGATTTCTGATATGTCCCACCTCACTGATAAATTATGATCTCCAATAAGTCTATGTTTTAAATGTATTTTAGAGTCAAATTGTTTTTGTAAATCCAAGTTCTATGCAGTGTAGTGGAGAAGAGGGCTTTGTCCACAGCATCATCTTAGTTTGATGAGAATATCTTATGAAAGGTTACAAAGGGAGTGGTCCAGAATCTATGGGGTTTTGCTTGTATAGCTGATGTGATATTAAAAAAATAGTAATTTATGGCTTAGCATGTAAATTCTCCCCTATGAACAGACACATTAGCTACAGTAGTAAACAGAGTATACAGACATTTTTAACCAGGCTTCCTTCTCCTAAGTGACTAGCCTTTATTTGACCAGTTAAAATGGGGAGAAGGTTCACATGAAATCACCTGAGTACGTGATCCACTCCTCTTGAGGAAGCAGAATTAACATCAGAATACAAAACAGCACCAGGGCAACCCACACTGGCGAGATACAGCCAAACCTGTGCATTGAAATCTGAAATAGAGCTCCCAGGCTGGTCCCTGGCAGCCTACCAATAAGCAAAGACATTGGTGAAGACCTTAGTCGAAGAAGTCTCAGTGGCTGCTACAGAGAGGTAGAAGGATCGCTGATCTACTGATTTGGAGCATGCTAGTCTGTGTCCAATAAATCTTTCCCTATAAATCTGACAGCAGATATCCAGCCCCATTGGATCACATGATGACTATGTAAGGACGGGACATCAGGCTTCTGAGGTGGATGTATTATATTCTTGCATAGCTGTTTACCCTTCCTAGTGATGTTGCAGAAAGGGGCAGAACCAGAGGCACACAGTGAGAGTCGTCTTCATTGGAAGGGGAAAGGTTAATGACCAGGCTTTAAGGTCCTTTTGGGGATAATGTCTTTAAGAGGGGCTGCCTCACTGCAGACACACTGGCCTATGTCACAGGGACAAGTAGACACATCTTAAAGCAGACTTCACACAAACACAACCGAAAACAAACCAGGTCTGTAAGAACGTGCTCCTTACATTAGCTCATCAGGTTCATCCCCTTGTCGAGAAGAATCAAATCTCCAGGTAAAAAGGCAAAGCAGCTGATCCTTTCCAGAAGGCTAAGAGAATTTAACTTCTTTCCTTTCCAGAAACTGATAAGATCTCAAATAACCACATGGGTCTGGCTCACGGGAGGGGCCAGACCTGGCTGCTCTGCAGAGCTGGTAGTTGTTAGAGGAAGCCCTCGACTACAGAGAAGAGGGGTTTCAAACCACCAGGCTGTACTTACATTTGGTTTTACATCAGCCTTTCTCCATGCTTACCTCACCAGCTTGTTATGCAGCCCCAAAGAGATGAGTGTAACAGAAATTTAAAAGAGCCGTGAAGCTCCCTGCCTGTGTGCTGTGCCTCCATCCCTCCGGGCAAAGAGCTTTTGGTTGAATACATTTATGACCTGTGTATTTATGTGTTTTGTGTGTGTGATCCTCATAAACAGTCTGCCTGAGTGACAGATTGATGGGAGAGAAGAACACAAAGAGGTCTAGACAGAACCTGAGATGCAGCCTAGCAGCCAGCCAGCAGCCTAATGCACAACATTGCCCTGATCCCACCATTGATTTCCCCCACTTACTCTTTTTCTCCCTTAGCATTAGTAGGTGTTGCTATGGAAGGCTCTTCCAGTCCCCTCTGGGTCCCACCATCTTGCCATGCCAGCCTGCAGCATGGGCACCACCATTACCCTCATCACCCTCAGCCGCTCCATATTTTATGTTGCTTTACCTTGCATATTACACTCGGCTTGAGAATCCTCCTAGCAAGGCAGCTTGAACTCCCACCCCCTGTGAGTTTTAGAGAATGACTTCTTACACTGCCTCTGTGTTTGTGCAGCTCTCCCATGTTGAAACTGGCACAGGACTACTTCAGGAGGCAAAGTAATGGCACACTCTATACTGTGCATAGAAATGCCTTTCTAAAACAATGGCCAAGCCATCATTTCTTTCCTTTGAAAATGTGAGACTTTCCTTGCCTCAAAGTTTACATCATCAATTTTTTCACATATGCCCATGAATTTTTGTCTTCATAGACATTGCCCCTCCTCCTTACGATACATATTTTATAAAGACCTTATTTTAAAGATTATGTATACATGTGTGTGTGTGTGTGTGAGGGAGGTAGGTTATGTGCACATATGAATGTATGCATCTGAGAAGTCCAGAAAAGAACATAAGATCCCTGGAGCTAGAAGTATAGGTGATTGTGAACTCTCTGGTGTAGGTGCTGGAAACCAAACTGGGGTTCTTTGTAAGAGCAGTGTGTGCTCTTAACAACTAAGCCATCTCTCCAGTTCTCTCACTTACCATTTAAAAAAGCCTTTTGTTTACATTTACCTGTGTGCAAGTGTGTATGTGTGTGTGTGTGTATGTGTGTGTGTGTGTGTGTGTGTGTGTGTGTGTGTGTGAGTGTGCCTGCACCATGGTGGAGGAAGTCAGAGCACAACTTGTAGGAGTCAATTTCCCCTTCTTGCAGAAAGCACTTTGACTAGCTGAGTAGTCTCACCAGTACACCATCCTTACCATTTTAAACACTCACTCATTTCATAGATTTCCTTCAAGAATATTTGCTATGTGAACCGTTTCTTAAGCTGTAAAATTAAATTGCGTTCCAACTCTAAGCAGCAATAAAAAAAAAAAAAAAACCACTCTGTAATCTAAAACCTTACATCCCTGCAAGAAATTAGGCTTGTGGAAAATGGAATGACTTAGTACCATGATGATTTTATTGCTTAAATGGAGTTGTAAGAGATAATTTAAATAAAATCAAACACGGAAATCGATTTAGAGAGTCTTATTAAAAATATTTACTTTGAATTGTTCCTTACTTAAAACAGTATATGTATAACTTTACACTTCAAAATCACAAAGCAAACAAGTTCATTTTGACTGTCTGTCTCTGGATCTCCTAGAGCCTTTAAGTCCTGGAAAGAACTAGAAGCCTGTAGAAGAAGCAGGAGCTGGAGTGACAGGCAGCAGCTGAGGTGGGGAGAAGGCTGAGCCGAGCCCTCTTCTATCTTAGCTCCCCCCCTCACTATCCCTTTATCCCCTTACCCCCTCTAAGAAAGTCTTAACCTATCTCTGCAAAAATACTTCCACCAGGTGCGTAGTGGGAGTGATGGAGTATCAGGAAATAGGAGCTGATCGAGAAGGGGATGAGAGGAGACACGTGAGAACTCTTTACTGCCAAAGCTTCTCAGCTCTTCTTCTAGAACATGTAGGAGTTGGTCTCCACAGGAGCAGATTACAGGCTGAGGCTACAGCTTATTGTCCTACGTGGGAAATCTGATGCCGGGCTGAGAGAAGAAAGTGTGGGTGAGCAGGGCCTTCTGCTCACACCGGATGTTTCCCTTCCACAGTTCTGCTTCCTCTCCTCTCTGATCTTCTTTCCACTTCAACATTTAGAAAGCCGTATCAGCTCAACCTGCCTCAGGCAGGTTACGACCTGCTTTTTTTTTTCTGCCTGGCCACAATTTGTTGATGCTATAGCTCCCTTTTCTGCTCTTTGATCTTCCGCTAAGTTGGCAAAGGAGACTCCAGGGAACGATTTATTACTCATTTACTTTATGGTATTGAAAAAGATATAGATAAACATCTCAGTGGAAGAGATGCGTAGGTCATTGGCAGCCAGAGCTTCTGTGTGTTCTCTGAGGAGGTCAGCCTTCAGGTACATCTACCAGGTTCCGAAATCTAGAGTTCTTGGGCTTCCACGATTCATGGATTTGTATGAAGGTTTTTACCACATAATCAATATTAAGTAGGTCTCCAAGTCTTGTCTCCTTGTCTTGGTGGAAGACAAGGTGTCAGGCTTCAGGTTCCAAGCATCAACTGACCCATGACTTGGTCTTTTTGGTGACCTGACCCAGCTAGGAACTTGGGTTATCTCAGTAGAACAAGAAATGTTCCCATCACTCTGAAGTGTGGTCAGGAACTGAACTCAAAGGCTAGCTATAAATGAAAGGCATATTTAACATTCCTACCACCCAGGAAATTACAAAAGCTTTAGAGATTCTTCCATACCAAGAACCAGAAGCCGAGAACAAGTGCATATTTATTATTCCATCAAAATTTTCACACGGTCCAGATCAAATGACAACCTACATCCTTTGCTTTTACAAACACTAATTCTGTTTTCTCTTGTCTGGGAATTGTCTAAAGCCTAGGGTCAATTCTAATTTGGTTCCAGCCAATGTCCCAGAACACTGTCATTTGGAAACCTTTAAGCTAACTTCCCTACTTATGGTATTTCTCACTGAAACAGGTGGTGTAAGTTCAAGTCCTCAGGATGCTGAGCACAAGGCTGTGAATTTCCCAGGAAACTTTCTCACCACTCACAACCCCGATCAGTCCTGCACATGCTCTTGCCATCCTGTTAGACGCTTCCCCTTTAGCCAACACTTGAACTTCAGAGGTCCAAAGTTTATACAGAAGCCTCAGATCTACTACCCCAATGGGCAAAGACCTTAAAATCCGAGGGCACCAAAGTGCACAGCATGCTTCGCTCAGTCACAATTCACCTATTTTCACTATGGGCTTTAACTCTTCCTTCCTATTGCCTTGACATTTCTTCCGTTCTCTTAGAATTTGTTGGGCATTTTGTCATAGGAAGGCTTTCTGAACGTGCAGTTTGGTGGGGACAGAGGTCCACTGATACTCTCTATGCTGATTAAATCTAGTGACCATTAGCATGAGAAGGGGAAAACGAGAGCTGTGTGCCACCCACACGGGGCAGGGGTCTTATTCACCAAATCACAAGTCAGGACATACAGCTCCAAGTGTCTCACAAGTCCCAGGAGTGGAGCCTTTTCAGTAAGAGCTGGCCTGAGAGGTCCCTGAATATATTGTCATTGTCATTCTTATCTCTAGCCAAGGAGAATTGTCTTCAGGGGCCAAACAAGAGAGTAAAACTAGACAGGTGTCCCCAAGTTGCATCCTGTCAAGTCTCCTGAGATGAAAAGGTGGAGCGTTCTGACCCTGACAAAGTCCTGATTTTCTTTCTCAGGGCGAGGGTCTGCTCTAGCCCTCATTTTCTCAAAGAATTGGGTCAGTAAAGACATTATCATAATATCTGAAATACTCAATGTTTTTGGTGTCATGTGTCCTGTTTTCTTAACAGAGAAAGGAACAGAAAGAAACAGATTCTTACCATAGGACACACACATTGAACTCCTGAGTCAAACATCCATTTGACCTTAATATTTCACAAGCAGAATCTTTGCTAAACACAAACCACTCCTGGGAACATTCTTATACAAGTCCCCGGGCGGACCTTGCATGTTGAAGGGTTAATCAATTGTTGATTGTCAATTGGATTGGATTGGATTGATGAAATACTCCTCTTGTGTGTCTATCGTCATGGGGGCTCAGACTCAGTGAATGGTCTGATGGACTCAAACCATGAATGAAGTATTGGGACATACTGACTTTATGGAAGTATGGCCTAGTTGAAGGAAGTGGGTCACTGGGGTGTATCTTGAAACTGTATCTTGTCCTGACTTCTCGTCTCTGCTACATGCTGCTTCCTGTCCTCTGTGGTGTGAATTGTTCTGCGCAAATTCCCATAGACTTGACTGAAACCTTGAATACAGTCTCCCTGAAATGGCTTCTGTGGGGTATGTGTTAATAGTTACAATAAAACTGGCTGCCACAGGAGCTGTGGTAGTGGTGGTGAGGCAAGAGAGTGGCACTGGTTTAGTGTCCTCCCTGCTCTCCTGGCCACCCCTGCTTGGAGCTTTTTTCCCCTTTACTCTGTACCTAATTATACATGAAGCTCCTGGTCCCAGTGAACTGTGTTTTTGTTTTTGTTTTTTTTAATTACTTGTGCATTACATTTCCAGCTTTGTTATGAAATCAGTATTAAGTTTGCATGCTTATTGTGTAGGAAGAATTTATCTCCTGTGAATTCTTCAGCTGGGGGAAAAGCCATGCACAGACAGCTTTAGTAAGTCTCAAGTGAGTAGCAGGAGGGTGCTTGACACACAGACATATTTCAACAATTGACAAATCTGTATTTATCTCAACCGTAAGAAATGCTGGACCTCGGGATGGGCAGTGGTCTTCATGTTTTTCTCTATCTCTCCACTCTCTTTAGGGCTACCAAACCTTTCACCACTATGTTTAAAATCCATACTTCTCTGAGTCATTTTCAGACTGGAAGGGTCTTTCTTTCCTCGTGTCTCTAAAGTAAAGGTCCAGAGGGGTCTGTTGGTTTGCTATCCTGAAGCTGTGCCCTTCAGTGGTTTTCTTTCTCTGTATCTCAGCCCGCCCCCTCGTTAGGACAGTAGGAGAGGAAGAGGACTTGACAGACAGCTGGGAATTATTCCCTTCCAAAGCAGTATGAAGTTTGGTTCTGGAGAGCTGTATTGGCTGACATAGATTCAACATAAACACATGATGACTACAGAGGCCAAACAGACCCTACCCTGAGCTAAATCTCCAGGCTAACCAGACAGGTCATGTCTGGTGAGGCGTTTCAGGAAATAAACAGTTGCCTTTGATTTTCTACTAGGGTCAAACTAATCCCTCAGCTTGTAAAGAGGAGACTGTGGTTTTATGGGTGTGGGATGTTTGCATCTCTCATTCTGTTCTTTGTGTGAAAGGACGACGCCATTACAGTACTGCCCACAGCTCCAGGTGCCCAAACCCGCCATGTGAACCTCCCCAGTTCTAACAACCTCTAAGCCAATTCTCCTTCAGATTGGATTAGAGAAATGGAAATATCCAGAAAATTTGAAGTACACGTTATCTAGAGAGGTCACTAGGCCCACGATGCCAGTAGGAAGTCCTGGTTTTTTAGTCCTCATTGGAAAGGGAGTTCTTGGTGTTAGAGAAAGCCTTGCTGTTGTAAATAGATGGTAATTTTGGCAGAACCTCCCAAGACCTCTTGGAGGCAACCTAGGTCAGAGTTCACGGCCGTGACTTGGTATGAGAGTTGAAAGCACATGTCCTGGACCTAAATGGATGATGCAGACAAATACAGAATACCCAAGGATTCAGTGTAGTCATGTCTGCAATGCATATGGTTACTTCACAGGGGATTCAGGGGAAGGACAGTAACGACCCAGGCCTTTCTGTGGTGTGTGACCCAGGCTGTGGTCACAGCATCACTCCCTTTCTATCTGCACATCATCTAAACCTTCTTCTGCTCTACAAGCTATTCGGTCTTCCTCTAGTAGAATTCTTTCTCAGCTCAAGTCAACTGTAGTAGTTCTCTGTTGCATGCAACCACCTGATTAGCCCAGCCTTTCTGCATTTTGTTGAATAGAAACAGAAAGATTTGAAAACTGAGCTATAGCCCTGTGCTTCTTATTGGAGGGGAGTGAAAACTAGAGTCTCATGATCTGCTCAAAGCTTGGAGGACTTTTACCTTTCTAGCCATTGGCAGTGGAAAACAGGGGTCCATTCAGAGCCAGCAGGAGATGGTGGCCTATGTCAAATTGCCCATGTGACTTTGCTGTACCCCCCCCAACTCCCCACCTCCCAGCCTAGAAGCAGGTACTGACAGGCATCCTGTGGATTTATTTTTCCATTTCTGACCCCCTCCTCTTTCTGGCTCTCCTTTCTAGCCAAAAGTCAGGCCCCACAGCTGGATGAAATAAAATGACTGTTTTGGAAGGCCTGTAAATGAACATGGTTCAATATGTCTTAGAGTTGGGGCCATTCCCTAGGTAGAGAATGGGCCTTTTCTCACTTTCTCTGTTGCAGCTGCTGGGGATAAAGTCAGGGTCTGTCTGCTCCTCAGGCTCCCCACCCCCAGGCTTAACTCCCCCACCCCTTGCAAATCCATTCACTATTACACACGCCATGCACCACAGTGAAAGACAAGCCTACTCCATCAACAGCACATTATCTTGTGGCTTCTATTTTTCTTGATCACCTTATTCCTTTGCTTTTCCTAAGTTGAGGATAAATTATTTAACAGGTCTCCCGGGGTTGACTTTATGAGAACTTAAAGCCAGTGCCCATCTGCTACAGGTTAGGCTTGGCCAAACCCTGAAAGCTAATCCTTCATGTTCCACTCTGGAAAACACTCAGCTCTAACACACACACACACACACACACACACA
>NW_022196914.1:58372168-58382507 GCF_008632895.1 Mastomys coucha | reverse complement strand
CACGTGAGCAATCCCAAATGCAAACACTCTCTAATAGCACCTCTCAAACACATGGCCCTAGTGCTAAAACATCAAGGCCTGTATGGCCATACACAGGCCAATAAAAACTCCACTGTGTGCCCTCGGAGAGTGGTTAGGCTGTGCTCTTAGTCTCCCCGTGTGCCTGCCTCTGTGAGGGAAACACTGCCATGGCTTCCAGACAAGCGACTGGGTTTCAGTGAAACAGCTACACCTTCAGATGCATCCATACCTTTACTGAGAGCTTTATTAAATGCATGGAATATGAGAGACAGAAGGGAAGGTGTGTGCTCTACACACCTCGTCATATTGTATAATTTTAAACATTACCGATTTCCACACACTTCATTTCATCTAAGGGGCAGCTGAGGCAGACCTTTCCAATCTGTTACAACACAAAATGGCTCGTAATAAGACTCTGCTACACTCTTATGGGCTGAGCTTTCTGAGCTGGGGCTCAGTTTCTTTGGCTGTGAAACAAGGATTCAAAATAGCAGGTACCTTAGAATATTCATGCAATAACAAAATAAAAGATTAAATGGAATTCTCGTCATCATCTACCAGATGATGAATGACATTATACTCTAGGGAAACAGTAGCAATGATTGTTATTGTGTTATATGATTCACCCTGATAAAGGTTTTATGTTACACAGAGGTTTGTCAGCTCTGTGTATTCACGAATGAGTGATGCATTTGGTCCCCTGTCCTTTAATATTTAGAAGAGTTACTACTATCCCATTTGAACTTCCCACCAGCGTTTCTATCTTCTACTATAAGTAGAACCGTCTTGCTGTCAGTGGGTTATAAACAGCCAAACTGTTAAAATATTTTTTTGATGCAATGATATATGTACAATTGGTCTGATAGGTTCTCCTCCCCAGAAGAGAAAACAGATGTTCAGAGAAGGGAGACTTTGCTCTGGGCTACAAAGCAAAACCAGAGTCTCCGACCCTCAAGTCTCCTGCAGTCTGCTTGAGTTTGTATCCAACTAGGAACAAGACCTGCCCTCAAACTACTAGTCTGTGTGTCTTACTGAGCTATCCTAAATTAGGAAACCAGCAATTCACACTCGCCTCACCTTTTGGGGTCCTGTTCTACTCCTCTCAATTCCTGCCCATAGCTTCTGAAGACCTTTTGGGCGGGGAGTAGACTGTGAATCAACTCATGTCCATGGGCACGGAAGTGATAACTGGCTTATGTTGGACCAGTGGGAATACCTCTTTGCAAGACTATGGAATGAGGGGGAGAGAGCCATCATTGGGTAGGCACTGTAGATGGCTACACTTTGGGTGGTTACTCTGGGAAGCAGAGGAGTTATCCAGGTCTGTGAAGGAGCGGAGAGCAGGGACAGAGTCTCTTAGATTCTAGTTTAGTCTAAAGCCAGGTGTGCCTTTGCTTCTGAGCCTCCTGAAAGCATTGTGGAGTACATCTTTCTGGATTTAAGCTAGTGACTCCTCATTCTCAGCTCCCTGCACAGGCAGGCTACACTGCAGGAGATGGGAGCTCTGAGGAATCTGTGCTCCATTGCCCACTTAGAAGGAACTCCATCCTATGGAGATGCCTTTTCTGGTCACCAGTGATGGCACTTCCATTGTGTCAGAAGTCTGGAAGGCAGGGAACACCCTGCCTGTAGCCTCTGAATTGATCAAGCATATAAATGTCATCCTGGTCCCTGCTATTATGGTATTTCATTTGTAAATTGTCTAAGGATTAGTGCCACACCCCTGCAGTCATCTTTTTTTTTTCTTCAGTCAAGCTTTATTTTATTTACACTTTCATCTCAGAATAATATACTTGTGTCCACTGGGCAGCTGTGGCTCCCACACATAAACATCTTTTGCATGTATCTTGGATCACAACACTTGCTCCAGGACACAAGCTGAATGACCAGGAGAGGAATCTCAGTGGTGTGATGTGCAGGTTGGAGGTTCTCCCTCCCTGTAGAAGCTTACTCAGAGCATTAGAAATACACCGACAGACATCAATGGCTAAACAAGGTTGTTAAGTATAAGTATTAATTAAACACTTGAACAGAGAAACACTAACACGTTAATTCAGAGGCATGTATCAAGTCAGCTATGTAACATGGTGGGAATACATACCTTGGTAGCCCCCCAAAACATTTGTTGATACAGGAGCCCAGAAAATTTGTTAAAAACTATGAAGACTATTTGGACTTTGATTCATACCTACTGTGTGCTGTGTAGTAGTAGAAAAAGTGAAGAAAATTATTTTTCACTATGATGATGCTGTCATAGACAAGAAAGTTTTAATGGAAACAGTAGCCATAGAATATAGAGGTTAAATGCTTCCTATTTATAATGTTTCCAAGGTATTATGCCAACGGGGATTTAAACATTGTGTCACATGTTCTACAGGAAAATAACTTCATAAGTGATGGGCTCTTTTTCTTAATTCTTTGAGAAAGAGTCTTAAAACAGACAGTAGCCCAAGCTGGTCTTCAATGCTCTGGGTAATTTAGACTGGCCTTAGACTTATAATCCTCCTGTCTCAGCCTTTTGAATGCTGGAATTACAGTTGTCTACCACCTGCTTGCATGGGACTATCTCTTTTTATTTCTCTCTCTCTCTCTCTCTCTCTCTCTTTCTCTCTCTCTCTCCCTCTCTCTCTCTCTCTCTCTCTCCCCCTTTCTAGCCTATGTGTTCATATGACTACACACATATGTTGGCATGCATGTGGAGTTCAAAGGTCAATGTTGGGCATCTTTTTCTTATCCTTTTCCCTTTATTTTTTGAGATAAGGTCTTTTGCTGGACCCAGAACTCACCAGCTCAGCAAAACTAGCAGCCCAGCTCGCTCCAGTGACCCTTTTGTGTAGGATGACAGGCTAGTACCCCTCCCCCTGGCATTTTTATATAGGTATTGAGAATTTGCATGCTCCATGCTTTTCCAGATAAGTCAGCAACCACAAATGAGATACCATTAATGTGAAAAACCCCAAACCTTTGGTTTTGCTTTCATCTACACCTTATTCTGAATATCTTGCCTTAAACAAAGCCACCACTCCCCTTCTATACCTCCAGCACATGTCCACACAAACTTCTTCAGGAGAAGGCACTGCGGCAGCTCCAGGGATAGTAGCTGTCAGTTATCCCAAAGCATCCAGCCCAGAGCTGCTCATCAGAGGGGCTTGGTTTCTGTGATAAGCTCGGGAGAGTGGTCCTAGAGTCAATGGCCCAGCCTGCTTCTAAAGCTGTCTAAGTCTTGTGATAGTTCTCCTTCACCATGAGTGAATGTTCTTGCTCTCTGCTAGATGAAGCCTGAATGGGTACAGAGACTTCCACCCATGTTCAGGTAGCAGAGCACCTGGAACATGACATTCCTTTCCACTATGAGTCACCGAAGCATTCTGTCTTAAAATAACTAAGCACTAACGTTTTGATGAAAAGAAGAGATCTTGAGTTCTCACGTGGATAAGCACTAGCAAATAGCAGAGACTAAGAACGGAAGCCATAAACACACTCAGGTTACTTACAATTTTGGAAACTTAACTCACAGTGTGTGAATGTGTGTGTGGTATATGTGTGTGAGTGTGTGTGGTGTGTGTGTGTGTGAATGTATGTGTGGTGTGTGTAAATGTATAGGTGTGTGAGCATGCGTGTGCATGTGAGTGTGTGTATGTATGTGTCTGTGAGAGTGTCTGTGTGTGGTATATGTGTGAGTGTGCGTGAGTATGTGTGTGAATGTGTCTGTGTATGTGAGTGTGTGTGAGTGTGTGTGGTATATGTGTGAATGTGTCTGTGTATATGAGTGTGAGTGTGTGTGTATGTATATGAGCATGTATGTAAGTGTATGTGGTGTGTGTGTGAATGTGTATGTGTATATGAGTGTGTCTGCATGTGTGTGTGAGTGTATATGAGTGTATATGTGAATGTGTCTGTGTGAGTATATGTGAGCGTGTGTTTATGTGAGTGTGTATGGATACGTATGTGTGAGTGTGTGTGAATGTGTCTGTGTGTATGAGTGTGAATGTCTGTATGAGTGTATATGAACATATGTGAGTGTGTGTGAGTGTGTGTGTGAATGTGTTTGTGAGTATGACTGTGAGTGTGTGTGAGAGAGCATATGTATGTCAGTGTGTATATGTGTGTGTGTGAGTGTGTGTGTGGTGTGTGTGAATGTGTCTATGTGTATGAGAGAGTCTGAGTGTGTGTTTGTGTGTGTGTGAGCATGTGAGTACGAATGTGTCTGTGTGTATGAGTGTGAGTGTGTATATGTGTATGTATGTGTGAGGGGGAGTGGAGACAGAGCACCAATGTGGTATCTTGATGTCTTGAACAAGTCAGATAAACTACAAAGTGGCTGAGCCTCAGAGCCAAGCAGCTGAGTACGCAGGACGTCAGCGCCCTGAGGCTCCAGCCCTAACTGTGATACAGAAGGATTAGACTTATAGTTTCACTGGTCTTTATACAGTTTCACCCCTCAGAGACTCCTCCTGAAGTGGGAAGGCCTGGGTTCAGAAAGCTGTGGGATAAAAGAGCATGCTTCAGGGAGAAAAATGCCAAGAAAAGAAGTTTATTAGGTGGGAATAAGTTTACAATACAGCCCGGGACCTCACCGTGGTCTGCATCTCCAAGGGTGGTACTGTAATTAGGAGACATTTTAAAGGGAACACTCCCAGCCAGGAATAATATAATTCTAGTCTTTTCTCCAAGCTTCTTGGTGCCCATGCACTTGAACTTATTAAGCCCCACAGACTCCTAGAATGAGGTATAAATATCATTGTGTCCCTCAGGCAATAAATGGAGCTGTGGCCACAGAGTGTGCTACCTCTGGGCTCCAGAGTTACCCACCAGCTTAGGGGTGCTCCAGGGGTGGTCCCTGCTCCCCTGGTGGTCTGCAGCGGGCTTCCAGGGGGGCATGGGTTGGCCCCCTGGAGGAGTCAGGCTTCATCAATAGCACTGATTCTGCTCCTGTTCCAGAAGGGGTCAGTCCTTTACTCATGCTCTGTGCCAGACTTTTGATAGCTTGCCAGACTTTTCTCATTGTCATTCCTCTTATGTCTAGGACATTGTCCATGCCCACCCTGATACTAACTCACTGAAGGTGTTGGACACCCCGCAGTTTCTCTGACTCTGACTTGGTAGTCTTTGACTCCATATTCCCTGATTCCCTGGTTCATCCCTGGGAACACTGTGCCTCAGGTTGGTCAAACATACCTTTATTCAAGGTATTAGTGGAGAAGCGATCCCCCCCTTTTTTTTTTACAGTGATAGTCGTTTCTGACTTCCAAGAGAAAGTGTTAGTGAAGATATCTTCCAGATTGCGCCTCTTGCTTGCCTAGGAAAAGGCTCTGAAATAAATTCATGAGAGAGAGAGACATTATTTGTAGGTCAAGGTTTGTTATTCAACATCAAGGCTTCAGTTTACTGAGAAGGAAAGAGAATATTCTCAGGCCCACCCAACTAGTTTATTAATGTGCATGGGTCTTTTCTTTTGTTAGTAGCTATTATTTCAAAGCCTCTTGAATATATACATACAGTCATATTTTTAAAATAGTAACTGTTTGCAAAATTTTATGTTTTAACTTGAAGCTTTAATCTTCTAGCTCAATTTTTCAATGAACAAACATCACAACAACTGGGGATCCATGAAACATTTTTCACTTTTCTTTTGGCTTATTTGTTTGACAATAAAATTTCACATCTGGCTGACAAACACAGTGCCAAGTTTCATCTTAATGCAATTTCAAGCGGAAGAGCTGCTATGTTCAAGCAAGCAAGAAACTCCAGGCACTTTAACGGGAAGGTTTCGTGACCTTTACGTACAACTATCACTAAACTGCCAGGGTTGCTCTTCTGCGTGCCTGGGATCTCAGAGTTCGGCTGCAGACCAGCCTTCTGGAGAAGAATTGTTCTGAATTCATCTTTCACTGGTTAAGATAATCATGTCTCCTGCATCTTGCCTCCTAGTCTGCTGGTTAATACAGTCAATTTGATGATATCCAGAATTACCTAAGGAACCAAGCTGTGCTGTGGACATGCTTTGTGTGTTTGTAGATGGAAGGGCTCACCAAGGCTATGCGGGACACCGTTCTGCGGGTTGCGATCCCAGACCACAAAGGAGAAATCAAGGTGGTCATTGGCATTTGTCTCTCCCTTCTGCAGATACACAGTGACCAGCTGCCTCAAACTTGTCAAGGTCTCCATGACTTTCCTGTCCCAGTGACCTGGATCATCAAACTGTGAACCCAAATAAATCATTCCTTTTTATTTGCTTTGTCAGGTATTTGTTTTATCACAGCAAATAAGAAATTAACTGACACATAAGGCTTGGGAAGGAAAGCACCTATTTGTATCAAATGTTTGACTGCCACTTATGTAGATCCCCTTCGGTAAGTGTTCCCAAATGCTTGGATATGAGAATAAAGGTAACCGTAGTTCAGTTCAGTTGATCCTTAAGAGGAACCTTCCCCAACCCCTGATACACTGCAATTAATTCTTTTCTGCTTCTCTTATCTTGGCACACCAGCTGT
The DNA here is from genome assembly GCF_008632895.1 of Mastomys coucha. Lineage (NCBI taxonomy): Eukaryota > Metazoa > Chordata > Mammalia > Rodentia > Muridae > Mastomys > Mastomys coucha. Next base: position 58,375,992 of record NW_022196914.1, on the reverse strand, counting down.
ACTTTGCTCAAAACCCCATGCAAATGTTCTGTAACAAACAGCTTCCCGCCCCCCAATTTTTCATGGCTCGAGTGTGATCACGATTTAGTATTTCTTGCTTATATCACACCCAAAATATGTTCCCAAAAGGCAGCCTGCTGTAACTCTCATGAGGCAGGACTCAGGGTCTTCCTCCCTGTGGCTCTGTTATCTATCTCCAGGGCCTTACGGACACCCAATCATCATGAGAGGAGAGTGGCAACAGTTATGCGGGAGACAAGTAGGGTGGAGCCTCCTGCATCACCTCTGCTAACATTTCATTAGTCTTAAGATCTAACTGCGCTGTAGAGATGCCTGGAAACTGCAGCCCAGCCATCTGGCCGGGAAGAAGAGGGTATGGGATAGTTGAGTCATGGCCTGCTGCCTGCTTCCTCAGCTGGAGCTGAACCTGACCATAGACTTGGTGTTCTGTCTTCCCCCTATCCCCCAGCCTCAGAGGCTAGAAAGGCCTCCAACACAGGTACATGAATCACATCTGCCTTTAGTCCTGATCCTGCCTTCAGACAAGAGAACGCATGAACTTTAGCCAGATGAGGAACTGTGTAGACATGGTTTATGAACCTTGGACCTCCTTATTGCAAGAAAAGACAATGAAGAGGAACAGGTCCAGCCAGCAAGGTCATCTTTTTTTGCAAAACTCAAAAAACAAAAAAAAGGATTCTTGTCTTTTCTAATTATTAAGATAGCATGTGCTTATTGTAAAAGATTGGACAAAAATGCTGAAAATCTTTTAAGAGAGAAGATAAAAATCACCCATAATCCCCTTTCCTGAGAGATTCTAAAATTCTTCTGGCTTAGATATTCGGATACTACTTACACGCACACCGTTTCAATTATTTTGTGTCTGCAAAACAGATCACCTTATCTAGTATACACGGTTTTGGAATGTGCTTTTTCACTTGCAAAGATATGTTATGAATATCCAAATGTGCAATAAGGATATTTTTGACTCCATATTATTTAATAGCGCGTACATGTGTGGGGGCAATCACACAATAATACATCATTTCGCTTAGCTGAACAAGTACAGACTTAGGAGTGCCAGTGAGACCCAGGATCGTGTCTATTTTATTTACCAGTTGTCCCTAGGGTGGGCTATATAGTGCTTTGTTCATGATAGAAGTTTAACAGTATTCTGGTTAAGTAGGCCATCACCAAAGCAAGTGTCCTCAGAGTCTGGTGTGCCAACAAGTCACATATAAATAAAAACCACAGATTATTATTCAGAATGTCTAGACTGGCCTAGAGCTTGCGCCTGGCATCTAGGAGCTGCTTACACTTCTGTTACCTGAGTACTGATTAAACTCGCAATTCTCTACTGGGGAGATGTAAAGACTTGGACGACATTGATCTTGAGACATTTCTTTCTTTCTGTCTCTTTGTCTCTGTCTCTATATCTCTTTCTCTGACATAGTGAGTAGACTATACATATGTGAATGTGTGCATGTACATGCGTGTGTTTATGTGTGTTTAGAGTTCCCAGCTGATTCTGTTTCTTTTGAGAACTTCAATTAAGACAGTGGACATCCTGTCCCTTCTAAGGAACTGACCTCCATGAAGCTGCCTGACCCTGTTCTTCTGGACTCCAGGTGTCTGTGTTTACACGGGAGCAGAGTTCCCGCCTCTGCAGTTGCATCAGCCAGGAGCACTTACAAACATGACATTAGCTAGAGAATATTTGCTAAGCCAAGGAGCAATGTAAATAAGATTAGGGAGGAGTTCAAATATGAAAATGCTTGAGAACAAATTGTGTGCAAGCATTTTAAAATCATCCATTAGTACTTAGTAATTTAAAATTAATTGTAAATGTGTCCTGTCAGGCCATGCTGTTTATATTTCCACATACACACGTCTATGCGTGCATATAGAGTAAGCAGACAACTGCTTTTTAACCTCTCTGTAATCCATGGGTTCTATTTATATCTTAGATACCCTCAGCACACTAGTTTGTGGACTCAAACGAAATACTACCACAATTACTGTCCATATTCTGAAGTCTCACCTCGGGTATTCCGTGCCCCTCAGATACATATGGAATTTTCAGAGGAGTGACATCCTTGAGTCTGTGACTCATTTCGGAGTTGTGGCTTCTCCTTGTCTCTGCTATGCACATGCAGACTCTTGGGGTGTCTGTTTCCCACAACCCTGACCCCAGCCACTCCACCGTGGCCTTTGCCATCTGCAGCTGCAGTCTCCCACAGAGTTGGCGCCTCCCTCAGCCACATTCTTGCTTTGACCTGGATCCTTTCCAATGGCTTTCTGCCTGGCCAAGGTTTCAGCTATTCAACCCTGGCCACCAGTGCTCTCTGTCACCACTGGCACCCTGACAGCTTCACAGTGTCGTGTAATTAGAAAGGAAAACACTCCCTCCCTCCAAGCCATCTTCAGATGAGGGTACCATAGATGGCTCCATGGGCCTCAGGTTATTGGAAGGTTTGTAGCAACACCTGTTAGCTTAACTACTCAGCTCCTCCTTCTCAAGGAGTGGACCAATGTCACCAGGACATCAGCACTGGGAAGACTTCTATCTAGGAGCACCAGGAGATGAAACTCAAGTGCATAGGGCAGTATTTTGAAGACTTAAAGTTTACATTTTCTGTTAGAATGGTGGGATGCATTTTAAAAGTTGAAAATGTTGAAAAATGACTCAGTTGTGTGACAGACTATTGCTTAGTATGAACAGTTCCAAAAGACACAATACACAACACATTGCTCTGTCTCTATGCATTTCTCTAGGAAGCTCAAGATTCCAAGTTTACTCCATTTTTGCAAAAATCCACTGGGAGTCTAGTGGAATACTTGCAGTGGAAGTCTCTGAGTCTTTGAGCGGTGCTTTCCCCACCCAGGGGTGAAGCCAAAGCTTCTTGGATTACCCAGGACGATGGTGAAGGGTCACCCAGACAGTTCCTTATTCTTTGCTGCAGCAGCTATGATTTCATGTTTACAGTTTGACTTTACCCTGTGGTTTCGTGTGCCTTCCCATCTGCCTCTCCAGCCTTGATCTCCGCTGAATGTTGGGTGTGTGGCAGTTCAGACCACACCTAGCAGGCATCCATCTTTATCCGAAGTTCAGTGTCTGAAGGCAGATTCACTCTTCCCTTTCCCGCCTCACTGTCCCACAACCAGATCCAGGTCCGGTGTCACCCATTTGGGAAATGGCTCTATTTTGCTATTCTGTAGGAAACTTGCTAAATAGTTTGTAAAGAAGTGAGAAGATTTAAAAACCTGTCTACTCCCTAGTAGTGAGAGCATTTCCTTCTCTCACTGCTTTAAAAGATGCACATACGTATGAATGCATGTACATGTGAATGTATATATGTATGATTTGTACATGTTTGTGTGTGGATCTACTGTGGCCCACTGTGGAGGAGAGTGGACAACCTGTGGCAGTCAGTTCTCTCCTTCCACCATGTGAGCTCTCGGGAACAAACTCCGGTCATCAGGATTGGTGGCAAGATTCATCACCCACTGAATGATCCCACCAGGCCCCTCTTACTGTTTTTAATGAGAGAATCTAACAAAGCTGAACCATTGCAAAAATTATAGTGGCTTCAGGAAAAGGAGAGAGAGACAGAGACAGAGACAGACAGAGACAGAGACAGACAGAGATGGAGACAGAAGAAGGAGAAGGAGGAGGATGAGAAGGAGGAGGAGAAGGAGGAGGAAGAGGAGGAGAAGGAAATGGAAGAGGAGGAGGAGGAGGAGGAGGAGAGGAAGTGGAAGAGGAAGAAGAAGAAGAAGAAGAAGGAGAAGAAGAAGAAGAAGAAGAAGAAGAAGAAGAAGAA
>NW_022196914.1:58349258-58372124 GCF_008632895.1 Mastomys coucha | reverse complement strand
AGAAGAAGAAGAAGAAGAAGAAGAAGAAGAAGAAGAAGAAGAAGAAGAAGAAGAAGAAGAAATGATTTTGCCTTTGTGTTGAATGGGGTTAGGCAGGGATTCCAGAGCCAGATGCCATTTTGGAATGAAGTCCGTGGCCATTGCTCCTGCATTCCCAGCATCCCACGGGAGCAGGAGTTGGATGTACACTACTGGGAATGCAGTGTCTCCAGCCAGCACGGCTCCATGCAGATGGGCAAGCGTGTTGATGATGTCACCGAGCACAGCTGCTGCAATATCTGCTTTGGAGTTTGTTCCCAGCATGGCTTAGACTTGGCATTGTTGCTGGCTGGGCCTGAACAGTCAGTGGAAGTCTTTGAGCACATTCTGTGCTCTCTAGGCTTGTCCAGAATACGATTTGCTTCTTGGATCTATTTATCCCAAAAGGGGATGTTACAGCTGCTGCTGTTGCTCATAATTCTTCCTTCATGGTGTCTTTCCACACCAGTCTAGAGAGAGAATGTGGACTGGCAGCTGATACTGCCTGACTCTCTGTCTTTCAGTTCAGTGATATACATTAGCAGAGACTGAACTGTCCCAGGGGGAAATCAGACTCCACACCCAGGCAATCTGGCTTTGCATCCTGCTTCCACCATCCGATGAGCTATATGATATTGGGCAGAAGACTTAATTTCTCTACATCTTAATTACTTCATCTATTAAAAGTAAATACTAACCTTACAAGACTACTTTAGTATTGTTCTTGACCTATGCAATATTGTAGTTACTATAGCTTTTATTACTGATGATTCATTTCGCAACCTTCAATAGTACAACTAAAATTCGATCATTTCTAAGAGGTGTCTGTAACCTAACAGCCATTTCTGATGTAATTGTAACATAAAGCAGTAATTTCACTTTCACTAGCGCATGTCCAGTAGACAAAGTTGAGAGTTTTTGCTATGTTTAACAACAAAGTTTTAACACTCGGCCCAAGATCTCAGAATTTTAAGAAGTGGAATAAAAATTTGTCTCTGCTCAGATTCTGTTCTGTTCTGTTTTCCACTGTCTCCAGCTGATTGGACTTTGAATAGCTTGTTCCATCAATATTTGTTGAAAGTTGCCTTGGTAGTAGAAGAAGAGGAATGGAAATTGGGTGTGAAAAAGAAATAGCTGTCAATAGAGAAGTAGAGAAGTTGATTTAAACTCATTTGCCCAAAAGCTGAATTCTTCACACAAGGCACACATGTGCTCAGAGTGCAATGCATCTTTATGTGAAACTTGAAGGCATCTTTATATATCATGGTACCCTATTCAATGAATACATGACATGACAAAAATTTTTAAATCAGTTCTTTGAGAATTCATAAAATGCGATCTGATCATAGTCACTTCTCTCCTGGCTCCTCTCACACCTGTAGCAGGAACCTTAATGTTGGGCGCCCTGCAGCCACAAAAGCATCTTAGGAGGACCTAACTGGGACTTCCTGAGAGACCAAGGATTGCTAGTAGTGCAGACAATGCCAGCCAACAGGGATCTGCTAGTTAGAAGAGATGCTTTCTTCAATGGGGCACGGGTGGGGGGTATTAAAGGAGCTGGCCACACTGTTCAGATGAGCTTGCTGAGTCATTTCTTACACTCCCAGTCTGTGTCATTGATTCTGCACCACCTCACCTCCAACCCCCACAGGCAGGTAGGGTTGGGTGACAAGTAGTCCAGGGCACAGACAACCCATTCCTCTTCTCTACTACTTAACTTTGTATCATTTTTCTTCTTCTTAAATATCAACCAAGTCAATTTGTGCTATCCATATATTTTTGGATGTATGGCCTTCCACTGGAATGTGGTTGACTTATCAAGAGCTACATCCATAAAGAAAACTGACTCTCTCTCTTTCTCAGCAGCTGCCAATAGATCCTTAGCTAGGGGTAGGATTTGATGTTCACCTCCTCTCTCCATGCTGGTATCAGACAGGCTTGAGCTTGTACAGATGTGTGCAAGCTGTTATAACCACTGTGAATTCGTATGTACAGCTGCCCTGCTCTATCTGGACAACACTGTTTCCTTAAGTCTGTCTACCTCCTTTGGCTTCTACAGTCTTTATACTTCCTCTTCCATAATGATCTCTAAACCCTGGGGAGCAGGAGGCATGATCAAGATTTCCCATTTAGGGCTAAATATTTCACAGTCTCTTATTCTCTGCACCTTGATCAGTTGTGGGTCTCTGTGTTAACGTCTATTTATTTCAAATAGAAGCTCCTTGGAAGATTAAAAAAATGTATTATCAAGTTATAACAATGAATCATTAGAAGTCAGTTTAATATTGTGTGAATTTAGCACAATAGTAATAGGTTCTTGCTTAAGGCATATGGCCTGTGTAGCCATAGGTTCTTGAACTGATAATGGTATCAGGCATGGTTTTATCTTGTAGATCAAGACTTAAATCCAATCAGAAAGTGGTTGATTGTTCCAGTGGAGGTCATGCCACTATTGTATCAGCTGGTACGTCTTACCAGGCCAGTCACTGTTGTACCCAATAAGGTTCACATCTGAGTGAGACTGATAGTAACTTTTCTTTTCTGTCAGTATGTACAGCACCTTCTTGCATCCTGAAAGCTAGCCAGTAAGGAGGACATTTCCAAGACTCTACCAGCTTAATATCTCCATAGTCTATGATTTAGGTATGTGACGGCTTCGACATTAAGGTCTTACCATCACATTCTGGAGGACAATCAGTAAAATTGGCACTAGCCTGTAATGTGTGTAGATCTATGGAACCCTACTGGCCAACAACTCCAAGAAAGGTAACCTATTTCTGGCACCGGGCTTTTATTTGTTAGCCTGTGGTTTCCAACAAGGGCAGTGTCATCTCATTATAGGGTAATTCCATTCTAAGTCTCTGTCTCTCTGTGTCTCTTTCTGTCTGTCTGTCTTTCTGTCTGTCTGTTTCTCTCTCTCTCTCTCTCTCTCTCTCTCTCTCTCTCTCCCTTTCTCTCTCTCTCTCTCTCTCTCTCTCTCTCTCTGTGTGTGTGTGTGTGTGTGTTTCTACAGTAGTAAGTTTCTAAGTGACTTTTTAAAAAGGTCTTTAGTGTTATTTTTTCCCTCTGGTATTCTTCCCTCTATTCTGTCTTCCCACACCCCATCCCAATTTAACTGCAATTGTCCCATTAATTCCCTTCAATTCTTTCTATTATTGTCTTCTATCTTCTCTCCTTTGAGAGCTCCATTCTTATGACCCCTTACTAATTTCTTGACTTACAAACATTACACATTGGCTGCTTTAGCATATTAAATAATGGATTTGATCCCCTTAAATCAGTCAGGTTGTTCAGAAAATGTTTTAGTTCTTTTCTTCCTCATATTGGTCTTCAGCATTGACGGAGGTCACATTTCCTGGAATAGCAATCTAGGAGTAAACATCTCACTTTCTTGTGGGTCATGCTATGCTCTCTCTCTCTCTCTCTCTCTCTCTCTCTCTCTCTCTCTCTCTCTCTCTCTCTCTCTCTCAGCATAGATATTTTCTACCTTACACTATGATTCTGTCCAGTACTCCGGTCCTCAGATAGAACCAGCCCAGGTACATTTTCATCCTTCCTTCCACCCACCAGAGACTATAGATTAGCCCCTGTCTCCCCTTATCTTCTCTCCAATTTGTTTTTGTCAACTTGGTTACCTTGTTAACCTGGTTTGCTTTTGTCAACTTGATGGAACCTAGACATATCTGGGTAAAGAGAATCTCAATCTCGGAAATGCAACCTGTCAGACTGGCCTGTGCGGCATGTTATTCATAACTGACATGGGAGGGTCCATCCCACTCTGGATGATGTCATCTCTGGACACGTGGTTTTAGGGTGTATAAGACACCAGGCTAAGCAAGCTAGGAGGAGCAAGCCAGGAAGAAGTATTCTTCCATTGCTTCTGCTTCTGTTCCTTCCTCTAAGTTCCTGCCTTGAGTTCCTGTCTGGTTTTCCTTCATGGTGGCCAATGAGCTGTGGGTGAAATCAAGCTTTTAGACTTGGTCCTTACCAAAGCAACAGAAACCCTAACTAGGATCCTGGGTCAGCACAGGACCCAAATCACTTTCAAGTCTCAAAAGCTTTTTCTTCTGCTTTTGGCAAAGTCTCTCTCTAACAAATGAGAAAGACATTGGATAGCAAAAACAAAACAAAACAACAATAACAAAACCAAACAAACTGTTACTAGTTTGGGTTATAAGAGCTGTTGTTGAAAGACATCAAATATTTTTTCTAGAGATGATTCTAGAAACAGAAACATTCAAGTATGCTTACAAAACCATAGCTGATTTATGACAAAGGTATAGTCTAATAAGGAAAGGATGAGTTATTTTCATATCATGTCAGTGTACTTAGATAACTATATAGAAGAAAATAATTTTGATTTCTACCTTACACTGTACCTACATATTAAACCAGAATGGATAATAACTTCAAATGAGAAATAAATTATTAAGTATTCTGAAAGAAAACATGAAAGTGACTCTTCATGCTCTTGGGACAAACAATAATTTCTAAAAATTATAAAAGGGGACCATGAAAGAAAATAGCAAGAAGTAAAAGACAAGAATATTAAGTGAGCTTAAGGAGAAACCAAACCAAACCAAAGAGAGAGCGGTCTGAAGAAGCACTACAATGAACGTGGCTATAGAGATGGCTTAGTTCCCCAGAATGTGTAAGTTTATAAGGGTTGAGTGGAAAATACCAAGTGTTGATGAGATTGAAGGAAGTGACACAATTCCACAGTGCTGGTGTCAGTATGTAATGGTGTAATCACCTTGGAAACCTATTTAGTGACATCATCATAACTAAATGTATGCATTGTTTTCCTAGATATATGCCCAAGATAAATGAGGATTTATGTCCAACAAACTTTACTAATGTCCACAGAAGCTTTATTTATTATAATCAGAAACTGGGAAAAACAAATATTCATCAGTGATACAAAGAATAAATACGTTGTAGTATATTTATATGACAAATACTAGACAGCAATTTTAAAACATTAACTTCTTCCCCTTCAGAAAACATCCTTAATTCCCAATGATAGAATGCTGACTTAAGAAACCAATAAAAACAAAGTTTTTCCCGTGAGATTATATGCAGATAAGGGAATCAACTATTCTATGGTCATAGAAGTTAGAATCAACATTATCATTTGCAAAAGCTGGGTATTGATTGAGAATTCATCAAGGGAAATTTATGGGAAGTTTTATACCATATTCTGGGAGGTAGTTACATGGGGATAGATGTCTGTAGAAGTCCCCAAAACTAATATGTGAGATTCATGCTCTACTGTAGGTGTACTATCAGATAGGAATAAAAAACAGGGTATAGTTATGAATGGCTAGCTAACAGCAAGTTGGTCAATGTATTCTTAGGTTTGTTTGTGCTTGTGGGAACATTATGAAGTAATTCCAAGAAGCTTAGATGCTATGAGCCCATCACTTAGAATGTCTTTGTGATACACGAGAGAAGCAAGAGAACACAGGAGACGAGTGAAGCTGTTGTGGTCATTGTGAGGCACATTTTCAACATTTTTATTATTGAGTATATATGCACAGGGTTTGTGTTTGAGCACATATGCCATGGCAAGCCTGTGATAGAAGCCTATGGAGTCGAGTCTCTTCTTCCGTTTTTATGTGGGTTCCAGGGATCAAATTCAGGCTGTTTGGCTTACAGAGCAAGCCCTTTACTTGCTGAGCTATCTCACCAGCCCAAACATACTATTTTATGGTTGATATATTTCAAAATGACAACACAACTACACTGTAGTAAGTACATAGGCCAGTGGCAGCCATTTCCTATCATCTAGAGTTGGGCACTGATCATAATCATGGGTGTTGTTTTCTGTAACTGGCAGCTCAATAGACTCATCTCCCTCAGCATCTCTACAAACATGTGAGCAAGTCACTGTTCTATGATCCCAGATGGCTGCAGTGTCACTGTGTGGTAAGAGATTTTCAACTCCACCACTGAGACCACTGTCGCATATGGGATGGACTGTTAACCTAAAGCTTGCTTTTACAAGGATCATATTGAAGAAATTTAGAGGATGCACACCACACTTAGTTTCTTGCAAAAATTTAAATTCTCCAAGAAACACATATCATTGATTGCCTCATCCAAGTGAGTCTGCGAAGTAAAAAACCACGCATTTCCCTTACCTCTACTCCTATACTATAAGGGGAGTTTGTGCAGTGTATGAGAAGACAAATAGAACAAACCACAAGGATGCCCTGGATAGCCCAGACCCTATCAGAGGGATTTGTATACATCACTGCAGACAGACATTGGCCAAGGCTCTGGCTGAGTCTTTACAAACATATTCAAGCCAAACGAAAAAAAAGAGTATAAGGTATCAATGTGCACATCCTTTTACAAGAGGATAGCCTGGCTCCTTCCCTCCCTGCGTGTCCAGATGAGGTTCAGAAAAGCCATTCTCCCATAGCTTCATGTAAGTCATCGGAGTCTGCCTCAGGGAGATGATGGGGTCATCTAATTGTTGCCTCCTAGCCTGGGAGAGTCCTTTCCTTATAAAACTTGCTGGCCCGCTCCCCACTTCCTATCCCATTGTGCTCCATGGCTGCTGTGAAAACTAGACACTCTACATTTGAATAATCCTATCACCAGAGAGGAGCTTAGCTCAGTCTAGCCACAGACTTAAAAGTACCTGCAGTTTTTGTTTTGGAAAATCCATCCATGTCTAGAGAAATGAGCAACCCCTCCCATGAACTCCTAATAAATATCTGCAAGATCTCAAGGAGTGAACCTTGGCTGACCCACTGGTGCACATCTTTGAAATCCCTCCCTTCCGCACTTTCTGGGGAGCCAGGAGAGGGGATCTGAAAACCCCTTGAACATTTTCATGAACCATAAATTCAGAGAACTGTTAGTTTGGGGATTTGAGGAATAGATGTCAGGAAGTAGTGAGGAATAATCATGAGTTGGGTCATTTCATCAGAGTCCATTCCCAAGGGTTTCCATGTGTTCTTCGCCTGTATCCTCAGTGGATCTGCATTTCCTGCTGGAAGGAAAGAAACCAAGTCAGTATTCAATGTGCAAGTGATATTAATCAAAACTGTATTTTAAGTGACAGCTCAGTAATGTGGGGAGAGCCCTATCTTTCACCGAAGACCTATTTTGTATGTTTGAATGTGAACAGAAAGTGGCATGTATCTTCCCTGCATGAAGAAGCATCTCATAAATATATATTCCTTTCCCATCTGGCACATCATCTTCTCAGCCTTCATTAAGTGTGCGTTCTCAGCAACAGCTTGCAGGAGCTTGGAGCTCTAAGACCTAATTCATGCTATTTTAACAGTCCAATGATTCAGGCTCGGTTCAACAGCCTTACTTAAAATGGACAGATTCTATGACTTATGATTATAAAGATGGGACTTCTTGGCTTGATGAGTTTATTTCATCATCTCTCTGGGATAGAATCAATGGGAGATAGTAGTAATTAGGAAAAGAAGAATTAATTCATTTATGTCCTGTGTAGAATTCATGGGCTGCAAGTTTTGGGCTGTAGCCTAGAAATGGAGTCCTCTGGTGTTTGAACTTGTTTATATTGGTCAAAATATGACTACAGAGGAAGAAGATTAAAATGCTTTTGAATACATTCCAAATGCATCTCAGACATCAAAAGGAGTCTATAAAACAAAATCTTAATGATTTAATGTAAATGAACCAGAAACGACATACTGTATTTTCTTTAGATGTGCACCGGATTTAAATTAAAGGGAAGATCTTTGAAGATAAGCTGTTTAATTCTCTTTCTGTTTCTCTGTGTGTGTCTCTGTCTCTCCCTGTCTCTCTCTCTGTTTCTCTCTCTCTCTGTTTCTCTCTCTCTCTGTTTCTCTCTCCTCTCTCTCTCTCTCTCTCTCTCTCTCTCTCTCTCTCTCTCTCTCTCTCTCTCTCTCTCTCTCTCTTTCTCTCACTCTCTCTTGTATTTCCAGACAGGGTTTCTCCATGTTCTACAGGCTGTCCTGGAATCCAGTCTGTAGACTAGGCCAGTTTTGAGCTCAGAGATCCTCCTGCCTCTGACTCTCAGTGCTGGGACTAAAAGCATGCACTACTACCACTCAGCAAAACTTTCCAATTTTATTGCTCTAAAAATGTTTCTAAAACTGATCTATGCTGGATAAAATTAAAGCAGAATAGCTTACTTTCCTTTAAAAATGTAATTATTGGTTATATCTTTTAATTCACAAAGCTCTATACTAACTAGCATTGGGTTTTTTTTTAGCATTTTATTTTTATAGTTTGTGTGTGAGAAAGAGAGGGGAGAGAGAGAGAGAGAGAGAGAGAGAGAGAGAGAGAGAGAGAGAGAGAGACCTACAGAGTTCAGAGAAAAGTGTTGGATCCCCTGGAGTTGGAGTTACATGCAATTATGAGCTACACAACATGGGTATGAGGACCTAACCAAGGCCCTTTTATAAGAGGTCTTTTATATGTCACTCTTAACCACAGAACTATTCTCCAGCTCCTAGCATTGTCTGAATACAGAGCATTTTGCTCATTATTAAGAAGAAGGTAGCTACCATAGTAACAAGACAAATCATTTTTTCACTATATATGGATTTATTGTAACAATGGAGCATAAAGAGTGTGAAGTGTGGGTGTCAAGGGAATTACAAGGGCATGTTAAGGTGGAAGCTGCCAGTTGGAGGCCTGTGGGCTGAATCAACTCTGCCCACGGTGTACTTGGCTTAAAGAGCACAGTAGGGTTTTTTGTTTTTTGGGATTTTTTTGTTTTGTTTTGTTGATTTTTACAAGACAGCATTTATCTATATAGCCCTGGCTGTCCTGGAACTCACTCTGTAGACCAGGCTGGCCTCGAACTCAGAAATCCATCTGCTTCTGCCTCCCAAGTGCTGGGATTAAAGGCGTGCACCACCACTGCCCTGCAGAACACAGTGGTTTTTTATTATCTTCTAGGGTTTAAAACTCAGGTGTATCACTTGGCGATTTATGATTCCCACTTTTTCTTAGCAAGTGGAAAATAGACCCAACTCTTGCATGTTGGCTCTAGCAGGAGCTGAGCACAGGCTACCTCTTCAGGGAACCTGTTCTCTCTAGTTTGCACAGTCATCTTCTCAGGGGCATCCATCATTCACATCATCTCCCTGGCTCTCTAGGCTGAGGGTGTGGCCCATATTGAAGACAATCATAGAATACAACACTCCATTCTTCACATCTGCTTTGTGTTCTATACATGAAACATCAGGTTTGCATTGCTCACGGTCTGTGCAGTTCCCAAGTACAAATTCTCCATCTGTCGTCAGTCCCCTGGTTCTTCTAGCTTGTTTGTCATGGGCCCTCTCAGGAGGGTCACAAGATGCCCCCCATCTCCTGTAAGTATGCTAGCTGTTCATACAACTGCTAAAAGAGATGGCCCTTGGAAACAAAATTGAATTGCAGAATTAGCTATAACAATTAATTATGACAAATAAGTCTCTAAGTCTCTTTCTACTGGGAGGTGTATAATTCACTGGGTTTTAAAAAATTATTTCTGGGAGTCTTTTGTACAATACAAAATAGCAGTTGGTTCTATTGCCCCAAGTTTTGGGTTGGTTAAGATACTGTCCTAGGTAGGACCAAATAATGAGATCAAAAACTGACATGGACCAAATTCTCATATGATAGAGACATTCCTAAACTAAACCAAACCCCTAACTTTAGTAAACTGTCTGTCATAAGCAGAAAGGAGATTGAAACATGCACCCAAATTATTATGAAAATTCATCATTATCTGAGGAAACATTTGCAGCAAAACTATAAGCAGAAATATGTCATTTTAATAAGGGCATTTGCCAGTTTATACCCTCCTTATAATCATGATATAAATAACATAGCTAAGTCTGTACATTAATGTGTAACATGTAAACAATTAATACGATGGTTCTCAACCTTTGGAGACTGAATGACCCCTTCACAGGGGCCACTTAAGACCATCAGAAAACACAGATATTAGCATTGCAATTCATAAAAGTAGCAAGATTGCAGCTATTAAGTAGCAACAAAGTAAGTTTATGGTTGGGGTCACCATAACATGTAGAATTGTATTAAGGGGTCAAAGCATTAGGAAGGTTGGGAAGCACTGGATTAACGTGCAATGAGAAAACCTCTTATTATATCTTCTCTCATCATTGCACACAGCAAGGGTTAGGACTTACGGTGTGTAGGTCTATGTGGCATGTGATTGATTTTGAGAGAACTAACATGGTGCTTTAAAAAAATGATAATACCTAGATTCTGTTAAAATTCACTTCATTTTTGACAGTTCTATTCACATAAACACTATATTATGATTATATTCACCTTCCATTTCCATGTTATCCCCTCTTTCCTCTTGGAACACATTTTCCATTTTTTAAACATAATCAAGATCCAGGATTTGGTCACAAACCCCATCCTTTCTAACAAAGAATGGCATAGACCCGGCTCATCATTACAATCACCACATGTGAAGGAACCATCAGCTTCATGTGCATCCCTGACCCTTTGTGGTCTCAAACATTACCAAGATTGCCTCTCAGAAAATGTCCTGGAGCCGGGCAGTGGTGGCTCATGCCTTTAATCCCAGCACTTGGGAGGCAGAGTCAGGTGGATTTCTGAGTTCGAGAGCAGCCTGGTCTACAGAGTGAGTTCCAGGACAGCCAGGGCTATACACAGAAACCCTGTCTCAAAACAAGACAGACAGAAAGAAAGAAAGAAAGAAAGAGAGAGAGAGAGAGAGAGAGAGAGAGAGAGAGAGAGAGAGAGAGAGAGAGAGAGAGAGAAAGAAAGAAAGTGTCCTGGAAGTGCCTTTGATACCCAATGCAGAGTTCAGCTGTGGAGAAGTCATCGGTGTCCCTTCTCAGTGACCATTCTAGGGGCCTGGATCCAAGATGTGCACAAGCATGCCTTTGAGGAGTTTAAAAGTTATGATTTGCTCTTAGAGTTGATGGCTCTCATATGATTCTCCATTCTATATTTACCAACATGAATTATTGGCTAGACCCTCTGGATCAGATACAGTTCCTGAGCTCTGACATTTTATTCAACTATTTCTTAGTATCTTTGGCAGTGGAGAATGAGCCTGTCACAGTTGTTGGCCATATATTACCTTTTAATTATGCTCCACACATATTTTTTGTACTTATTGACATCACATGTACTGACTTAAAACTACACATTTTTTTCTCTTTCTGAAGACAGAACACACTTCACAAGAAGACATCATGAATGGTAGTCACAAATGGAACTTAGATATTCTTTTCCTTTCAACTGAGTTGAATGCATTTAATAAGATTTTTTTCTTTTCTTTCCTTTTTAGGACACAGTCTCATGTAGTTCACCTTGGCATATAACTAGTTATATAACTGAAAATGACTTTGAACTTTTGATTCTCTTGTCTCTTCTTCCTAAGTACTGAGATTACATCCAGGAGCCATGACACCCTTTTCATAAGATATGGTAGGGTCAAACCCAGAGCTTTGTGCATGCTAAGCAAACATTCTAGCAACTGAGCTACAAACTGAAAGGCCCAAGTGAAGACTTCTCAGTCCCACTTGGGAGAGAGAAGAAAGCAATCACAAGGGTGGAGGGAGGGAGGGACCTGGGAGGGAAAGTGGAAGGGAGTGGGGTTGGGGAGAGGTGAACATGATCTGGTTTGGGGTAAGGGAAAAGGATTGAAGCCCTGAGGGCCAGCAGAAAGAATGGAAACAGGCAACCTCAGGAGGTAAGAGGTTGGGGGTATCCTCAGAATGCACCAGAGTCCTGGGAGGTAAGAGACTTTCAGGACTCAAAGGGAGGGAATGCCCGACAGTAGGGAGAGGGAATTTATAGAGCCCACCTCCAGCAGGAAGACAAGGCATCAAGTAAGAAAGGGGGTTGCCATCCCACAGTCAAAACTCTGACCCATATTTGTTCTTGTCTGAAAGAACTGCAGGGATGGAAATGGAGAGGAGCCTGAGGAAAAGAAGGTCCAGCGACAGGCCCAAAATGGGATCCAGCTCAAGGGGAGGTCCCAAGGCCTGACACTATTACTGAGGCTATGGAGAGCTCACAAAAAGGGACCTATCATGCCCACACTCCGGAAGACCCAACAAGTAACTGAAAGAGTCAGATGCAGATATTTGCACCCAACCAATGGGCAGAAACTGCTGACCCCTGTGGTTGAATTAGAGAAAGGCTGGAAGAAGCTGAGGAGGAGGGTGACCCTGTAGGAAGACCAGCAGTCTCAATTTACCTGGATCCCTGAGGTGTCTCAAACACTGGACCACCAACCAGGCAGCATACGCCAGCTGATATGAGGCCCCCAGCACATATATAGCAGAGGACTGCCAGGTCTGGGTTCAGTCAGAGAAGATGCACCTAACCCTCAAGAGACTTGAGACCCCAGGGAGTCTATAGGTCTGGTTGGGTGAGGCACAGGGGTGGGGACATCCTTGTGGAGAAAGGGGATGGGGAGGAGGTATGGGGTGTGGAACAGCCAGGGGGTGTACAGTGCAGAGGAAATAAAATCTGGAGTGTACAAAATAAATAAATAAATAAATAAATAAATAAATAAATAAATAAATAAATAACAAAAAAAAAATAACCCTTAAAGAGAAAGTTTCGGATGGATACCTCATCTCCTAATGGAGACAAGTTTGTTCCTTTATTATTTCAAATAATTTACTCCATCACAAACTGAAAATTTACTTTGTCATGAGTAGTTTGTGGTGTACCGAGATGGCATATCTCAAGGAAGGTACTTTCATTGCCAGATCTAAAGAGCTCAGGAAACACAACAGCTGTCCAGAGTTCCAGACAGATTTCTACAAGGAAGGCTAAAGGGTTTGGGCGGTGGGGCTGCCAGCCAAGGACTCAAGTAAGATAGCACAGGCTGCTGAAACGCTGCTCCTGCATGACATCATGGTAGACAGCGTGCAAGAGTTCTTCTGATGTATGTGATTCAACCTCCTAGGGAACTCGGGTCTCCATTGCCTTCCTAAAATAAGGCTCTTTGTGCATCCACAGGCCTTTCCAACAAAGGCGTCTTTCAGGGTCTTTTTATAGCTAAGAGACCAATGGGAAGAAAGAAAATCACAGGAGATTTCAGACATAAGAAAAGCCAAATGAAGCCTAAGCGAAGGCAGCTCTCCCTCCCTTCTCTGGGTGACTATTTGCGATGCAGTGTGTTGTGGGACTGATGGACCGCAAGGTCATAGAGAATGAAAACCTTTAGGGACTTGTCGAAGATAAGCTTTGCAGAGAAGTGAGGTTCTCAAGAATCTTGAAACAAGCCTGTAACTAGGTAGGAAAAAAAAATCTGTGTTTGTTAATTTGAGCCTTCAATTCAACAGTTATTTACGCTTACTATGTTCATGAATGAACCTCCCAAAAGTCACATAGTAAGGGCAGTTGAGACAAAAGAGCAGGTGAGAAGCCTAGAAGCAAGTTCCATAGCACACAGCATGAACAGGGAGAACACGGGATTGTATCTTTGCCACCTACAGCCCCAGCTTGAACCTGTGCAACAGTCTGGCTGGCTGCCAAGAGGTAACCTTAATTTTTACCCTTGAGTATAAATTAGTCCAACATTGCAGGCTAGGGACACTGGAAGCTCAGTGCAGACTCAGCTTGCCTGAATCCCACCATATACTACAGCCAGGTCTCATAGGTCCACAGGCTAATTATCCTAACTTCCTGCAGAGGGGATCTCAAATGCACATAGGCTGTGTGACAGAGATCGGTGAAATACTACTGAGATGGTAGGCAAGTAAAGGGTTATATCAACTCCAAACTCTCAGATACAGTTCATAATTTTATAAACATATTATTTATTTATTTCTCACAGGGCAAAAGGCAAGCCTAAGACACAGAAAATATGTTTTTCTTTATTGGAAAAGGCTGTTGAGTAAAAATTATTTTTATGACTAAGTAAGGAAAAAAAAAGTTCAACCTAAAACTATTTCAGAAGCATTAGGTTAGTTCATATTAACTATAATTAGATTAATTATTGACTTGATCGAGAATAAACTAAGTTACCGTCCTGGAATTGTTAACATTATTATTTCATGGGAAATGTCAGAATAAAATTATAGCTGGAACAAAAAACATGGACATGGAAAATAACCTCAGTGCCCATTGGGAGACCATCAACATAGTCTGAGGGATCTCTGTAGGGGAAGCATAGAGAGCAAGGTGAGCCACAAAGTAGGTGTCAGACACAGTGGTTCTCAACCTTCCTAATGATGTCACTCTTTAATACAGTTCCTTATGCTGTGGTCACCACAACCATAAAATATTAAATTGCTACTTAGTAACTGTAATGTTGCTACTGATAGGCATCTTAATGTAAATTATACATACATATATATATATAAGCTCCACTGGGTCAAAGGTTTGTGGGGGGGAAAGCATCCACTATTTTTCAATGCCAGAACTGCACAGTTTTGCATGCAGCTGAGGATAGTTGCACAGTGATGGAGTGCTAGGTTGGTCTGCACAGACACTGGGCTGGATCCTAGATGTTAGACAAAGATTATCATGAAATCTTAGACTAGCTCTTGATTTCTCACACAGAAATCAAAACAGGTGAGTAAAGGTTAAAGGCGATCTATAGTCAGAGTATGTTGTTAACTGGAGGGGAGGGTTAAGAGGAAACCTGTACAAACTGCACAGATGCCAGGCTCCTAACATTACATGTAGCTGGACTAAGAAGCCAGCAAGCCTTCCACAGAAAGTTGTAAAGAGGGAAGTGTGCAGAGCGAGAGGTCAGGTTAAAGACAGCTTACGTTCTACAAATTAAAGCTGGGGATTGAAACCAGTTAGCTGCAGTGACAAGAAGGGCAGAGCGTGGGGTGTTAATGGAAATGAGAGTGTAATGGCACATTGGCAGAGAAGACTGGAAATGGATGGAGGATGATCATCTGTACGTACATGGGTGGGGTTGCCACTCCTGACCAATGCCACAGGAGAAGTCTTGTGGGGTGGACTGGTTTTTGGATTGTACAGGTTTCACCTGGAAGTAGCATGTCTTTCTTAGGGTTTTATTGCTGTGAACAGGCACCATGATCGAGGCAAGTCTTATAAAGGCAAACATTTGACTGGGGCTGGCTTACAGGTTCAGAGATTCAGTACAGTATCATCATGGTACATGGGAAACATGGCAGTGTGCTGGAGTAGCTGATAGTTCTACGTCTTGATCGGAAGGCAGCCTGGGGGAGGCTCTCATTCCACACTGGATGGAGTCCTAGCATTGGAAAGAAACCTCAAAGCCTGTCCCCACAGTGATACATTTCCTCCAACAAGGCCACACCTACTAATAGTGCCATTCCCTGTGGACCAAGCATTCAAATACATGAGTCTAGTGGGGCCAAACCTGTTGAAACCACCACCTGAGGTAAACTGAAAGATTTGACATAAAAAAAAATAGTTCAAAGTAAAGGGGGTTAAGGTACCGGCGCATGGGGGATATTGAAGATACATGTGACATCAGCTTTTTAATACACGATGATGACAAAGACAGTAAAGGAGGGGTGAGGAGATGGCTCAGTGAGCAAAGTATTTAGCATGCTTCAGGACAGTAGTTCAAATCCCTGACACTCATGTAAAACACTGGGTGTGGCCACCTATAAGCCAGGTGCTGTGAGGACCAGAGACAGGAAAGCCTTTAGGGCTTCTTGGCTGCCAGTCTAGCTTCAAGCTCAGTGAGAGACCTGATCTGAAGGAAATAATGTTGGAGTGTTAGAGTAGGACACCAGGCCTCTCATCTGGTCTCTGCATGTGCATGTGCATACATGGACTGAATATCTAGATACATACATGTACATGCACCTCCCTGCAAAACACACAAAGAATAATGAAGGAGCAGAGATTTTTATGTTACTTTCACGATAATTAGTGACCCTGAAAAAGACATTGTCTCTTCAGGGCTGGGTAGCTGTACCTAGAAATGGTACCAAACCAAAGGTTGTCAGTGCCTCTGCTTCTGTGATACGTAAAAGATGTAAGATGAATGGCTGTCTTCCAACAGATAATACACAATTGGCATATCAGAATCTGAACACTCAGAAATGGCATAACTCTAAGTGTTTAATAACCAAAACACAAAAGGACAGCAGACAGCCTGTAGGTCTATCCTGATAGTGTTTGAACTTCACATTATCCTGTGAGATGGGCAAGTATACTGAACACAGCAAAGTCACTACAGGCAACAGCTCTTTTTAAATATAAAAGAAAGCAAAGTGAAACCTTAATCTTAGCCTCTGCCCTTCATAGGAAAGAAAGAACCTGATCAGGATCACCAAACCAAGGACAATTAAAGAACAAAACAAACAAACAACTAGACCTCTACAGAATTGGGGCTGATGAGTGATAAAGAAATAAACCAATCAGATTCCAGAATGACATAACTACTGCAAAGCCCTTACCCCGTTAGGGAGGTCATGAGTACCCTAGAGCACTGGCCTCTGAAGAGCTATTGGAGAAAAATAGGGACATTTATGCAGCAAGACATTTGAAAATAAGGAACAAGTTCAGGTCCCTTCCATATGTCCCCGAGGCCTACAGAAACCATGCATACCAGTGAGAGGCAGGGGCTTCCCACAATGCTCCCTGCTCCCCCTCCTCTCAGCTTGCACACCTCAACCCACTCTGACGATGTAGTTCATCTTTTTGTCAGGAAGGATGTTAAAAGGCATGCCATCTGGCCCATTGGCTACGTAGATGCCCAGTCTGAAATGTTTAATGTCAATCCTCACCTCCTTTTTTGGTAAGTGTCCCACAGTTTTTAAAATAATTTCCTTGATGCTCCTTTGAATTAACAGGGGAGGGGGGGTAGATCATGGCCCTGACAAACACCCACAAATGCAGGGTTCTCGCTCCCCAGTCTCTTGTGGGTCAGGGAGAGAGTCTTGACCAGTGGACAGGACGAATTACACAGCCAGCTCCTATTAGTACCTGTTGAGAGCTGTCTGCTGATGTGGACAATTCTCACTAGGATATAGACATTTTTGATACCTTGTTTTCAGCCATCCCCTCCCCCCACCCCGAGAGAACAGAATCCTTTTATGAATGAATGAATGACTAAATAAATAAATAGACAAAAGCACACCAGATCAACCAACAGAATAGTTTTGAGCACCCATTTCATGCCCTAAACATTGGAAACGTTTGCGGTAAGAGGTCTGAATAGATTGAGGAAACTAACTATAATAAGAAACAGAGTTGGACATCACAGATGAGAGAGAGGCGTGGCTCTTCTCTGCCACCTGAAGTATTCTGTCCCAGGTTTTTACGTGGCTGACTTTTTCTGCTTCCCTCTTTGAATCAGTCCTGAGTACAGCCTGGGGAAGGTGAATGCTGCATAACTAAGGTGGCTTATTTCTGTTGTTTCCCCAGGAACCAACCCATGTGGGGAATGTCTGTTCAGAGAACATGCTGTGCTTGTCTTTATTCCATCCAGTTGTCCACAGGAGTGATTGGATTTTATGTTCTATAACTAATGCCGCAAAGCATGCTTGAAGTCTACTGGCTTTAGACAGAATATGCTTTTCCAAACTCCCCATACTCGTGGTCTCTGTCCTTGTTTTGTTACTAAGTTGATCAATGACATCCCCGTCATTTAGACTTTTTTAAAACCTAAAAGCCAGAAGGTGTTTGTAATCACTGGGCTCCTGGACTTGGTGCCTCCGAGATTCTTGGTGGCAGCAGAGCCTCGATTCCATTATGGTGTGATCATTCTAGAAGTGTGTGAGACAGAAGGCTCCAGAACGGCAGGATTGCATGGTCAGATGACTCTGTGGCCATTTTGTTATTTGTACCATGGCTGTAAAGATCCTGACCCCTTACCAGGGCTGTGGGGAGGATCTAGTAGAAGATGCATAGAAACCTTAGGACAGTGCCTGACACATACCAGCGCTTAATAAACACTGTTGTCTAAGGAGCAGGATGTGTCAGGGTGGAGGAGAAATGTTCTAGCTAGTAAGCACAGAGGAAGTACAAGTTTTCTAGGTACGGGAGCAAGAAGGAAGCATAGCTTTTCCTGGGGTTGGAGGAGCGTGTCTGCGGAGAAGGAGATTGTCTTTTGGGTTCACGTTCTGCCCTTGCATGTGTTGCTGACATTGACTTAGCCCACTTACAAAGCTGGACAGCACTCAACAGCACTTGTCATCTTCTGCATTCGTTCATTAACTCTCCAGCTATTCCTGGAAGGGAGGATTTGTTTTCTGGGAGAGTCACCAAGAGGTGAAAAACAAGAGGCCAAAAAAACAAACAGGGCCTATCTGGGACAGCAGGCAACTCAGTTCTGCTTCTCCTCGGGGCCACCAAAATCTCAGGTCCCATTTGTACTGAAGATTTTGTATCCTTCCATTTTATGTGGTTTTTGTTGCTGTTTGGGGTTTTTTGTTGTTGTCTTTTGTTTGTTTGTTTGTTTGAGACACACGGTTTCTCTGTGAAGCTCTGGCTCTATAGACCAGGCTGGCTTTGAACTCAGAGATCTACCTTTGCCTCCTGAGTGCTGAGATTAAAGGTGTGCACCATCTCTGCCCCCGACTCAATTTAATATTTTAATTGTGGGAGTTTCACATTTGTCTTGTGAGAGCAGCAGGATTGGAGAGGAGAAACTGCAGCCATGATCACTTGGGATTTAGTCCCTTCCCTTTTCTCTACGTGACTGGCAGGACTCATCATATAACCTTGACAGCACTCATCTTATAACCCTGACAGCGCAGGACCATACTGGGCCTATCCTCAAGCCCCTTACAATGCAAAGGATCCACAGTCTCATGGGCTTGGAGAAGGGAGATGACTCCTATGAATGACTCTGAAAATTTGACAGATTTTAGAGATTTCAACTTAACTTTCTTGTCATTAAGTAGTATTAGACGAACATCAGCTGTATGTGCTTCAGACCCAGAAGCAGTATAAAGCCAAGTCAGCCGTGTCCTGATAGCCTCAAGACCCTTGAAGATCCTACTCAGGGCCCACCTGACCCTTCTGGCTTTTTCTGATGCTGTGGGTGCTGCCGCTTCCTGCTGGGCAGCTTCCGGCAGCTGCTGTTCTTGGATCCCTGTTTCCATTTGTTGCCAAAAACTGAGCTCATGGCATGCTGCTGGGCCCAGCATTCCACTCTGAGATCTCTTTTTCTATAAAGACATTGCTCCATTCTCCTCCGGGCTAATGTACAGCTGCCTTCAGGAGCATTGAACTGTAGGATAATCACTTAACTGTGCTCTGAAATTGTAGGGGCCCTGCCTTCCCTTCCTCTGCAGAGATACACACACAACAACAAGGCTTTGGTTGTCTCCTGGCTGCATGTGGCCTGTGGCCCTGTTTCTCATGAATATATCCCAGAAGGGAAATGCTCAAAGAGCTAAGAATTCAGAAGTCTGTGTCCGTTGTCCCCAAATGTGGCTTTCTCTATCTTCTGTTTTCTAAAGGAGAAGTGCTGGGTAATTCCACATGCATTTTGGAAGCTGGGTGATTTTTCTCACGGTGTTCTGTAAGAGGACTGTGTCTTCTAACACCTCAAAAGCCAATCACTTTGACTTTTAGACAAGGCAGTATCACATATTAACAGCAGAAGAGAGCAAGAATGATCACAAGTACCAGAAGTATTTATGCATCTTGCAGGGTGAGCATGTTCTAGGACAAGCCTTCCTATCATCAACATCATCACTAAGTCACACATAGCCAAACTGAACTTTTGATTAAGGGTAAAATTAGAAAGCCAAGAAGGTAGATACAGACAGACAGCAGGGCCTGATGCTGCCCAGGGAGACGCCCCCTAGGAGACCACAGAGTCTCGTCTGTAGGCCTCCGTTACTTTCACTCAGGACATGCTACCAGTTTCTACTGTGTTCTTTCACTCACCTGGGCCCTCTACAATGCTGACAGAGCTCCCATGTGAGAAACAATGAGGGGTCAGGAGCCATGCCTAGTGCTGCAGAACACAGAAGCCAGCAAATGAAACCGCTGAGCTTCTGTACAAAGTAACTCCTCCATCATCCAGGGTGGCGCGCAGCCAGCTGCAGGAAAAGCCTGCAGTCTAGAGTCAGGGCCCTAGAGAAGGGTTAACCATGTGCACGGCACCTGCTCTATCAGCTTCCACTTCTTTACTTTCAGAAACTTCTATAAATCTTCACATTTTGTTTTAAATAACTTTTTATTAAAGTATTACATGTTATGGATATAGGTATTACATAGTCATTTATCAAGTACACATATCCCAAGTCCATAAGTTTTTATTATATAGAATTTTTATTGAGGCATGTGAGCAAAATTAGACATGTCCCCCCAAGTGCACATGCCCTAAGCATATGGCTTAAAAGCTCTTTAAATAATTATCTCATATTAACTAGTACCTCTTCAGAGAAGCCGACAGTAACTCCTAAAGCCCATCTTTGTTCCTCATCCACTGAGGTGACTACTACTCTGGGCTCTACCACTATAGATCTATTGATTGGTTTTGTTCTTAATAATCACTATGTTAAGTATACACACATAGATGATATATACATGCTTCAACATCTATTACTCCTACTCAGCATCAGATTGGGGAAATATACCCATCGTCGGACTGATCATGACTTCTCTTTACTGTCAAGTATCCTTAGCTGGGCTCATTTGCCCAGACCTGTAGCTTAGCTACTGGGGAATGGGAGGAAAAATGATTGCAAGTTTAAGGTCAGTCTGGACACCTTAGTGAGTCCCTGTCTCAAAAGTAAAGAGGTTAAAAGAAAGGGGCTGTAAATATAGCTCAGTGGTAGAGTGTTGGCTTACTATTTAGGTTAGAACCTTGTAAGGCTCTAGATTTAACCCCTGGTGCTCTGACAAGAAAAGTATTCCACCGAGTAGAAATAGCCTTGTACTTGCTGGTCCTTCAGATGATGTGCCATGGAACTTCCCTTTGGGGGGTCTATTAAATGTAAGCCTACACACACAAACACAGACAGACAGACACACAGACAGACATATAGAGACACACACAGACAGATACACATACACACACACACACACACACACACACACACACACACACACACACTAGTGGGAGAGAGAATGAAAGAGCATGCATGCCTTCAATCCCAGCACTCAGGAAGCAGAGGCAGGCAGTTTGTGGGTACAGAGCCAGCCTGGACTGTATAGTATGACCCTGTCTTTTAAAAAATCTCTGGTAAAGCCACACACATAGTTGCTGTATAACTGGGACTCAGCAATGGCCTCCTCTGCCTGCCTTCAGCTGAACCTAGAGGGATGACATTCCCAGACTCTTGGAGTCAACAGAGAAAGTCCCCAAGTTCTGGAGAGCCCATGGATACCTGTTGTCTGCATTAACAAGTCTGATGGGTAGATAATGTGGATCAGCTCATGCCTTGAGATACTACCAAAATATTTTGGGAACTCATGGACTGCCTGCTCTGAGTCAGGGAATACTATGCTATAATTTGAGACAACTAGAACCATTGGCTCACATCTCTCAAATTTCTGACACAGTTGGAAGAGAGAGATCTTGAGGCTAGGGATTATATTTTGAGGTAAAACCATCACCTCAAGTTCAGGGTTTTTCTCTGTGGAGAACAATTTGGGCCTGGCTCGGTTGAATGTGGGCAGCCTGACTGAGCATCTCTTTGCATATTTTAGGTTAGAACATAACTTATGAGAACCACATGGGCAAAGGGCAGTGTAAAGGTCATTAGTCCTCAGAAAATATCCAATTACAGACTCAACCAAGCTCAGAAAAGGGGAATGGAGTCAAGTGAGCCAGGGAGCCAGGCAATATCAAACAATGTGGGGGGGGGGCATGATTAACTGAGGCCTCAGGGAGGCTGATAATGGAATCTCTGTCCTCACCATCCAGCGCAGAGCCACATCCTTCAAACTACAGGCAGTTCCTGACCCATGGTGGGTCCCCTTTCCATACTTTGTCTTCCTTCTGGTGTGACAGCAATAGGCACTGGGTAATTCCGATTTTGAATTCTGATCTATTCCTCTCCGGCCAGCAATACATCCTTGGATTCTTTTCCTCTATTACAGACAGCACTGGTGAGCTACAGTCCCGAGCCAGCTCAGTCAGGGGACAGGGGGACAAATTGCCTCTGAGGTACCCTGTGTTTCTATGCTGCCATTGCTCTTTAAATGGCACTTTTGTTTGTTTGTTCTTTAGAGATGGAGTCTTAGGTACCCAAAGCTGGTCTTCGAGAGGGGACTTTATTGTCACAGTGTCCAGAGTGCTGTGATCACAGGTATGGGCCACCATGCCCACTAATTAGATACACTCCTGAGCTTTGGTATATTCAACATGTAATGGGTTTATTAGGACACAACCCCACTGGTATTTTCTACTATCGGTGGATTTATGGGAATCAAACACCATCTGTCGTAAGTCACCTGTGTTGCAATTTATTTAAGAAGATAACTTTTTTTAATTAGTGCCTCTAACTAGTTTTAGAATATATATATGTGTGTGTATATATATATATATATATATGTACATATGTATATATATATATATAAATCTCTCCAGTCTAAGAACATTAAAAATTTGCTTTCTGACTTGTAAGTAGCCATGACTATTTCAGCAAAATTAGACAGTTAGAAATGGGAAAGAGAAAAATCCTACATCCAGCCCCATCATTCCCAGCTTATCCTGGTGTACATTAGCAAAGTCCTCCTGTTCTTTCATTTTTGCCTAAATTTCTCTTTTTTTTTCCTCTTTCTTCTCTCTTGGTGGAAGTTATCACATACCATGTGGTAGCAGTCTGGTTTGTTTGGTTTTTGTATTTGTCGTTGTTGTTTGCTTTTTTTTTGTTTTTTGTTTTTGTTTTTTTTGTTTTGTTTTGTTTTTTACTTTGTTTTGTCTTGCTTTGTTTCTTTGTTTCTTTCTTTCTT
>NW_022196914.1:58348350-58349161 GCF_008632895.1 Mastomys coucha | reverse complement strand
TTTTGCTTTGTTTCATCTTGCTTTGTTTCATCTTGCTTTGTTCCCTCTTGCTTTGATGTGAGACAGGCTCTCACTGTGGCCCAGACTGTCCTCAAATGCAGGACTGACCCCCCTGATCCAACCTCCAGGAGTTCTGAGACACAGACTGGTGCCATTCTGCCCAGATGAGAGCAGTTTGAATCCTATCTGTAACATTTATAATGTGAATATTTTCACATATCCTGGAAAGTTTCACACATCAAGCTTATTTCGTCCCTACGTTCTTTTAGAGGAGATTATACTATATTATGCCTTACCTCATGCATAGCTGGAGTCTATTCTAAATTCTAATGCAAACATATGCAGATTATCCTTCACCAGTTAGCATAGAATATAGCTTTGTTAGCATAGAATATAGCTTTGTGTCTTCTTCCTGCCTTTCTGAGAGGGAAACTGAGAGGCTCAACACTGTTGTTTTGTTTTGTGTTTTGTGTTTTGTTTTGTTTTAAGGAGCCTGTCACAATTCTAACAAAATCCATTTCACATCATGTATACTATGAGTAAACTATGAACTTGATCCCCAGAATCAAGGTGCCTAGTTGGAGGGAGTTTGAGAGCCTGGAATCATTGGGAGTCTGTGCACTGTCTGAGATCTGGTCACATTCGATTGTGAGTGTCTCTTACAGAGGAAGCCAGACACTGACACTTCCCCTGTACAGTTGACAGTATGCAACTGCAGTAAGGAGGCAGGGGACATTCCTGTAATGATGCTATGACACTGTCATCAGACTATCAGAATCTCTCTCTCTCTCTCTCTCTCTCTCTCTCTCTC
>NW_022196914.1:58340149-58348243 GCF_008632895.1 Mastomys coucha | reverse complement strand
CCCCAGGGATATCCACTGAACACTATATAACTAGGCACAAAGCCTCCTATCAGGGCTGGGGAAAGCAAGGCATAGGAAGAAAAGGGTCCCAGGAGCAGATGAAAGAATTGGAGACATTCCTACTTCCACTACCAGGAATCCCATAAAAAACACCTAGCTAAAAACCATTAGCATATATGCTGAGGACCTAGCACAGACCCATGCAGGCTCCATGATTGCCTCTTCAGTCTCTATGAGCACCTATGAGTCCTGCTTAGTTGATTCTGTGGGTACTGCTTTCCTGATATCCTCAACCCTCTGGCTTCTACAATCCTTCCTTCCCTTCTTCTGCAGGGTTCCCTAAGCTCCAAGAGGAGGGGCCTGATGGAAATCTTCAGTTTGGGGCCTCTATCTGCCTTAAGTTTGGTTGTGGGTCTCTGAGTCTGTCCCCATCAGCTGGCAGCGGAAGCCTCTCTGATGACGATTGGACTTCCAGGGGCCTTCTCTTTCTGAGCCATTTGTTCCTTTCACTTCACATTACAGAGATCGGCTTCTGACGATCCCAGAGTTCCCAGAGCAATTGTGTGACAGGGATAGGTTTGTGCGGGTTCTAGGGACTGGCAAGAAGATTACGAAAACCAGTCATTGGTTACTCTAAGAAAGAAACATCATATGACGGTGGCATGGTGGTGGTATGACGGTGGTGTGGGCGTTCCTTAACGATAAGCAGAAGACACAGTCTGATTGACCCCAGAAAATCAACACAATTTTTGTTTTGTTTCTGAGATATGGTCAGATGTAGCTCAGTATGTCTGGAGCTCACTATGCAGCCAAGATTGACTTTGAGTTTCGTTTTTGTTGTTGTTGGTGGTGGTTTTATTTTTTTTAAAGATTTTTATTTATTTATTTTATGTATATGATGAGTATACTATAGCTGTCTTCAGACACACACCAGAAGAGGGCACTGGATCCCACTACAGATGGTTGTGAGCCACCATGTGGTTGCTGGGAAATGAACTCAGGACCTCTAGAAGAGCAGTCAGTGCTCTTAATCACTGAGCCATCTCTCCAGCCTGTCAGTTTTTTGTTTGTTTGTTTGTTTTTAATCAGTTTTAAATGACTTTTTGTGTTGTTTGTGTTCAGTATATATACATCTGAATGTAAGGGGCATGTGGCGTCACCAGAAAAGGACCCCAGGCATCCTGTTTTCTCACTCTCTGATTTATTACCCTCAGATGATCTTCCTGTCTCTGTCAATAACACCCCTGGGTTACCCACGGCCAGGCTCAGCTTTTTATGTGGATGCTGGGGATTTGAACTTGCACCTGCACGCCTCTTCAGCAAACTCTCTTACCCAGTGAGCCACCTCCAAAGCTTAACTCTGACCTTCTGACTCTCCTGCCTCCACATGGGAGTGTGCTGAGATCGTAGACTTATACCAGCATGCACAGTATGTTTGGCGCTGAGAATGGGACCCAGGGCTTCATGCCTGTCAGGAACCCATCATGTTGCATCTCCACCACATCTGCATTCTTTATGGACATTCCAGCCCCATAAAGGTTACTAGCTGCCACTGGAGGTGGAGGTCAAGGACCAGAAGTCACTCATGGGTGTATGCCCACATGCATCCCTGGCTCTATCTTCAACCTAGCAAGGATGGGATCCCTGTCAGTCTGAGTGTAGAAAGAGCTCAGCCTTCCTTCCCAGCAGACACACGAGCTCTGGCCATCTGTGTCCTTTCTCTACAGGCACATCTGCTCAGCTCTGGCTCTCTTTGGCTCTTAGCCTCTCTTCCAGAGTCCCTGACTCACCTATCCGCTGGCCTCTCCTCAGCCTCTGTGAAGGACTGCACATGTGTGTGCAGACACACTCCTGCCACCTGGAGTCCTCTCTGTGTTTCCCTTCTTTGTCTCATTTTGGTTCACAGCAGGGCTTCACGATTCTCTTGCATTCTGTTAATAAAAATTAAGCAATCAATTTTCTTCCCCTTCATTACATCTAATTCCCTCTCTAACTCTGTTATTATTGCAACCTGGCAAGTGCTTTGCAAGGCAGATGGCAGGAAGGACAGGTTGCCAAAATAAAGGGCATTGTTTGCTGAGGGATATTGTTTCCATGAAAGCGATGACACTTTCCTTCCAAGGATGGATTAGGGTTTTTTTTTTTTATAAAATCAAATTCATGTAGCTCTGTTAATGGAATAGGTTTGAGCAAGGGCTGCCAAGAGAAACATAGGCACACACAACCAACTATAGCAGCCATTAAGAGTACTTTATATAATTTAGTGATGTAAAATAATACAATGATATATATCATTTTAGTCAAAAGAAATTAGAATAAACGTATGATGTGACTTTGCGTTCCCAGCCGTTTGAGTTCTAAACATATCTAATTGCAAAGGTGTTTTATTTGGTGCCACAGTACAAAGCCAGCCTGGTAGATTAAGTCATAGTCCTTTACAACGTCACTTGGGAAATTTCTGTCTGACTAAGAATGGCAGACATCCAAGCTCAAGTGCAAGCTCTAATCGATCGATCAATGAATTGATTGTTATTGTCTGTGCTAATGTGAGAAGTGGGTAAGAAGCGAAGGGCACCCTCTGTAATACCCCTCAGGAAGCTCAGCAGGAGCGGAGGTAGGTTTCCTTCTGCAGGGTTGAACCCCGAAGAAGTTTGGAAGGCTATTTTTTCCTCAAGTGCATGTGTGTGTGTGTGTGTGTGTGTGTGTGTGTGTGTGTGTGTGTGTGTGTGTGTACGCGCGCATGAGCCTTGTATGTATGCTTACATGTATATGTGTGTGCATGAGCATTCCGTGTGTGCTTGTGAGTATGTGTGAGCGTGTGTGAGCCTTGCCTGTTGTTGCTCAGGAACTACCCACGTTATTTCCTTGAGGCAGGTTTGCTCACTGGCTGAGAACTCAACAAGCAGGCTAAGATGGTTGTCCAGTGAGCCCCCGTGGATCCATGTCCTCAATTCACCAGTTCTGAGATTTCAATTTTGTCACCTGCATGACTTTTGTTTGTTCTGTATGGATTCTGGAGAAGTGAACTCTGGTCCACATTCTTCTGTCAAGCACTTTCCCAATTGAGCTATCATCCCAGCCATTCACCTTTTGGAGATAGGGCCTTACTATGTAGCCCTGGCTGGATTGGAGCTCAATGTGTGGACAAGCATGCCATATCCTTGAACTTACACTAGTTCTCCTGTCTGTGCTTTCTAATTGCTGGGATCACAGGTATATAACACCATGCCAACCCCAGCAAGCTATTTTCATACTGTACTGGGTGGAGAGACTGTTCTGTTTTGTTGGGATTTTTGCATGTTTGTTTTGTTCTGTTTTATTTTTCTAAGTCTGCCATAGAATCAGTGTCCTTATTTGATAATCACACTCCAAGTATACTTTCTGTCTTACTTATAAAACTGCCTCTACCCTCCTGCCTGTGTTTTCCTGGATCACCACTTCTAGTCATTTGGTTTTTCTAGAACACAGGAGAGTCCCTGAGATGGAGATCCTACAGTCAAGATTATCAGTAAAAGGACCTTAGCACACATCTTTCTGCAGGCCAGGAAACCTAGGCATCTCTGTCCATTAATTCCCAGAGTGGACTTGAATTTATCAGGACACAGTGAGTCTAAAGCATCTGGCCAAGATTTCCCTTCTCCTAAAACAACTTGGATGTGCATTGCATAAGAGATTGCTAGACATAAACATAAAAAGTGTTTCCTTTGTACAATACATTTATAACACGGTATAAAGCAGCAAAATACACTCAACGTTGAAAACTCAGAATGTGTAAACAAGCACAGTAAATTTTTAGAAACAAAAAGCAAAATCACCTATAATTCTGGTCTATGGAGACATCGGCCATTGAAATGTTATTACGTCTGAAAGCTTTTGCTGTTTAGACTCTGTCTGCTGTTGGCTAAGGGAATGGCCGTTCATGCAAGCTGCCTTGTCCATTTAGCTTGTTAGTTTTTTAGTGAACTCTCAGTTGCTGTGAAGAAGTACCTGAGCTATCCATTTTAAAAGGAGCAAAGGCTTGTTTCAGCTCATAGTTCAGAGCTTTGACACAATAGCAGGGAGCATGTGGCAGAGCCCAGCTACTCATCTGGGACAACTGGGAACAAAGAAGAGAAGAACGGCCCAAGGTCTTCACATCACCTACATACCGTCCATCACTTCCTAACTTGCTTCAGGTAGGCCCTACCTCCTACAGGTCCCACCATCCCCCAGTAGCAGTGGGAGACAGCTATTTATAAATATGCCAATTCTAAATAGATCCAGTAACATATTAATATTGCTACTATGTCCTTCATTTGCCAAACATGCCTTAGTATTTTTAATGGCTGCAAAGAACTCTGTTACATGGATATACCATAAGTGATTTTAACTACTTCCCTGTGTTTTGCAGTTTTGCAGTTGCAATTTCCGATGGTTAAGTGATAATACACATATTAGTCAACTGGCTTCTCATCAATGCTTTATGTACGTCGCAATGATTACCTTTGGACAAATTAGTAGAGGTGAACTGTTGAGTAAGAGTTTGTTTATTTTTAATTTAAGGATTTTAATGTTCCTTGTCCACCTGACTTCCTACAAGTGTATGTGGTAGTTTGCAAATTATGACTTTTCAAATGTGTATATTCTGATTTTTATTTTCATTATCTGAAAATCGTGTATGTACATATACTGCACTTATATTCCTTTCAGTTTCAGCTATATGACCTTTAGAGCAATTGTTAACTAGGAACCCTTTGAGTGTACCAGGCTCTTTTGAAAAACAGCCCTCATTTAGACAACTATCACACTTAACATACAAATGAGTGGCCTTGAGCTCGTGGGATTCAGACGTCTGTTCAATTAGAGCCATTTTCATAATGTATTTGAAGACTTTTGCTCAATATTCATAAAGCCAAATGTTCAGATACTTTATTTGCCAGGCTATTATGTCCCTGCATAATGGGAGGCTTCTGAGGCAGGACTGGCTGCCTTGCCCTGGCTCTGGGAGCAACACTACAGGTAACTTGCCTTTGGCTTCGCTCCCAAAACCGCAGCACACAGATGGTGGGGAACAAAAGGCCCAAGTGGCCCACCACATTTCAGCTGCTCTTCCAGCCTTCCCCTCAGCCCTCCCGGGTCTGTCTGCTCCCTCCCTTCTTCTCCACCCCTACCACGATCATGCACCTCTGTCCTCCAGGACTGACAAAAGACCATGCTCAAAATACCCAAATGTTGGTCCAATATGGTAAAGCTGAAAAGCGAGCCATTTGATGTCACTCAGTCTTCTCATTAGACACTGTCACTGCCCTCCTCTTTGAATGTCAGGGAAATAAAGTCCATTTAGGTGCCAAGAAATCTTCCCGATAGAGAGGTTGCTATAGCAACCGTGTAGCGATGAATTAACCAGCAAGCCATTCAGTCATAAGGTGCCGGCTTGGAAACTGCTCTGCATGGTGTCCTACCTTCTTTTGAAACTAGATGGTTCTGTACAGCCCAGCGGCTGCTTTTTATTTCTGTGTTTCAGGCACGATTGTTTGTTAAGGTATTTGGTTTGCTATAGAATTAAAACTCCCAGAGGGGAGAAGAGGTGGGGTGGAGAACAAGCTGAAAGGGCTAGCAAACTATGACAAACCCAGAACAACTTTTTAAAAAGTGTGTGTGGGGGGATCAAACAGGAGCGGCTCCCTACAGAAGCAGGTGCAGAAGGCTAATGTAAATTCTGTGCCCTGGAAGGGGGTAAACCAAAATCAACTCTATCAAACGTGGGACTGGTTGAAAATAAACCTCACACTTTTATTAATCTAATCCCTGCTTTGTAAGCCATGACATTTAACCGGGTAATTAAATAATAATTGAATAAGTCTGCGAGGCATAGAACCAGGCAGAAAGGCACATTCCCTTGAGACAATTTTTTTAATCAAATATTGACGTACTCTTCAATATTAATGATGGGGAGTTAATGCTATATTTTATATTTACATACTAACATTGTTTAGAAGATCCTTTGTGATTTATAGGTTCTCAACTTACACATGAGTTGAATTGAAAGCACAAAAGAAAAATTCAAGGTCTGGGAAACACACATGGACAGTAGTGTGGCCCTGGGTGAAGCTCCACTATCCTTGCTCCTGCCCCTCACCTATCACGACCTTCAGAAAGGCACACAAGTCTAACTGTCCTTATTCCACAAAAACTCACTTGGTGCCGGGGGAGATGTGGAGCTTCTTTTTCTTTTAAGATTGTGATATTATTAGTTTTTAGTTATGTGTGCGGGCATGTGCTTGTGAGATCAGGTACCTGCGGAGGCCAGATGTGTCAAGTCCCACGGAGGATTTATAGACAGTTGTGACCTACCTAATGTAGATGTTGGGAATGAAAGTTGAGTCCTCTACAAGAGCAATGTGTTCTCCTAACCCCAGAGCCACCTCTCCGGCCCAGGAGTTTCCTTTCCAAGCAGTCCCTTGCGTTTTGCTGGCATACAGGAAGCACTTGATAGAGAGGGGTGTGGCATCCCCACTATAGTGTACTGATCAGTGACTAAAGGCAGACTCTTGGAGATGAGTGTATATGTGTGCATGTGTGTACTTTACTCCTCTGAAGGCTACCTTACACATGATTTAATAACAAATTAACATAGAGTGTTCTGCCTAACTTTCATATAGACAACTCATTTGCATAAGTGCTTTTAGCATCTTGGTCTGTGCTGAATGCTTGTGTCTGCACTCAACTCACTGTTAATTACCATTGACAAATAGTTTGTGTCTGTCTGCATTCGATGAAAGTCCAACAATAAGTGTGTAGGAACTTGACTCTGGTCTATAACATGATCTATCCCTTAGCTGTGCGGCTTCATAACTTTTGAAGACTGTCCCTCTGTCATTCACAGCATAATGGCTTCGGACCTGTCACCTTTTAGGTTTAATTTTCATTGTTAGCAGTTTTCCTCAGATCAAATAGAAACAATCAGTAAACCAGTAAGTTATGCACAGATTTATAATTTGTGATTTCCATCTAATCCTTCAGAGAGTAGAGACCAACAATGATGCGTTAAACAGAGTTGTGAATAGTTGGTCCTGGTGACCATTATAAAAATATTTCTAGCATGTGCCCATAAAAGAACTTTTAAAATTTCCAGAACACCAACTATAAAAAAAATGTGGTGAAATCATTTTAACAATGAATTTCAAGCACTCACTGGCTCTGGCCTGGTTTTGTGTGGTGCTGGGTTTGTACCCACAATTTCATATACACTAGGTAAACTAAAAGGACCTACATCCAAAGTCTCTGTAATATAATTTTTTAGCTACTAAAAATCCTTCTTAGTTCCCTCTTGGGTCTCTTACATGCAGAAAATGGTTCAAGTTTGAGGACCACAGATCCTAGATGACCATGTGTCATTTTGTTTTATTCAGATAATGATAAAGAACATTGACATCCATAACAAATGGGACTTACGGATTTTGCTGAGTATTTGTGAAAGCTCTGTATGATGTGTGGTAAGGAGGAGGGTGCATTGGTCATGGCTCTGCTGGTGCAGCTCAGTGTGTTTGGGAGTAACTGTGGCTTCTGAGCCAGACTCACTCTGCGTAGCCATGGAAAAACGAAGTACCGTGCACTACCTGAACTGTGCCTCTGCTATCCACAAGCAAGATTGTCAGATGGCAAGCCCACACGTGTGCTCTTTCTATTGTCTCATTAGCAGGACAATCTGGAAGATGCCACCTGGTCAGTCACTTCATAGTCTCCGCCTGACGCAGGGCAGCCTGCCAACCTGACACTTGCAGGCTGCTTTTCTTTTCTAGGGTAGTCACTATTTTTTTCTCACTTGGTTTTTGTAAGTATTCAAATCTGAGCAAAAATAAAGAACGTTCAGCTAATCCGAATGATCACTGCATGTGCACAGAGAAACCTGGATCATTTCGCTGCCTTCCTGACTGCCGTGAGCTTTCCTCCAATGTGTCTAGAAAAAGCGGGACCAGAATTTTCATAGAAG
Source organism: Mastomys coucha (assembly GCF_008632895.1). Classification (NCBI taxonomy): domain Eukaryota; kingdom Metazoa; phylum Chordata; class Mammalia; order Rodentia; family Muridae; genus Mastomys; species Mastomys coucha. Next base: position 58,340,271 of record NW_022196914.1, on the reverse strand, counting down.
GATTCCAACAGGGGAAATGGAGAGGTGTCTTTTCTTGTTTTACTTTGCTTTGCTCTTCATTCCTTCCTTCCTTCCTTCCTTCCTTCCTTCCTTCCTTCCTTCCTTCCTTCCTTTCTTTCTTT
>NW_022196914.1:58335457-58339975 GCF_008632895.1 Mastomys coucha | reverse complement strand
CCTCTCCCTCTCCCCCTCTCTGTCTCTTTTTAAGAAAATCAGTATCTGGTCTTCAGGTAGGGCCTGCCAACTCCCCACCCACAGAAGAAATTTGACCCTTTTATTTTCTTTGTTTTAGGAGAGCTTAGAGACTTCAGACAGAAGGTAGAAAGTGAATCACGGAGCCACCGGTGCTCAGAGATCCCCCAAACCAGGTGAAATGACAAGAAACCAGCAGACCTCTCACGGTTACTGTCAGAACCACTGCACATATCAAAGTGGCCAGTCTTCCTTGAGCCAGAAAGCTAGTTTAATCCAGCAATGTGAGAGTCGTGATTTAAATTCTGCTTGCAAGACTCTATTCTCCCAACACCTGAACTGTAGATAGACTCCAGTGCCTTGAATTACAGGGAAGGCAAAGATGTCCTGGCTGCCTTTTGAGTCCTTGAGACTTCTTGGTAGTGTGACAGAGATACTTTTCTGTGAGCACTCAGGTACAGAGAGGACCCAGTTTCACTATAAAAATATCACTAAATTGCCAAAGGCACATGCCATTTCTTAAGGAGGACAATCTGAGCCATCTCCGCATCACAGGAATAAAAAGGCCTCCCTCCTCCCCAGACTAACACTCTGATTGAATGTCTCAGCCTCTGTGTGGTCGTCTTTCTTCAGAAGCAAGGTGGGATCAGAGGAGCCTCTGTCTTCCTACAGCAGTCCTGAAGTTGGGGCAAGAAAACTTTGCTTTTGTATTTGAACTTTAGAATTCGCAGTACTCCTGAAGTCTCATGATGAAGGTTTGGGGTTTTGGTGTCTTTCCTTTCTCTACCTCCGCAAACTTCAAGTCCAGCTAAGAGGCAGACACTGCTGAAAACAGATAATGAATTTTCATTGAGGGGAGGAGCTGCTGCAGGGAGTGATAACACGCTTGAATGGTGAGCAGTTCAGCCTCCCTAGCCTTCTACAACTGTCCACTGATACAGCCATGGGCAGAACAGAGGTGGCCTTGGAAACCAAAAGTGCCTGGAGCCGGGGCAGGGAGCAGCTGGACCCAGCCATGGTTGACTGGGAGGGCGACAGTGGCAGGCACAGAAACCAACACATCATCACACATGGCTTCTGGGAGAGACCTGGGAGCATGTGATATGCAGATGAAGTATCTCCAGGGACAGCCAAAAAGAGGCAGAGGGACAAAGGCTATGATTGACATCAGGAGTCCACACATTCCAGTTAGTGCCATACAGCAGAATGCAGCCACGCTGCTGGTTCATGTCGGCCGAGGTCTTTCCGTCACTGTGAAGTCAGCCTACGGCACTGTCATTTATCCAATGACGTAATGTTTCTTGGTTAAATGTCATTGTCACTTGTCTAGATTTCCTGTCACCACAGAAATACACCTCTGGGTTTCCAGAAAGATTTTATTGACGAGGATAGACCCACCCTCAACATGAGTAGCACCTTGGGGTTCTGGATCAAGTAAAAGGGAAACTCAAGCTGGGAACTAGACATCACCTCTTTGCTTCCTGACTGGATACAACATGAGCAGTGGCCTCATTCTCCTGCCCTATGATTCCCTGCCCTGCTGGGCTATACTAAACCCTGACTTGAGAAGTAAAGTGACTAACACATGCCTCTAGTCACTGGAGTCGTTGCCCATCCATGGAGTCTGGTGCCTGACGAATGTACTTTGAATGAAGGAACAAAGGAGAAAGAGGCACGGATATGACAGAGGGAGCTTGGACACTGGCATCTGAGGTACTTGATTTCAAACCCCGACTGATCCTCTTTTAGCTATTTTCCAAGCCTCCTTTAAAAATAAGAACAAGGGACAGAGATGCCACATCTCTGTGTTCCCAGTACCCAGAGGTAGAGGCAGGAGGACTGGCAATTTAACACCAAGATGGGTTACACAGAGAAAATATCTTAAAATAACAACAGAAACCCCACATACACACAGACACATGCACAGACATGCACACATATACACATATATACACACATGCACATACACACATGCACACACACACGGGGAGAAGATGATATGAAAGCACAAGGGAGGGAAAGCACAGGAAGGGGCGAGATGTGGAAAGAAGGGGGGAGGATAGGACAGAGAAGGGAACTAAAGAGGTTGGAAGGACAGAGAAGGGAACTAAAGAGGTTGGAGGGAGAGAGAAGGGAGTTCTAGTTGTGAAAGTGAAACAACGTACACAAAGCCTGGGCGTTCACCCATCATTTTAAACTTTGACCAATGCTTTATCCACTGCCTCCCATCTCTGTATTCAAAGCTTCTGGGGGACCTAGGGAAATTTCAGGTTATGTAGATTTTTTTATTTTGTTTTTACTTTTATCTTTTAGAGACAGATTTTTCATTCACCCTGTAACTCAGCCTGGACTAAACTTACTATAGCTCAAGTTAGCCTTAAATGTGTGGCAATCCTCCTGTCACAGGCTCTTAAGCTCTGAGATTACAGAGTGACCTACCATCTCTGGCTTATTGCCCAGATTTCTTATAAACACAGCAAAGGCACCTCTGTACATTTCCTATTGTATGAAACACATCACTCATTTAAAACACCTTTCCCTTTCCACAAACCTCAGCGCCATTACAGTCTTTAGGACTTGTGTGTACCTTTTCAGGTTACCATTTATTCACAAAAGCTTGTAATGTTTTTTCTTGCCAGTGGTCTTGTTTCCCTTTGCAATTCCTCTTAGTAAGAGGGCAAGTATATTATTACTGTGTACTTGAAAATAAACACTTTTTTTCTGATATAAGTCAAAGTGCAGTCTTGCTAGGTCATACTTATACATGGTCCAGAAAAAAAAAAAAAAAACCTTTGATCTAATGTCTGTTTCTTAAAAAAGAAGTTAATTGTGTCTGCACTTATCTAGTGAGTTAGTACTGGCAACTGCCTTAAGTCTTCCAGTTACAGTTGCCTTTGAGTATCTTAATTTTTACTTACATGTATTATTGACCTTGTGTTTCCTGTCAGAGGTTGAAGCTCTTAATGGTTTCAAATAATGCATACTTCTCAGAAAGACACAATGCCCATAGAAGTTAACCGAAAGTTCACAGAATTTTAATGGGCGTGTTTTAAATAATTTTCTTTTCTTTCAGAGAATAATAATTTGCTCCTAAACACAAGAGAGAGGCTAAAATCTTCTTCAGAATATTTTCCCCTTATAGATGTATGTATGTCCAACTCCATAGAACAGCCACTTTCTGGTCATGGACTCTCAGGGTACAGTCTTAGGTGTGATCCTGAGAACATGAGGGAGGTTGCCAACATGACCAGCCTACAAGTAGGCCACGTTCTCTAAGACAGGTGCTCTACTTCCTTCAAGAGCTGCCAGGGGAGTGGCCGTCCTTAAGAAGCACCCTCAGCAGTGTGAGGTGGTGACATTCAGTTCCCCATGCCACGAAGCACTCAAGACAAGCAAGTCATTTGTCTTACTGTTACAATTTTGGCAATGGCATAATTTACAGACAATGAGCTGTTCAGAGCTTTTGTGTGTGGTGTGTGCACTGTATGACCCAGTGTCTTTAAGTCTCAATCTCTGTTCACTTGTTTCCATCACATAAAAAATGCAGTAGATCCATGCATTTTATCCCACTCCTGTCGATCTGTTACACTGGCTTCTTGGTTCTAGCAGTGGTTCTTGAGATGCTTTGGGGCTTTCTGTAGGAATAAGGCACGGTGCCGTCTGTAGATAGAGAGCATCATTACTTCCTTTCTGATTGGCAGACCTCATATTGCTTTCACACTGGTCACGTTCTCAACTACAATGATGAAGAGAGGGACAAGACAATAAGCATTCTTGCCTTTATGTGGATCTAGGAGTCGAGAAGTCAGAATGTGATTCCTAAGTATTATGTTGACTCTGGGGTTTTGGTAGATTTCTGAACCCGAAGGAGTTTCTTCCTGTTCTTAGTTAGCCATGAATTCTAAGTATAGCTGACGCTGTCTGCTGTCTGTGGCTTTCCTGCAATGGTCGTGCTGTCTCCTGCTTTTATTGCTAATCTTTGTCATTACCTTCATTGGTTTTCTCGTATTGAACTATCCTCACATACATGAGCTTGCTCCTCCTCGTTTATAATGATTGTTTTGTTTTGTTTTTCACATATCGTTAGATTTGATTCACTGATATGTCATGAAGGTTTTTTTTGTGTTTGTGGGCATAGGCAATACTGGTTTGTTATTTTCTCTTTTTTGGAATGTGTTTGTTAGGTTTTGACATTGGATTATGCTGCTTCCCAGAGTAAAATAGAAAGTGTCCCTTCCTCTTGTCTGTCAATTTTCTCCCTTCCTCTCCCTCTCTCTCCTTCTTCCCCACCTCTCTCTGTGGTGTGTGTGTGTGTGTGTGTGTGTGTGTGTGTGTGTGTGTGTGTGGTGTGTGTGTGTGGTGTGTGCATGGTATGTGTGAGTGTGGTGTGTGTGTGTGTGTGTAGTATGTGTGTGTGTCGTATGTGTGTGGTATGTATGTGTGTGTGTGGTATGTGTGTGGTGTGGTGTGGTGTGTGTGTGTGTGTGTGTGTGTGTGTGT
>NW_022196914.1:58333051-58334251 GCF_008632895.1 Mastomys coucha | reverse complement strand
GTGTGTGTGTGTGTGTGTGTGTGTGGCTGCTCTCAGTCTTACAGGACTCCTTCATACACTCCTGAATGCTAAGAGTAAAGGTACCATGGCGTCTGCTTTGGATTACTTCCTTTTATCTCCACACACAACCATCAACACACACATTCACTGTCTCCTTCCCATCTGTTAGGGGATATATTATCAGGATGCTTCACACAATTGAGAAATATCTCTAAAATGTTTAATATATGTGATCCTCTATTTAACTGATGACTGGGACACCTTGCAGGGAGAAGGCAACTGCCACAGTACTGTCATTATGTCATCCCAACATATCCAATGTGTGCCTTCCCATCTGCTTCTCACTGCTGGCAATACACTTGGGTGCAATTCAGAAGACCCACAGGTTCCAAGCAGCCCTTTCTCTTGTTTCCTGTACATAAAGGTGCCTTTTTGATTATTTGCCTGTCTACTCAGATGGCTTACATGCAATTGTATTTCCTTTCCCACCTTGCCAAATGCTCACACTTCTATCAGTCTCCTGTATAAAAGCAAGCCATGAATAGATTTTATGATGTGTAAAAATGAGAAGACACTTCAGCTGGGGCAAAGAAACAGGGTTAGACCTCTGCAGGGACTAATGCATAATCCAATGAGCCTTGACTCCAGAGCCTGTGGCTGGGTTGTTCAGATAGGTTTTAGTGGGTGTCTTTGGGCTTGAATATCTCCTCCATCACCATGGATTTGTGGTCTCTTCCTGTACTATAACGGGACTACTATAAAATGAACACAACTAGGAATGGCTAACTGTTTGCAGGGATCAACCCAAAATGAAAATTCATGTTCTTTACTGAAAAAGCAAGGAGGTGGGATGGAACACCACTGAAGGCACTAAAATGTAAGTGCTGCTCTGTCACATGTGGTTCTGAGCATGTGAGGGAAGATGACTCTCAGAGATACCTGAGGACCTCCCTTGTGTCTGGAATGTGTGCAGTGTATTTGTAAGAGGTGTGTTCTTCCTGACAGGGCTAGAAGGAGGCAGGGAGATTGGGCCAAGCAGTCTTCTTTCTCGAAAGCTCATTATCTAGTCACTGAGCTGTGGATATGGTGTGGGGAAATTGAGAAGTATTGGCATCTTTAAATGGCAGGGCTTAGTAGACGTAATTAGATCATTGGGCTTCTGTCCTCCAAAGAGATTTTTTTTTTTTTTTTTTTTTTTTT
>NW_022196914.1:58249339-58332907 GCF_008632895.1 Mastomys coucha | reverse complement strand
AGTGCATTCCTGCCATGATGCCACCTGCCATGATGCCACCTGCCATGATGCCACCTGCCATGCTAAGAAATATCCTTATTAAGAACAAGCGTAAGACTGCTCTTTGGGCTTTCTCTCTCCAAAGCTCTAAGCTGCATAGATAAACTTCTTTTCCCGTATAAAAGATTCAGCCTCTGGTATTCTGTTACAGAACAGAAAGCAGGCTGGAACTGAATTCTTGGCCAGAGGGTGATCGTCAAGGGATTATAATCGCTTTGGAAGAACTCAATATCTGGGTGACTATAGAAAGAAAATTCTTAGCAGACTGACCAAATGTGTGCTCCTGTGGTTGTCAGCCAAGGATAGGGATAGTTATTTTCCACAAAGACACTATGGAGCACATGGATCTGATCTTGTTCTTCTGTGCCAGGTTTCTTGCAGAGTTTCAATGGCTGCTGTGTTAGGACACAGACACTGGGCAGGATCAAAGACACTGGGAGTGGCAGGAAGACAACAGAGCCCAACTGTGATTCAGTGGAGTCACAGAGACCCAAATGGATGCTCCATTGTCCCATTGGGCTTCACCTAAGATCACAATATCAAGGATTAATTATTAATAATGAAGCCAAAGGACTACATACCCAAAGACAAGACTCTTCTGACCAGGGAACCTATGTGAAACCATTGACCAGTCATCCATGAGGTCAGACCGGTAAGAGAATCACACATGTAAGGTTTTATACACAATGCTTGAGATAATGCTGGAAGTAAAAACCAGGTGTATTGAGCAGTATCCCTAGCATTGCTATATGTATGTGTGTCTGGTGAGGTGACACACATAACCAGAATCCCAACACAGGGAGGTAGAGACAGGAAGATCAGGAGTTTAGAGCCAGCCTTATTTGCACAGCATGTTGAAGGTCAACTTGGGCTACATGAGGCCCTATCTCATATAAAAAAAAAATCGTGAAAATGTTATTAATGATTAGATCCTGTATTTGAAATGGGATGTAACATTAACGTATTGCAGAAAGATTAGTAAATGTGATCATGTTGATATCTGGGAAAGCAATAATGGAAAGAGCGTCTAGTAATGTCCTATCTTTCCAGAAAGGCATTGATTAATTGCAGCACCAGCCTAGAGCTTCATAGTGGCCCAGCAACAAGTCAGTGTTGGCTCTGTACTTGCTTAAGTATGGTTTGGTTAAAAACAACTGCAAATCTACCCTTATTTTAGTCAAAGAAAACGGGTTTTCCAGAGTCAGCTCAAGCTCAGATCGACCTTTAAGAACAGTTACAGTATAAATGCCTAGTAACCACGGCAATAGAACACCTTTTCTATGTCCTCTGGCTCACGTCTACAGCTTTGCTTAACACTGAGTAGGCAAAGTGACTCTGGACTGCTAATCATTGAAATAAACCTCCACTGGAGGGGAATAGTCTTGGAAGGAAATGTCAATCAGTTTGTTTCTGGAAGCAAAGCGAGCCCAGATGAGGTGCCAATCCTGTACCATCAAAGGCCTTCCATTCCAAGAAACTGCTTTGAAGAATCCAGGAACACATCACCCTTCCCACGTTCATCTTCTCGTCTGAGTGGCAGCACCTATTTGAAGCTTGTTGGCTCCCTTTTAGTTTGCTCACATATGCACTCTCACACGAGTGTGCTGGCTATGTTTGCACGGGCTTTCTGAATACTTGGTCCAAGAATTCTAAGCCATAAACTGATGGCAATCACTCAAAAGAAATGGGCCATCTTTTCCATCTAGAGATCAAGAAAGATAAGAAAGAAATGGTCAAAGAAAATTCATGAAACAAGGAGAATTTCCCTTAAAACAATATAGCCTTTCTCCTGTATTCTCTCTCTGGAACCCCTGTAGACATCAAGCCCTTGCACCAAACAAGGTGTTTTGTGTTTTAAGATTTATGTTGACTTTTAATTATGCATATGTACATGGGTCTGTGTGGGTGTATGTTTAAGTGAGTGCAGGTACCTGTGAAAGCCACAAGAGGACATTAGATACCTTAAAGCTGATGTTAACTGGCTGCTAGATATGGGTGCTGGGAATTGAACCTAGGTCCTTTGCAAGAACACTCTACACTCTTCAGCACTAGGCCATCTCTCCAGGCCCTACCAATCAAGTCCTTTGTTTATAATAGAATAATAGTTGTGTCTGATCTACATACACCCTTCTGTACCTCTAGGCTGCTTATAATATTTCATACAATATAACGTATACAAAAGCAACTATTGTATTTTACTGTTTAAGGAATAATGATAAGAAAAAAATCTGTACTGTACATGCTCAGAATAAAGGAAGGCTTCCAGTATTTGCACAAGAAACTGAATCCATGTATGCAGAACCACATATATGGAAGGTCATCTGCACATGGGAAAGAATATCTAGTGGAGGTGGGAGACCACTGTTTTCTCACTCTATCTCTGAGAGTTTCTCAGTAAAGTTCAAGTAAAATTTCTCTTACAGATAGGGCAGGGCAGAAGAGTTTTAATCTGTAAAACAGTAGGTATAAAAGGCCACCCAAGTTACTCTGTACTACTCTCAGTTTAACAGTAGCCAGGAACTGGAGGCTGGCTCGGTAGGCAATGTTTGCTGAGCAAACATGAAGACCCCAGGACAGATACCCAGCACACCCACACATCTGTAACCTCAGCACCAGGCGTGAGAGTATCTGAGAGGGGCAGATCCTGGCTGCTCACTAGCCAGCCAGTCCAAATGAAGTGCTGAGCTCCAGCCTCAGTAAGAGGTGTTGTGTAAATACAAAAGTGGAGAATAATAGAAGACCCTCCACTTTGACCTCTGACCTCCACGTGAACAAACAAGCACACTCCCATGTATGAGAGTGCTCACACACAAAACTTAATAACTAACTTTCCTGAGTTTAACTACATGTGATGCCAGCTATATGCCAGGGACTTTTCATAGCACCTTCTATGGATTAGCTAGCAACCTCACAACCAGAGGAGGAGACTTCATGGTAAGTTGCCTCAAATAGTGCAAGGGCAAACATTCCAACCCTCCAGTGTGTCCTCAGAGCACATGCTCTCACACGCTCTCAAACACTGCCTGAAATCCAGCTCTATGGAGTGCGGTGGTTTCAGAGACCTGACTTTAAGGAGTCATCTAATACAAATACTATTGCATAGGAGCTATGCTCAGCTGCTCTTTGTGTTTGTTTGTTTGTTTTGGTTTTTCAAAACATGATTTCTCTGTGTAGCTCTGGCTGTCCTGGAACTCACTCTGCAGACCAAGCTGGCCTAGAACTCAGAAATCCGCCTGCCTCTGCCTCCCAAGTGCTGGAATTAAAGGCGTGTGCCACCACTGCCTGGCTCAGCTGCTCTTTGTGTAATAAAGCCTTCTATAGATCTAACACATTATCCATCTTTTTTTTTCCTCAAAAGTAAGCAATCCATGGTAACAGAGTCAAGACCTTCAGCAAGGACCAGCGGATGGAGGAGACAGAACTATAATAATGTGACAATGCTGTCCTGGGAGACAGGAGCCACTCGAGTGGCTCCGGTTGCTTTATTAGGACACAATTATGGAGAATATGGAAGCTGAGAGGCCTAGCCATAAACAATCTGAGTCACCTGGTTGGAAGAGGATGTTGCTTGGAGCAGTTATGGAGAAGGTAGGAAGTTTTAATTTTGAACCTGTGAGAATTATTTGAAGAATGGGAATGGGGTATAGGATAGAAATCCCAAATGGCTTTCTAGTGTTTCAACTGAGCTATTAGAAAATTGAAACTGCCTTTGATTGGAAAGAGGAAAACCAAGAAAGACAGGTCTGAAGAGAGCATCTTAAGAGCTAGGGGTTGATGACGTTAATGAATGAGGTGCCCCACAGCCATCTAAACAGAGATACAAGATTCTTTGGGAGTCAAGAGAAAAGTTGAGCCTAGACATGAAAATTTACCAGTTTTTAACATGTAAAAATAATTAAGAAAATGCATAACACCAGCACTGAAGTCAATAATGATGGAAAAACTTAGGCAAGTTACTCAAAATACAGCTTACTGATAAACAATATCGTATTGCTTAGGAACACGTTAGCTATGCAAATCTGTAGGCTTATCTACACCCTTGGAATCAGATATTCCTTGGGTTGGGCCCTGCACATTTGTACAGTAAGCCTTCCAGGTATCTCCTTTGCCTACTAAAATTTGAGAACCACTGATTTAGAAATGAGAGAGCAAAGAAGAAGGCCAAGGAAAAGTCCAGAAAGGAAGAAAATCGGAGGGCATGGGTGTGCTAGAAATCAAGCCATCAAAGCATTACAAGTAGAAGAGGCATCCATGATGTGCCATGCCCCCAAGAACTACACACATTGTCTCCAAGGTGGGGGACATTCTGTCATCTGTAAGGAAAGCTTTGGTGGAGTTGTGTAATGGCCACAATCCTGGCGAGCAGACTTTAAGAGAGAAAGGGCAGATGTAAGGGAGATGTAAGACTTCAAAAGCAAGTGTTCAGAGGAGCTTGGCCTCAGAGAGAATGGGGGTGGACAGTGGCTAAAGTAAGTAATAGTTAAGAGAGGGCTTCTCTCTCTCTTTTTCTCTCTTTCCCTCCCTCCTTCCCTCCCAACCATACCTCTTTCCATTTCCATGACTCTGTGTTTGATCTGGTCCAGATGAGGAAAATCAGAACAAGAGAGGCTGGAAGGAGCAAGTAGGAGAAGGTGAGATGGTGTAGCAGAATTTTCCCTGTCCAATCACTTTAAATATTAATACAAGAAGAAGCCTGTATTGGTCAAGGGAAAGGGAGGCAGAGTGAAGAGGTGCAGAAACAGAGATGGAGACAGGTAGGGGGAGAAGGAGAAAGATGGAGGACAAATAAGATGATTCAGATTCTATGTGGCTTTAAATGGCCACAGGTAGCTATAATATCATATAGGGATAGAATAATTGGGATAACTTGTCTAATCTAGGTGGGCAGCTTGTATCATTATCAATTGGCTTAGAAATTATTGGGTGGGCATCTTGTGAATTGAGAATTTATTGATATATAAATCTGACTAATTAATTATTATTTTTTAAAGATTTATCTATTATATATAAGTACACTGTAGCTGTCCTCAGACACACCAGAAGCATCAGATCTCATTACAGATGGTTGTGAGTCACCATTGGTTGCTAGGAATCGAACTCAGGACCTCTGGAAGAGCAGTCAGTGCTGTTAACTGCTGAGCCATCTCTCCAGGCCCCCTGATTAATTATAAACTTCAAGAGTGTTGAGTTTACTGGCTTACTGGGTATTGTGACAGCTAACCTTGAGGTGAACGGTCATTGCACGGGGCTGGCGTGGCCAACCTGCCAAGGGAACTTAGCGAGTCAGGTGGAGATGTTTCAGGAGCTCTGGGTCAGAGAATCTGCCAAGATGAGAAAACCCTGCTGGTGCTATGTGGCCTGCTGGTGCCCGGCATAGCACAGGAACATGCTGTTCATAGTAAAATGGGTGCTCCTTCCACAGTAAAAAGCAAGATGACATGGATGAGCAGGGTGCTTGCTTGTAATCCCAGAACCTGAGAGGTAGAAGCAGAAGCACTGGGAAATCCAAGACAGCCACAGCTACATAGTAAGACTTTGTCTCAAGATGAATCTGGTATTTACTATGAGGGAAAAAAAAAGTAGAAAAAGAGAAAATCAAACAACAACAACAATAACAACAACAACAACAAAAAACAAGAAATACAATCTGGAGCAAGAAAGGAAGAGGTAAAAGAGAATTATGTAGACAACAAGAAGAGAGACATATAAACTAGAGAATGAAAAAAGGAGAAAAAGAAGGAAAACGCTAATACACAATGTTGTAATTATCTCTTTGAAGGATAGCTCAGCCACATTTTTGACATGCACATGATAGCTAGTTCTCAGAGCATCTGTGAACTAGAATGAGACTCAATAGTGGTCACGGTAGAGTCTTAGCTGCCACTGACTATCATGATCAAAATACTCAATTTCAACAGGTTTGGAATAAGCAAATAGAAGTAGACTCCTCAGCTTACATCAGGGTCCTGTCAGTAACTTGACAGCATTTTCATGTTTTCTGATTTTAAAGGCTTTACATGATATTGCTTAAGTGATATCAAAACCCCATGCATAGGATGAGGTCCTTCACACAAGCAAGACGCTGCTAGTCCTTTCAAGCAGGAGAAGGTCTAGAACATTCACTCACTGCCAGGTTTAACCTCTGAGGAATCAGGGAGACCATTCTAGTCCCTTTATGGACCTCTCTTAGAAGCAAAGTTGAGGAATGAATCCAAAGAATTTTGTGACTTCAGCATATTTCTCTTAATACAATCTTGAGGGTCTTTGGAAGCCTTCTAGAAAGGAAGTTAAATCCTTAATCCCCTCTCCTAGGACGGTGTCTAAGTCCCAGGTAATGAGCATCCCCTGGCTGACATTTCCTGAGATGTATGCCTCCCTACCTGAGGACCTGTGTTCCACTCAGATGCTCTACTTCTTAGTTATTTTCAGATCCTGAAAATATTTCTTGGTCTCTTGAAGTATTCTGAGACCTAAGAAGAGACTAGAGCTCCCCAGAGGCCTTCACTATTTCCTTTCCTTCTGCCTGGGCATTTCCAGGAATGGATGCATAGGTCCCACACATCAAAACTCCAAAATACAGGCCAGTGGTGGGGACGAGCCCCTGGGGTGACCCACTGGCTCCTTCCTTCCTTCTGATAACCCTTTTCCTGTGGTGGGGGAGTGCACAGGAGTGGGGACAGGAGGAACGAACAAATGAAAAATTAGTCTTATTATGTCACCATTCAAATCTTTTTGTTTATGGCCTGGGTTCCCAAAAAAACAAGAAACCAATGGTTTGATCAGTTTGATATTCATGCTTGGACATCCAGTAGTGATGGAGACAAACATCCAGGGATTCCAAGGTGAGGAGAAGGGGGCTCAGGAAGCAGCGGCTATTACCTCCATGTAACTCTGTTACATGAGTGTACATGTTTCACTCTAGGAAGTCTCTATTTCATCTTGAACTGTCAAGCCAGCACAATGTCCAGTGACATTTGTACCTTGATGTGGGTTGATGGCAAGGAGCCCTGATGCCCCCTGGGGCAGTAGGAAGGCATTGCTGGCAGGCATTTGAAACAAGCGCCCCAAGAAAGGAGAGGAGCATATTTTTTGTTTAAGTTCTGGGACTTTGCTCAAAGCACATTTTCCGATCCTGGGGAAATGCACTAGTAAGTTTCCATGTGACGATGTCTACCTGGGAGGCCCCATCCCTCTTGGCACCATCCCACTCCAAAGAGGCCCTGCTTGGAAATCTCATTTTTCTTACAACAGATGCTGGGGTTCGCTCCAGATGTCTTAGACATGTTTTCAGCGTGTGCACAGCGCTGGCCTGGGATGGAAAGGGAGCCAGAAAGGGATGGGAGCGGGTGTTAGGGCCTTCTCCCTCCTCCTCTGCCTGGCTCTCTGCACTTACTTGTTTTCTCCTACAGACCTGGCTGGCAGTAGCAAGGGTTATGGAAGTGAAGCATGCTGGGGGTCAATCTAACAATCTGGATCCTTTCAATGGAAAATACCCCTGGGTGTCTTAGCAGGACTCTGCCATCTTCATCTCTGAGATGATGTAGAGTGTGTGTATGTGTGTGTGTGTGTGCACTCACATCCATTATTCTTTTCTTTTTTCATTAATTTATTTATTTATTCACTTTACATTCCAATATCTCACCCCACCCTGGCACATCAAGTCTGGAGTGGGGGCTGTCCCTGAATCTGTTGCCTGCCTGTTAGGGGAGTGGATCCCGCTCCCCTAACTGGGCTAGCTTGTCTGGCCTCAGTGGGAGAGGATAGGCCTAGTCCTGCAGAGATTACTTTCTTTGAAACAGTGTTCAAACGTCAATCAGCCAAGAAACAAAACAAAACAAAACAAAACGAGGAGCTAAGGCATTAGCAATGCAAATGCTAACCCCACCCCTTAGATTCTGTTTTCTCCTGTCTGGGATGGGGGACCCAAGAGTCAACAGTTTTAGTAAGCACTCTGATACAGGTGATTCCAGACAATGTGCTGACAAACATGTGGGGGGTGGGCTTCACGAGGTCTGTGGCCTTCGGCTTTTCCTAGGCTCCAGACCTTGCCACAGTCCCTGCAGCAGGATGCAAACTAGCATCTCCCATTCCTGCTCACCCGCTTCAGTGGCACAGCAAAACTGCACTTGTGCAATGGTGAACTGAGAACCACAAGTCGACTACACGGAAGAAGCCAGTGCAAATACACAATGGAAACAGAGCTTCTGGATTGGATTTTGCAACTCTGAAGCACTTGTTGGCTTCACGCAGTTTAAGATTTTCAGGCAGACTACCTTCCTGTTCGTTGTCTCACACTCACTCGCTTTGGTCTCTCAAAGGAAAGCAACTTCTGGGGAAGAGAACTCCGTTGTCATTTTTTTTTTTTCAGTTTCCCTAGTGTCTACAATCTATCTGTGCTGTAACTGGAGAAGAGCCTCTGACTTCTTACCAGGATATCCGCAAGGTTCACTGTTGCTCAGTTATTTGGATCTTGTAGCTCATTAGGACAACCTAATAGAAGGTAGCGATGCTCCCAAATGTTTGTTTAACTGAAATGCAGTTGAACTATATTCTAATAGTACTACAGGATCTAAAATAACCTATAATGTGGGTTTTATTGGAAAATAGGTTCCAGATTCTAGGAAAAGATGCCAGGAGCTCATTTTATTTCTGGTTGTTGTTCCAGAACAGGACTGGACTCATGCTGTAAGAACTCCCTCTGCCCTTCACACACACACACACACACACACACACACACACACATCAGAAACACGGACACAGACACAAAGAAACACACTCACACATACACAAACATACAAAAAGGCAGACAGACAGACTGGAATAGGTATGTACCTGTCAAAAATGCTTCTATTAGTTCTGACAGGGAAGAACAAGTGATCTAGAAGAAAGAACATTTCAGGGAGACTGTGGAGGACTGAGCCCTTTATCAGCAGTACTGAGGCCAGTTAGAGCTATCAGACTATTGTAACAGTAACTGTAGTAGGGTGGTGGTGAGGCCAAGTGAGGATTTATCACACCCTGTAAATATTTTAAGGCATTTTAGTTATTAATCACTGGGCAATGAACCATTAGAAAGCTTGGTAGTTAAAAAAAACAACAACAACAACTACTACTACTTAATGTTCTCATGAGCCTCTCTTACGGGCTTGCTCAGGTGTGTGGTGTGTAAGTTCATCCAGCTCACAGGACGTTGGAGCCGGGACTTGGTGGGTGTGGGTGGGGATGACTAGCTTCCCTCTCCGTTTGTACAGGTTTTCCACTGGAGCAGCCATATATGACAGCTCATGATATTTAAGAAGCAAACTAGAAATTTCTAAATTCCCTCTTCTTCCTTCTTTCAGACAGTGTCAACATATAGCCCAGGTTACCCCAAAACTCATTATATAGCTCAAGCTACACATTCACCCTCCTTTAGCCCCTTTTAGTGCTGGACATACAGGTGTATACAAGACACATATCCCAAAAGTTCTAGAACTTTCCAAAATAGGCTGGTCATTGGCATAGCTTCATTTCTGATGAGAGAGGCCCAGGATTGTGTGTGTGTGTGTGTGTGTGTATGTGTGTGTGTGTGTGTATGTGTGTGTGTGTGTGTGTGTGGAGAGAGAGGGGGGAGGGAGAAGAGGAAAAGAAGAGAGAGAGAGAGAGAGAGAGAGAGAGAGAGAGAGAGAGAGAGAGAGAAAACACTAAAGCTTGTACCCCTAGAGACAAGGTAATGGATGGCTTTAGTTGGTGTGAGGCTAGGTCTAGTCTGAGTACGTAGTAAAAGCCATTTCAGAAGTATTGCTGACACTCCCAGAAGAGACTGCTAAGTGGTTTTATTTATAGTCTTTTCATGTCTAAAGTGAGTACTCTGCTCATAAATTTCACTTTGTCCTCTTTTCTTCAGTTTCCTCAGTCTAAGCTTTGTGTCCATCAACATAGCCACCCACTTTATCAACCACGACGTCACAGAATTTTGGTATATTACCATGGATTTTGAAGTGATGTCCAGATAATAACACATAAATTTCCAAAATTTTCCCTAGAGTTTACTTAAAAAAAAATCTGAGTAACCCAGAGTCACAGTTGACTGTAGTATAATGTCCTCTGAGGCTCGTGTATTGATGTCAGGGGACGAAGAAAGAGGCAGAAGTGGCCGCACATTGGGAACTATGTATCACCATGATGTGGTGGAGACAAGCCTGGTTGCTCCAACAGCCCCCTCCCCACAGCACATTTCTTTTGGATTGATGGTGGCCACATACCCTGCGTCTTTCACCAATCAAAATGTGGCCACATGACTAAGTTCTGACTAGAGAAATAGATGACTGGAAGACAGACTGCTCAAAGGAAACTGACTTCAAACTAGGAAGTGGGCCACTGACATGGCTCAACAGATAACAGTGTTTGTCACACAAGCTAGCTGATTTAAGGTCCATCCCTGATCCCTAGAATCCACATTAGAGTAGTAGAGAGAACTGACTCCACAGAGCCACCCTTTGACCTTCACATACATGTTGTGGCATGCTCACACACACATAAACATCATGCACACCCACCCATAAATACACATACACATATGCACAGTTACAACAAATAAAACTTTATTAGTAACTGAGAAGTGATCCTTGGGTCACTTTGAATTGAATTGCATTTTTTGTGCTGCACTCAGAAAGGCTAAGGCTAGCCCAGATGATTGTGATCAAACATCCATTAACACCCAGTGGTATGTACTGAGTGGATGGTACATTTGGTGTCTAAGTCATCGCTTTATGGATGGAAGGAGCAGCTTCTCAGATGAAAGGGAGAGGCTGTTCTTTGCAACTTTGTCATTTTCCTAAGAGAGGCAAAGATGGGCAGGAGATTTGAGCCAAGACAGAATAGGAAGGGTGAGAGGAAAGTTAGTGGGAGACTTGAATACTCTGATAAGAAGACAGGAGCTCTTTCAGCTTTTCCATGAAGGCTGTGAGGGAGATGGGGAGGCGGTTCTCATAAAGCAGGATCAAATGGCCATCTCTCTGTGGGGATTAAATCTGAGAAGCAAGAAAATGAATAGACATACCCACGGAGCCTCTGGTTGGCATCTGAATGGGGCCATTCTGTTGGCTCTGCCCATTCTTCGTGCATAATCCCACTGCAGTGGTGGCAGCGCCCTTCAGCCTTTTCACAGTTATTCCCACAGGGGTTTCCCTCCTCCCCCACCTTGTTTACAGTTAAGACCGTTTGTTTGTTATTTGAATTGTAAAGGTGCAAGATAAACATAACCATCCCAGTAGCAGAGCAGGCAGCCCCATACTCCAGCTTTGCTGGATTTTCCTTAGAAGATGAGTTTGATGAGGGTAATTAGACTTGTGTGTTGCCTGAAGAGCCACCACAGTTTACATTACAGTTGGAAGCAATTAATTAAAAGGCACCTTCTGAGCTTTCTATTAGTTCTTCTTATTGAGACCCATTCAGCCTATGGGGCTAAGTGGTCAGCTTTGTGTTGAGTGGCTCTGGAGCCCCCAGAGTGCTCGCTCCATGGTGACCTGGCCATGAGCAGTCTCACCTGTCGTGAGATGTTTTCAGTGTCGTCCTTATGAAATTTTACTCTGGGTTTTATAATTTAGCCAAATGGGGACTGTCAGGGCTGTTGTTAAGAAATGCTTTTTGTAGAAGATGTTGTTTCCTTCATGTAGGTCATACAACATATTGATTATCACTCCAGGATCCCATGGCCTGACCTGTTTCTCTGACCTGAAGGCTCATGGTTATTTTTGCAAAAAAGACCAGAAGAATGCCCTGCCCGCTTGCCTTTTTCAAGTGCAGTTCATGGGATTGGCCCTTTCCAATTGGTTGGAAGGAAATTCTCTGATTGGACTTTGAACCCAAAAGAGCAACACATCTCTCAAGGCCAGCCTGGTGGTCAAGAGTCTAGAGAATACCAGCAGCCATTCTACTGACCCAGAAGGAGGGTCTTCACCCAGAGCTAGCACCAAGAATTATTTGTGCAGGCGCATGTGTGTGCATGTGTGTGTGAGTGCACACATGCGTGTTTGTTGCACAGGTTGTTCTTTTCAGGCTTACCACAGTCACCGCTCTTCCTTATGCTTCATCAAGTCACTTGCTTGTTGACAATATTTATGCGTTCAATTCTCACTTGTTTATAAGGCAATTTGGTTGGCAGGACTTGCTTCTCCGTTGTCTAAGGTCTCAAGAGTTTGGAAATACTAATGCTCTGATTTGTCTGTCACACAGCACAGAGCCTCATGCAAGCAGGATACCTAAAAATGAATTTTGGAGATGACAATTCTCATCAGAAATGTGAGAAACCCTTGAACGAGGCAGAAGTCTCGTGTGGTTTCATGATTGGCGCTTCTTCTTGGGAAGGTTTAAGCACGCTGGAGTCAGATAGCAGCACGGGACAGAGAGACATTTGTCACACTTTCCCAGGGTTTAGCTGAGCTAGAGGACAGCAGAGGCATCTGGCACGGCCCAGTGAGGCCTCCGAGGCTGGAATCCATCCTTTGCTTTAAGGAATCTGAACTGTGTTTGAAATAAACACATCTGGATTGGAGGTTGGCTATGTAAACAAGATCTAGACCCCTTGCTTCTGTCTGAAAAGAAAACATGATGGAACTGCCAGGGTTTTCTGAGCAAGTCTTAAAGAAGCTGAACCTCACCAACCTTCTGTTCTTTTACCTTTATTGTTTATTTGATGTCTTTACAGAGGAATCTGAGTCATGTCTCCAATGTGTGCCCAAACATGGCCCTGACTTCTAAACATATTTACTTCTCAGTTCTTGTCAAACAGTCAGATTCGGAAAGCGAGTGCTGAGTCTAAATCATTGCACATGAATTGCTGACTGCCTCCCCATCAACATGGACTTGGCAACGATGGAGCCATGTCTTAGGATGGGGCTGTAAGCTCCATGGCGGAGGCCTGGCTTTACTTTGTATCTGACTCTAGCCTACTAAACGATACAGAAACATTTGCATTGTGCCCCTGATACTCAAGCATCTCCAGCACAACTTGAAGTGCCTCAACCATTGCTATGGTCACTGGTGTGAAACAGTTATCTTTGTCCGTATTCTTGACTTCTCACGTTCTTAAACACGTGTTGACTTTTAGCTTATTTTCTGATTTCCAAAAACTATCTTGTATTCAAATGTTCATTCTTTAGGAGGATGGCTGAATTTTCTAAATGCTATGAAAAATTATTCTGCAGTAATTAAGCCTTGAGGGCAGAGGAACAATGCAGACCAAGATGTCACTTTCCTAAATAAGGAAGGCAGCATCAAAGCAACCCAGGATAGATTTCACTTTGCTGACAGTTTGAGGGAACTAGGGTCTCCACCATCCTATTATTACCCCAGCAACCACTGTTTAATGACATTTCCTTGGGGGTTGGAGTTGGTGTTGAAACAGGTCTAACTTTAGCCTAGACTAGCCTGAAATCTGCTATGTAGTCTAGGTCTCAAACTTGGGACAATTCTCCTGCCTCAGCTTCCCATTTGCTAGGATTATAAACATGAACCAGCACACTGATTCTTGATGAAACTTCCAAAAGGAAAATGGATGTTCTCAACATAAATTCTGCAAACTCAGTGCGTTCACGTATGAAAATGGGACGTAAGCCCAGCAGTTTGTTCCAGAAAGTATGGATTGTACTCTTGGCTCCCTAGCAGTGATCTATTTGTGGCTGTACCGAAACACAGACCACAACACACACACACACACACACACACACACACACACACTGTGTGTGTGTGCTCACACATGCACACACATGGACAAGCACACTAAAAGGATTTGAAGAGCCTAGTGTGTTTCATGTAGGGAAAACATATCAACTTCTGGTCATGTACTTACTCAAGTGCTTTATCTTAGTGTGAAGAGCTCTGAGCTTCATTTCAAAGAGTTAGCTGAAGATGCTACCAAATGAAAAGGCCAGGATTATCTGGATAAATTCCAGACATGTTCTCCTGCTGCACAAAACCACAGGGCAGTCCTTTTGTAACACTGGCCCGAGAGGACAAGCCTGAGGTCTGGTTCCAGAATGTCTCATCTTAGAGCATCAGTTCTCAAACTTGAGTGGGCATCAAAATTTACTTGGAGGATGATCTAAAGGACGAACAGTTGAGCCCATCGGTGGAGCTCCTGACTCGGTAGGTCTGAAAGCAGACCAGCAGATTTCAATATCTAGGAATAATGCAGATTCAGGAAGCATATACTTTGAGAACAAATTGGCCTAGATCCCAGGAAGGCAATACCTGTCAGTGTCAAGCAGAGCGGCCTGGGAAATGTCAGAACCTGTATGTAAATGTACCAAGAGAAAGAGGGGGCACAAACCACAGAGGGAAGACGGGGTTCTATGCAGTGAGGTTGAGCTGGACATCCTAAAGGAAGGTGTAGTCGGGGTTCTGTAGAGGAATAGAACCAAAAGAATGAAACTATACTAAAAGAATCTATCCTATCAGCTTACGTTAAATAATAAGAGCTGATGCTCACCCCTGAGAGGCTGAGGACCTCCTAGTTGCTTGGTCCTTGAGGCTGAATTCTTTGCAGTTAGAGTAGTCTGACTGTGGCTGACCTCCTGCCCCGCAGAGTCTAACAAGTGGATAGTTGCTCAATCCACAAGGGTCTCACTGTGTAGTTCTGGCTAGTCTGGAACTCACTATGTAGATCAGGCTAACCTCAAAGTTACAGGGCCTCGCATGTCCTCCAACTTTGGGGATAAAGATATGTGCCACTAAGCCTGGTCTCAGTCTCACGTTTCATTGGTGTGATAAATTTCTAAAGGAAGTAATTTAAAAGAGGAAAAGCTTGGTGTGGGCTTATGGATTCACAACTTTTAGTCCATGGTCAGTGGTCTATTGCTTTGGGCCTAAAGTGATACAGAACATCATGGCAATGAAAGAGTATGGCAGAGGCTGCTCATTTTGTGACAGTGAGAAGGGGGGAGAGAGTAAGAGAGACAGACAGAGAGAGAGAGAGAGACAGACAGACAGACAGACAGACAGAGACACAGAGAGAGAGACAGAGAGAGACAGAGAGAGAGAGAGAGAGAGAGAGAGAGAGAGAGAGAGGAGACAGAGAAGAGACAGAGACAGAGACAAAGACAAAGACAGAGACAGAATGTTTGATCAGTGGCCTCCTTTACCTTCACCTTCATTCTATGGGGCTCTCAGCCCAACAGATGTCTGCTTTCAGGACAGGTCCTCCCTCTCAGTTGCTGTCCAACATGTCAGTTATCTCTGGAAACATCCTCACAGACATACTGAGGAGTGGGTTTTACTCACTTCTTAGGCATCTCTGAATCCAAGATCAATCTTCATGGGAACAGGGTTATAGAAGACCATCATGGGAATTGGTGGGTCTGATCCAAGAAATAACATTTCTTCTAAAAAATCCATTAGCCATGCTAAGTCAGTAAGAAGAGTTTTGGTTGCCAGCTTGCCAGTCTCTGCCACACACAGATAATGGGAAGCAAAAGACACCCCAGCTGTTATTAATAGGCCAAAATAAAAGGTTCACTCATAAACCAGAGAGGCATCCAATCTGCATGTGCTGCATGGAAGTGCTCCTTGTGCAATGTCTTGTCATTGTTCTGGTCTTCCTATAGGTGTGAAGCAAAGAGGACGCTGAGGTAGACCAAGCCAAGGAAAGCAGCATGCTTACCTCTTCCTGTGTATGCTTGAGGGACGTTGTGTTCTCTCCCTCTCTGAACTAAACTCTCTAATCTAAAAATACCGCATCCAGGAATGCAGCCACGTCTGGCTGCTGTAAAGGGAGATGTGTGTTTTCTCCATCTACCATCCTTTGAATGGACCCATTCAAAATATCCTGGACGGAGAAGTCTGCTTCAAACGTGGGCATACATTTCTTGCTTTGAGTATATTTTTAGACTTTGTCACACTGTCTGGAAATGTTAATTGAGAGGGGCTCTACCACTGATCTCTTGGCACATTTTCGGAATATCTTCAAGGATGACACGAAAGAGTTTTAAAGAGGGTTTTAAAGTGTTAGGGCTGGGAACTGTTCACTTTGGGGAAATGAAGACAGTGTGGGAATGTAATCATACACTCAAAAGTTCGTGTGCACAAGCACACACACATGAGCACACACAAGCACTCGCATGACCAAAAGCACATAGAAGTATCTAGACCGATTCTGCCTAGAAATAAGAGTCTTTTATTTGTCTTGAAAAACAATCTGAGACTTTAAGAGTCTAGTCCACCGAAGCATGCAAAGCACAGAACAATTCCAAAAGGGTTTTTAAAGAGATAAGCATTTGAAAACAAGGATCCCACCATGGAACTAATTAAGGGATACCACACCTGGGCACAAGTAGGATTCTAAGCTGTGTCCGTGGGGTTAGTAGGCTTGTGATTTGTTCTATGGTGGTGTCACAGCAAACTTACTGGGGACTGATGACCTTTCATTATTGTTTGTTTTTCCTTTTTAAGTTTTATTGGTTGGTTTGTTTGTTTGTTTGTGTTATTTTCAAGACAGAGTTTCTCTGTGTAGCCCTGATTGTCCTGGAACTCACTCTGAGGTATACCAAGCTGACCTGGAACTCAAAGATCTGTCCGAGTGCTGGGATTAAAGGCACGAGCCACCACAGCCCTGCTGCTTTTTAGGTTTTAGTTGTTATTTGTAGATGTTTGTGCTTAAGGAGGAGTAATAACTAGTTCAAAATATTGATTTGCAATTGCATAAAAATTTCACCTAAAAACATCCTTATGAAGTTAGTCTTCTTTTGAAGTAACTACCTAAGCTCCAGAAACACAGTTCATGGTATTTAAAGGAGAACTCAGCAGTTCCTGGTGAGCAGTTTTCTCTAAGACTAAAATGTAAATAAAGTGAGAAAATAACCTTCCAGAGTTCTCAAAGGGGAAGGAGATGGCAAGCACACACCTTAGCTACTTCATCAAGAGTTAGAGATGTGCGCTGGGCAGTGGTGGCACACACTTTAATCCCAGCACTTGGGAGGCAGGGGTAGGTGGATTTCTGAGTTAGAGGTCAGCCTGGTCTACAGGACAGCCAGGGCTACACAGAGAAACCCTGCCTCAAAAAGAGAGGGGAGGGAGGGAGGAAGGGAATGAGAGAGAGAGGAAGGAAGGAAAAAAGAGGTAGAGAGGTAGAGATGTGCTGGGATGAGGGATGGTTTGATCTTTGCATAGCACTACACCCCAGGAGCACTTTAAAATCTCCTCGGAGCTTTAAAACACTCTGAGGCTGGAGTTCCCTGGACCTCTGAGGCTATTACATCCTGAAAGCCCCAGAGAACAACTGCTCCAAGTCTCTCTTGCTTCACTTTACCCACTGAGTCTCTGTAAAAGTGGAAGGTGGGAATGCACAAACCAGGACAGGGTAAGGAAGGGACTATGATGCCATCAACTGCCTATTGCAGCAATATGCAGAGCACTGCCTTGACCTAAGCCCCTGAGCAGTGCAGTTGGTCTTCTCGTCCTCTCTCCTTTTACCACAGGATCTCTGAAGTCTTATGTGCTGGGAACTGAGAGTTTCAGATCCATTCTGCGTCCCTGTTGAACTGAGTTTATACCACATGCTCTGCCTCTCTGTAGTGTGGCTATCCGGCTGGGACAGCTGGTTCTTCCTCGGGGTTTCAGGTAATCTACGCTCGGTGACATTCTTGATTTAATGATTGATATCACAAATATATCCACTTCCTTATGCTAGGCACTGGTAATTTATTCATTATCCAGCCTGGGCTGAGCAAAGGAGGATCCAGATTCAAGGCCTCACATTCAGCCCCTTGGGTTACAAGGCCAGTGATGGGCTTCTGGGTCTGACCTGCTAATGGACTGTGGCAAGCTCACCCAACACATCCATGCACAAGAAATAGAGACTGTATTAGGTCAATGTCTCCCAGTGCCACTCAGGGATCAGAATCTCTGTGAGTTCAAATAACAGCTAGGAAACTCTTTGTCTATACAACCCATTTCTTCTAGGCCGTGATTTCAGAGGAGGCGACATGGCAGAGTTTCTTGACATTGAACTAGCCCCTAGGGCCATATAGAACATCCCCCTCAAGGAAACTGTTTACCGTCTCTGTGGATAAGGAGATCAGACAGGTCATTGAAATGCTATGCCAATAGGCAAGAGTTCCTTTTGTAGCT
Organism: Mastomys coucha; assembly: GCF_008632895.1. Taxonomy (NCBI): domain Eukaryota; kingdom Metazoa; phylum Chordata; class Mammalia; order Rodentia; family Muridae; genus Mastomys; species Mastomys coucha. The sequence goes on along the minus strand of NW_022196914.1, from coordinate 58,314,763 downwards.
ATCAGAGGAAGAACAACTCGGAATGCCACTTACGAGTGCATCACAGATAAACCATCTTCTGATTGTGAGAGCCCATGGGTAATGCAGACTTTCAACAACTTAACATTACTCCAAATTTGTGGCAAAGTTTACATTTAAATAGCCTTGAACTGGGGAATGGGAGCCTACCTCCTACTTAAAGAAATGGCTCTCTTATTATTTACTTCACGTGTATGCTGTGGCAGAATGCCACAGTGTGGTAATGCGCACATGCATGTGGAAGCCAGAGGGTGATGGCAGGAATCATTGCCAATCACTCTTTCACTGAGGCAGGACCCCTTAAACCCAGAGCTCATCAACATGGCCACTCTGCCTAGCCAGCTTGCTCTGAATATCCTACAGGCAGGACACCATGCCCAGTTGGCATTTGGGGGGGTTCTGGGAATCTAAACTCCAGTCCTCACCCTGACTTGGCAAGCACTCCCCAGTGTGGATTCTAATCCTATTTATGAGGGAGGAACCTTCATGACATAACCACCTTTTAATGTTATCACATTCCCTTATCACACATAGACAATCCATTCAAACCATAGCATCTCATGATATGATTACAGGACTGCTGCCTGAAATCACAGCCCATAGCTCATGCTGCTTTCAAACACTTGGACCAGTCCATGGCCCCTGTCTAAGTATCAACCAAAACAATGGATTCCTGAGAATGGGGCTCTCTGAGTCAGGCTGACTATCCATTCTTCCAGGCCCTCTGAGCTTTGTGTATGTCAAGATAAATCAGCAGAAAGATTTGAGGTCTGGACCATGTTAGCTAAATTCCCCAAAGAATTATCTTTACTGAGTTATGATTTAATAAACATCTTGCTCTCGTGTTTACCACAGGTCAGTATAAGAAAATGGCTGTAAGAAAATAATTTCTACGTTAGTGTAAGTAATTTTTTAGTTTGTACTGTCGTTTATATAAAAATCAGTTCAACGGCAATCTTCATGAGTTTATTGCAGGTGCAAACGTGTCTCTGTTAAGGAATCGTGTGCTTGAAGCTGTGAAGCTCAAGACCCCTCCCCATTTCCTAGGGTGACTAGTGAGGCTTATATTCCCACTTAGTGTCTCTGACACAGCCCTCTTTAAGCTAGATCTCAGAGGTGTTAAACCCCTCTCTGTTCTAACGTCTAATCACTGCCCCACTTTGAGGCTTATCCTTGTAATTCACACGTCTTCTTTCATGCAGTGTTCATTTTGGAAGTGTGCAGGGGCAAACAAGCATCTCCACTTCATGGACCTACTCCCTGGCTCGGGGATTTCTCATTTCTCAAAGGCAGGCCTAGAAGGCACCAGACACAGACTGTGCATATTTTGTGAGGGTGTGGAGCCTCCCACAGGAGTCGAAGCCCAAGAAACAGGCTAGAGTGGGAAGCGCTAGGCATCATGGGAAAATCACTATGTGCATGGAGAAGCCAAGAGACTGAATTTTACTAATGTGGTATAAAGTATGAGAAAGTTAGACAAATTTATAGCCAAAATCTATTAAATTACAAGCCATGACTTAAACAGATCACATATATGTCTATCTTATAAAAGTGACAATTGCCAAAATACTTGCATATTTCAAAGTCATTGTGTTCTTATTAGTGGTGCATTGATTTTCTGATCATTATCAAATCAAAAGGAACTAGGAACGGTTCTACTAAAGTGTTCTGCCGGGCCCATTGGCTTTCAGTAGTTCTAAAAGGACTTCTGACTTGGTGCCCAGTGGGTAGGTGTCCAAACTGTTCTCTGATTCTAATACCACTGGGCTCTTTCTACAGGAATTGTTGATTGCTACAGGTGTGTGGCTTACCCATCAGAAAGACACAGCTCTTATAGATTTTCCATACCTCAAGTCCCCATGGATACAAAATACTTAGGAAATAAGTTTAAACACACATTGAGCAAAAAAGCAAGCCTTTACCTTGGATTAGAGGTAGGAGCTTCCAATGGGAGTTCATGTGGAAAGAAATGCTCTCTGATGAGAGATGGATATGACAGAGGCATGGTGAATGTCGAGTCATGAAAACAAAAAGCTTAAAGTTGGGGCTTAGGGACTTAAGAATAAAAGGAAATGGGAGAGAAAATTAATTGCCAAGGGAATAAACAAGCTAAATGTGTATTAATTTTTTATGTCATCAAAAATTCATACAAGGAGTGGAGTCATAACTCAGGGAATGAAGAGCTTGCCTTTCAAGCATGAGGACCTGAGTTCAGACTCCCAAAATTCACATAAGAAAAGCCAGGTGTGGTGATGCAAATTTATAATTTCAGCTCTGGGGAGGTGAAGACAGGGGGATCCCGGGGGCTTTCTGATCTGCCAGCTGTCTTACTCTATACTCTATTGCTGTGAAGAGACACCATGACCAAGGAAACTCTTATAAAGGAAAGCATTTAATTGGGGTTGGCTTATACTTTCAGAGGTTTAATCTATTATCCTCATGGTGAGGAGCATGGTGGCATGCAAGCAGACATGGTAGCTTAGAGTTCTACATCTGGATCCAAAGGCAGCAGGACAAGAAAGAGCTACTGGACTTGGCTTGGGTTTCTGAAACCTCAGAGTCCACCACCAGTGACACACTTCCTCCAACAAGCCTACAGCTCTTAATCCTTTCAAATAATGCTACTCCCTCGTAACCAAGCATTCAAATCTATGAACCCATGGAGGCCACTCTTATTCAAACCACTGCACCAGCTTAGCCTACTTAGCAAGCTCAAGACAATGAAAGACTCCATCTTAAAAAGTGCATGGGCAGTACCTGTGGTACCTGAGATTGTCCTCTGGTCTCCACATATGCACCACTATACATATACACACTCATTAAAATTATCCAAGTAGCTAAGATCAAGAAAAGAATCTCCCAAGTGGGGTGGTGGTGGCACACACCTTTAATCCCAGCCCTTGGGAGGTAGAGACAGGTGGATTTCTGAGTTTGAGGCCAGCCTGGTCTACAGAGTGAGTTCCAGGACAGCCAGGGCTACACAGAGAAACCCTTCAAAAAAAAAAAAAAAAGAAAAAGAAAAGAAAGAGAGAAAGAAAGAAATAGCATTTTGGTTAGGGAAGTATAAATGAATTAGAAATACATCCATAAAATTTTGGTAGAAGCACAAAGACATGTTTAAGATGAAAGGCTTCTGCACACAGCAAGAAATCAAGAAAGTGAGAAGCATAGAACATATTTGTGGACTACTTATCTTATAAGAGATTAATATGTCCACACAATGTAAGAGATTTATACAAATCTATAGCAAAGAACTTGCTGGAACACTCCTTTAATTCCAGTACTCAGGGGGCCAAGATAGGAGGATTATAAATTTGAGGTCAGCCTGTGGTGCATACTGAGACTCCTCAAATAAGTTTTAAACAATTTAACATTATTATTGTTGTTATTGTTATTGTATATGTGTGTGCACATGTGTGCATGCATACACATACTGTACATGTGAAGGTCAGAGGACAATATGCCAGAGTTACTTTCTTCCTTGCACGATGTTAGTCCCACGAATCAAATCACCAGGTTTGGGTACAAGTACTTTTATTCACAGTACTGTCTTGTTGACCTTCAAAATTATTTTAATTAAACAAAAAAACCTTTGTAAAGAACAAAGAAGTGAATAACTAAAACATTAGGCAAAAGCCCTGAGTAGATATTTGTTCTGGTTTGTTTTCTATTGCTGTGGTAAAGACTATGGCCAAAAGCTATTGGAGAGGGAAGGCTTTATTTCATTCTATAGCTATGGTCCATCATGGAAGGACTCCAAGGCAAGAGTTGATGGCATGAGCCTGAAGGCAGGCAATGGAGCAAAGGTTATGGAGGACTGCTGCTTAGAAGCTTGCTCCCCTAGGTTTGCTCAGTCTGCTTTCTTAGGCAGCCCAGGACAAGCACAAAAACCCATCACTGTCTTCAGTGAGCTTGGGTGTCCCACATCAATCAATACTCAAGAAAATGTCACCACTGACCCCCACAACTTACCTATATGCCAATCCAATGGAAGCAATTCCTCAGTCAAGATTCTCTCTTCCAAGGTAAGTGATTTATGTCAAGCCGACAAAAACTAACCAGGACAATATTTCTCTAGAGGATACACAAACATGGCCAATAGCTAGGTGAAAAGTCCTTGATCCCCAAGGAAATGTAAATCAAAACACAGTTAGGTGTAGTTTCACATCTGTTAAGATAGCTTCATCAAAAAGACGCAAAAACAACACTTACTGGCCAGAGGTTGATGTTAAGGATGGCAATGTATGTTGCAAACATCGTGGAAATCAATACGGAGGCTCTGAAAGATATCACAATAGAACTGTGGCATGATCCAGCCTCTTCCTGCTGAGTTCAACTCAACATTCATGAAATAGTCCCCATATAAAGCTATCTAAACCCATGTTCATTATAGAATTACTTAGAATAGCTAAGATATGGAAACAACTGAGATGCCCATTGATGGGTGGATGGAAGGCTGTGGTTGTAGGTTAGTGCTAGATTTCTAGAGTACCTTTCAGCATAAAAAAGTCTGGAGTTCAATCCCCAGTGGTGCCAGAAAACTTTCAAATGGGAGAGGGGGATTGTCTGATGGATTCGTTGACCAAGCGATTGTGATGCTTACAGACAACAGACTATTTATTATTCAGTCTTTAAAAATGAGGTCCTGCCATTTTTACCAACATGGGTGAATCTAAATAACATTGTGCTCAGTAAAATAACAGAAGTGAGAAGAGAATTCTGCATGGTCTCAGCAGTATGTGCCATCTTTAAAAAAACAAAACAAAACATTAAATACATAGAAAATAAAATGGGTCTAACAGGCATGTGGGTCAAATGGGATAGTGTGATTCAAAGTCGTGAAGGGAGTCAAGCTAGCCATCTAACATACCCTGCTGCATCCTGAGAATCTGGCAAGAGAGCAGATTCTCTTTATATATGCAGGCATGCACGCACACACAGATGCACGCACACACAGATGCACACACACAGATGCACGCACACACAGATGCACACACACAGATGCACACACACACAGACGCACGCACACACACATGCACACACACACACATGCACGCACACACACATGCACCCACACACAGATGCACCCACACACAGATGCACGCACACACAGATGCACGCACACACAGATGCACACACACACAGATGCACGCACACACAGATGCACGCACACACAGATGCACGCACACACAGATGCACGCACACACAGATGCACGCACACACAGATGCACTCCTATGGCCCTTTCTTTGGCTCTTTTACTTTTTTGTGCTATTCTAATTTGTTTTGCTTTTACCTTATTATATATTGTTTTATCTTATTACTATTCCTTAGATGCCTGCTTGTTTTCTGATGAAGGATAGAAGGAGTGTAGGTCAGAGTGGGTAGGGGATGAGGAAAAACTGGGAGGAGGAGGGGGAAGATGAGCTTTGATCAGAGTAAACTGTACCAACAAAATCTATTTTCAACAAGAGAAAAACAAACAAATAAAATATTCTTGAAAAAGTTTTCTTAAGAAAATTGTGAAACTGCAACCCACATTTTCACATAGTGACAGCTGGCTAGAGTTCAGCTGTTGAACACTGGTTACACAGGATAAAGGCTTCTCTGTTTGTGCCTGGGTAGGCCTGGTTGGCTTTGTTCCTCCATATTACATGCTAAAAGCAATATGCCTTTAAAATTACATATTTTTAAACTTTCATAGTAATTTTAGAAATAATAATATTCCTTTTGGTCTAGGATCTAATCTAGATTCTACATTCCATTTGGCCTTTCAGTAATGATCAATTATAAAGAGCCACAGCTCCAAGCAGCCCCTTCATGTCTCCTCCCTTTGGATCATCCTGCCAGGCCCATGAAGGGCAAGTCATTCCCCAGAGCTTAGCTATTCCCAACACTCTTTTTATCCCAGCATCTGCACTGGCTGTTGGATAGCAGCTGCAGATGCCAATTGAAGCTCAATCGTCACACATCCCATGTGGAAAGACCTCTTCATTCTTTATCCTCAGGCCTGTGAGCTCACCTGCACTCACTAACAGTCCTGTCAGTAGCGCAGCCTTCCAATAGCTAGGACAAGGTTATAATTTATCTATGAGGATTATCATGTGGCTACAGCATTCAGGTCAGACAGGAGCAGCTGTACGTATAAACACCCTCTCTCCAAAGAGTTCCCATGCCTGATGCCTTTTGGATATGGAAGTGTTTAAACGCATCACATCTGACTCTCCCATCCAAACAAGTGATATGGAAACACTGCAGCACTTTCTCCTTTCTCTCTGTTGGCCTGTATGTTTTCTTTCAGGCTACCTTTCCTTGAGAAGAATTCTAATTTTGCAGTGTCTGAAACCACTAACCAGCTTGCCCACTTATCTTAACTCCCAGTCCAAATCCACAAGGAACAGGGCTGTACCTAAGCTGTTCTTCAAGGTGAGAACATTTTTTTGGTTAAACATGCTTCTTGGAGCATTTACTCACCTCTGGCCCTCCAGTTGTCTGGGTTACCTGTGGTCTCTGATTGGAGAGATTGGAGTCTAATAAATGCATCTTTGCAGATTCTAGAGACCAGTGGTTAACACATTAACAGAAGGGTTAACACATTAGCCCATCTAGTCTTTGTGATTTTTCAGGGATGTCTCTCTCTAATTCTGATACCTGAAAATAATTCAATAAACAGGTCAAAAGACTGTTTATTCCAGAAATGTGTAATATTCTAGAAAGATAATCAGTTAAGGGAACACTAAAGCCAAGGTCCAAGTAAACCAAAAAATCCCAAGTCTGTCAATGGACAGGATAGGTACTAAGGTGCCGCCAAGAGCCCTTTGTCTGTCTTAAGTGTGTACCACTGCCAGCCCACTCAGGCTCTCAGGTTTCTGGACTGTGATCTGGTTGGGCCCCCATCATGTCTTGGATCTTCAAAGATACAACATCTAAAGACTTGAGCACTGTTTGTAGACAGCTCCTTTCCTTCCAGAATCCTGTCAGCTCCTTCCAAAGATCACATCTACCTTGTACAAGACAGGAAAACCACCTTAAAAGTCCTACCTCAAGATTTATTGATGACTTTGAGCCCTTCAAAATACTGTCACACTTGTTTGTTCCCTAGCCTTGGGAGAGAGGACTGAAATGTACACCAAGTATCCGTGTGATCTGCAGGAAGGAGAAATGCTTCCAATAAGACATCATTCTGCAAGATGTTATATATCTTCCTTGACACAATTTGGTTGCTAGAATTCTGTCCCCAAGTCTTCTCAAATGGTACGCTATGAGCCCCCTGGGGTTTGTGATATCTCCTTTATTGGCTTTAAAATGTTTCACTGGCAAGACATTTCAAAACTGAATTCATTCTAAGGTCCTCAACACCTTTCTGGAATTCAGAAGTTTAAGCCGAAGTTGCAACAGGAGATGCATGTGGTGGCCAACCAGGAAATTGAAGAGTCTGTTAATTATTTTTCTTATAGCTATGAACAACCTGACAAGAAGTAACTTAATGGAGGGAGGGTTTGTTTTCCTTTACAGTTTGAGAAGGGACATAGTCCATTATGACAATGAAGACATGGCCAAGGGTCATGTTGCTTCTACAGTCTGGAAGCGGGGGTTGGGGGGGAAAAGTGCTGGTACCAGGCCACTTTTTCCTTTGTGTTCAGTCTGGGACTCCAGCCTACAGCAATGGTACATTTTCAGTCAGTGTGGGTCTTTCCACCTTTTAACGTTTTCAGTTAACCCTTCCTGGGACACCCTCAGATATATACAGAATTGTATTGCCATGGTGGTCCTAAAACCAGTCAAGTTGATGGTGAAAATTAACAAGTGGAACAGAGCCCATCCACTCTCCAAATGCCACAGAGGTAACAGTCCTGTGGACATTTGGTTTTCTTGTCTTAATGTTTTGGTTTGTGTTTTGAGTCTGGAAATAGTGAAAAGTGCTTGTCAACTAAGAGTCATTTAGAAAGCTGAACCAAAGCCCTTGTGCTGCTGGGTGATCTTATACATTTGAATTCTGGTGGTCGTAACTCCCAAAAATCAGATGCAGAGTCCTGATTAATGAGGTTCTTTAGTTTGCGAAGTCAATTATGTCATAGACCATTAATTATCCAACACCTCTGTCAATTCCGTGTCACCATGTGCCTTTGTATTATAACTAGCCAGAGCTATCATACTGTTTGTAAAATAAATAACAATAAATCATTTAAATTTTCTGAAAGAATGATAAATTAGTGACATTACCTGGATTCCAAAAAGACTCTCCCTCAATTAGGCAGCTGAACAGCATTGGAATTAAAAGAGATAAAAAACCAGAACTCAAACATACATTGCTGTCACATTAACTCGTTAGAGAATTTCCCAATGCCTGCCTAGCATACTCTGCTTAAGAGTTTCCAATGGATCCTTGATTTTCCAAGACCTCCCAACACCTGAGACCCACTTACCTCCGCTCCTCGCGGCAGTATCTTAAGGCCCTCAGGGGTGAGGGTAGTGCCATGTATTTAGACTCCAGAAGGTCATCCCCCTCATGTGGTTTACACGTGTTCATAATGACATCCTTGGAGTGTGTCAGCCAGTACCATCTGGGGCGCCTGGAGGAGTGTCTGGGACAGGGTGACAACTCAATCTTAGGCCAGAGGATGAGGGAAACATATTGGGTGACTGCAGTTTCCATTTAGACAGAGGGAGTCTGGCAGGAGGATGTCCACATCTGCTAAATCCATTACAAAGACTCTGCTCATCATGAATATTACAATAAGACTAGCTAGCCATCAATCTGGCTCAAATCAGCACCACTCTTTTTCTGGTCATTATTTTCTCTCTGGCCTCATTCAGCCTGCTCCTAATAGCATGTTGGGGGAGTGTCAGTCTTTCACGGGGGCACCTGGTTAGTTATCTGCCTGTTTATGTTGGAAAAGTTGAACTAGGCCCCTTGATATTGAGTTGACAGGCCCTGAAAATGACAAAGGCCTGATAGTGCCTGGGAGCTGAAATTGCTGAGGAAAAAGACACGTGTCCTGAATTCAACACATCTGGCCTTTGTGGAACTCGATGTCTGGACCAGGGCTTCTCAGTCTTCTCGGTAAGAATTGCATTTGTTAAAACATCATATATACTCTTAACTCCCAGAAATTCAGACTCAGTAGGATTATTGGGGCAGGGTCTGAGGATTTGGTAGATCAGGCTTTGAGTAACATTATTTTATTATTCCCCTAGAGCATTCTAGGAGAATAATAATTCTCCTCACTGCCCCAGCCTTGCTTCTCCTGAGAACCTGTAATAACTGAATTCCCAAGCTCCTTCTACACCCGTTACATCTGAAAACTCTATTTTAATATAGACACTCTTTGCACCCTGCAACATGAGGTACATGCATCTATATCACTAATTCAAAATCAAATATCTCAGAATGCTCTCTGGTTCAAATGCTTTGGACCGGAGCCTTCAAAGAGGTACTTTATTTGATCCAAATTACTTTACACGGCCATCTCTCTGTGATGCGAACTAAGGTTTTTCTGGAGAGGCTGCATCTGTGTGAAAGAGCTTGCAGATATGCTGTTGGCTAACTAAGAACATGGTGTCTGTTACAGGTTAAGAGCCAACATTTATCTTGGATTGTCTCTTACCACTTTCACCACTTGCTACCAACTTCTGGATCTCTTGATTTTTCTATTACAGTTCTTGGAATAGGTCTCCACCCTTGTCATCTCAACAAACATCACCATTCCTAATGCTAGGAATGTCACACATACATGTGTGTCGATTTCTTGCTAGAGCTCATCTACCCACCCATGCATTTTTTTTTCAAAAACATTTATTCATGCCTTTTTCCTTACTGTGACCCTAAGTTTATATAATGCTTGTCAGGTAGAACTAGCCATTTAGGGCAACCTGAATCTGTATTCCTAAGTCATACTCCCTCACACTGGGTCAAAATGAACTATTCTCCCCTCTCCTTATTGCAGAATTGGTATTTTATTGGTCAATGGGGGCTATCTATGTCTTTTATTCACCTCATATTAACCTCAAAAAGGCAGTAGCCATGCATTGGAATGTGCACACAGAATATCCTGCAGTGGGCTAGAACACAGGAAGCATCCACGGCTTGATACTATATTGTAAACAGATCATAAAATGACTGTATGGTCCTTGCTTTGTTTGTGAAGAAAGGCATTGCCAGTTGTGGTGTTTTGTGGTTATTTTGAAGTGTAAATTTACAAAATAGAAAGGCAGAGGACTATCTCAGCTATGCAGTCTGACACCTTCTCCTCCCCCTTTCATAGTCTGATGTTACTGTATTTATAGGGAAAAGGTCTACAGTAAAGAAGGCTTTGGCTTGGAATCCATTGTTCCTTTCAGTTTTATCCCGTGTTTCCTTTGGAAAGTTTTGTTTCAGGAATGATGTAAACTCCCAACCAGGGGAATTCAGCAAACAAGAAAAATCCCACTTGAAGACCATAACTAATTTAGTCATCAGCCTTCCCAAGTGAACTACATTATCATTCTTTGGGCATTTTGAAGGACTATGCTTCTTTAAACCTTAATACTTAGAAATGCTTTCATTCTAGACAGATGGCTGTCAGACAGGGGCAGACACGGGTCTCCTTTATACTCCTGGGGGTGGTAACAAGACCAACAGTGGTGAAGAAATAGTTTTTAGTTGCCCACTGGGATGCACTACAGGTAAAACCCGTGCAGGTCTTCACTGGGAGTTGGTTAGATGGCAGACTCTCAGCCAACCCTTGTCACTTAAGTCAGGCTCTGTAGTGATGTCTGTACACACAAGCTATTATAGGAGTACAGGGCATGTTTGAGAAGCCAAGCCCTCAGGGCTGGAGAGATGGCTCAGCCATTAAAGGCTAGGCCCCCAACCAAAACTATAAGAGAAGCCAAGCCCTCAATGGTACCTGGAAGGAGACTGTCACCTGGCCAGTAAGAGCAGAACAATGCCCGCAGATGAAGTACCATGATGATGAGTACCATTGGTCCAGGAAAACAGAGAGTGGTGGACAGGAGACTGGAGAAGGAAGGGGCATGGAAAGAGAAGAAATGAAGCCTTTAAACAGCTGGCTAGTCACACTAATCCCTGGACCCACTGTTGGCATTTCTTCTAGGCTCCGCCCCACAGTTACCTGGCATCAGCCAGGTGTGTCCGACTCATGATAAAAGGGGCTGCTTGTCCCCTCCCCACTCTCTTGCTTTCTTCTCTTGCTCTCTTTATCCTCTGTCCCCTCTCTCTCTCTCTGTTCCCCTCCCTCTTCTCTCTCCATGTGCTCATGGCTGGCCTCTACTTCTCTCTCTCTCTCTCTCTCTCTCTCTCTCTCTCTCTCTCTCTCTCTCTCTCTCTCTCTGGTTTTCTCTGTCTCTACTATCCCCTCAACTTCCCTTCCCATGCTCTGAATAAACTCTATTTTATACTGATCTTTGTGTGGCTGGTACCTCATGGGGAAGGGATACCTCAGCACAGGCCTGCAGAGGTACCTCCATCAAACCTATCCCTGGCTTCTTTTTCTTTTTCATAAAACACAACACTAACTGCTAGGAGGATCCAGCACAAGACAAAGAACCTTAAAGATCTTGTGCTATCTATTGACACAATGAACCCCACTGATTTTTAAAATTTCTAGTAATCTCATACTGGGGTGTGGGGGAAGGGAAAGGCTTAATCTGGGTGCCCACCAGAGAAAGAATTTGCCTCTTAGGAAAAGATTTCATATAGTTCTGACACCTTAGGTCATCCTGGTCCATAGACCAGGCCATGGTGGGTCACTGAAAGGCAGGACCACACCTTAACCAGGGTTGCTTAGTTACGTGTACTTCTTTTCCTCTATTTAAACTAAACGTCTTATTAGTACCCTTCTGATAGACCTGGGGGGGCACTAAAGGGGACCCCTTTATTTGTTCCTCTTCCCACTGTGGCCAGATTGACCAAATCTTTCTCTGCTTATTTCACTATTATCACTTCTTTAACTGGTGTGTGATGGATGAGTGGCTGAGCCTAGCTTGCTGAGATAGCTCAGGCCAGGCTTTTACTGTAAAGTCTCCAGGAATGAGGCCAATGAGATAGCATAGTGGGGTTAAAGTGCTCGCCATCAAACCTGATGAATGGGGTTTGATCTCCAGGTAAAAAGAGAGAATTGATTTCTAAGAGTTGTCCTCTGAATTCTTCACATGCACCGCGGCATGTTCATGGTCACATGAACAATCAATCAATCACCAAGCAATCCGTCAATAAATATCGTCAACAGAATTCCTCAATAGTAGAATCTTTATTCAAGAGCAAACCAAGACACCTGGTGGATTTCACATGGACAAGTTCTCTCCCCCCCCCCCAACCCCCCCGTCGGATAGTCTTAGGCATGTGTTTTTGAAAACATGTCTCAGCTTCCTTGAGATACTGAATGTGAGGCAGAGACAGGAGAATGGAGACTGAGATCTTAAAAGAAGGACTTAGAACACTTTCTCGATTTGGGAAAAGCCTCTAGTACTGCCTGCTAAGCTCAGGAGTTCCCCACCCCACTCAGGTCTGGGCCGGAAGTAAACAGCAACGGACTATTAATTAACATGGAGCGTTCTTGGATCCTACTTCCTCTGACAGCCTTCCTGAGTACGATGAGCGTCATCTCAGAGCAGAGCAAATGAGTTGTCTTAGTTAACTGGGACCACGTTACTGTTTTCCTGTTCCAGTTCTAGACGCACCCCATACAAGGAAGGCATCAGTACTGGGTCTCCTCTGGAACTCTGTTCTCTATATGTGGAAGGAAGTCCCACACAGTGAGTGCTCCCTCCAAACTGCACCCTGAAAATAAGCTGCGGAGAAGGCAGGACCTCTGAACATGACAGTTAGTGAAGAATCAGAAGACCCACAAAGGCTCAATAAATCTCAGACCCTGAGACCACTTACCTAGGAATTTTCCCAACACAGCTCATAACTCAACAAGCTCTGATGTCATCGGTCATCCTTATCGGAGTAGAATTACTCACACTCACAGCAATGGCTGAGTCACCGTGAAGGCTGAAATAGTTCAGTCTCTGGAGTGAAGATGATGAGAAATACGAAGCACATCAGTCGGAGGCTTCTATCAAAAATGGTGAAGATGAATACATCATAGCTGAAGTCTGAGCATAATTTATTGCACATAGACGGAGGGCGCTTAAGGTCTACTGATATCATCTATACTGAGAAGGCACGACTTCAGTACACTTCATAAGCAATTACCTCCTGCAAATCCCAGTCAATTTACTTTAGTGATGAGTGTATGTTCCTAATTAGCTGTAACACTCATCTGAACATTAACAAAATTCTTTTCTGGAAAAATTACAGGCTGGTGTTATATGTTAACAAGGACATTTCCCTTCTGTACGCAGTTAGTACTGCAAACAGAAGACCTCTGGAAGCATCCACCAGATAGTAAACAAACATAAACACCCCATGAGGAGAGATAAGCAAAGGGACGAGAAACACGTGTGCAGTTGCCATCGGCAGAGTCGATCCGTTTGTCCACTGAGGTTTTCACATAACACTGTATAAATATGGATGCTCACAACATAAAGCAAAACTGCCTGCTTTGTGCATCCTATGAGCTCAATACACTTTTAGAAGAATTTCCTTCAGGTTCCAGAGATGACTTGGTGGGTAAAGTGCTGGCTGTACAAGCATGAACACCTGAGTTGGAGTCCCCAGAATTTGTAAAGCTGGAAGACATGGCACACATCTGTAATCCCAGATATGAGATGGAAAGCAGAGACAGGAGAATCTCCAGAAGTTTGTGGGCTAGCTGGTTTATACAGTGATGAACAAGAGTAGCCAAGATGCTCTGTACAAATAAGAATGAGGCGGGAGGGAGAAACAGTACCCGAGGCTGTCCCCTGACTCCACACTCCTACCATGGCATGTGCATGCACGCTCCTTCCAGACACTCAAACATGTATATGCATGCACAAATACATGTGTGAGCACACACACCCAAAAACATCATCGCCATCATCATCATCATCATCATCATCATCGTCATCATCATCATCATCATCACCATCACCATCACCATCATCATCATCATCATCATCATCATCTGCTTTTTAAGTATAAATTTCCTGAGAACTAAGAGTAAATATAACCCATCTATGAACAAATGTGTAAGCTGTTGCTTGGCAGCTGGAGGTGACCTTTTGCTTTGGGGCTAAAGGTGAGCTATATCTAGCTGGAGGGAGATTTGTGAATTTCTGTCAAGCTGACCCCGCAGCATTATTTATAACATAATTTGGAAATAAAGCTGTTTTAGCTTCAGTGACACAGAAAGCGGCATTGTGTATTCCAGGACAATTACATGGCACTAAGGTTATGTTTCCACAAAATGCCTGCCAGGCTGGCATTAGGTCCAAGCACCAACTGTGCATAGTATGCAGTTTGGAATGATGAATTTCTCTAGGCAAAATGACTCAAAAATAGAATTCAGGGCAGAAGTTTGCCCAGAGGGAAGGATCTTTCAATTCTCAATTTAAAAAAAAGACTCAGTGGGCTGTACTCATGATGAGCAAGCCGTCTGCTGTCCAAAGTCACATGACACGTGAGTGGTGGCAGCACAGACTGCTGTACCCCTGATGCCTAGGCTGGAGCTGGGCTTGCCACATGCCTCATCCCATATTAGCCCCAACCCCTAAGAGCTAAATAAAGCAGAAGCAGGGGGGGGGCAGACCATGCTCAGGACAAAGAAAACCTTCTCAGTTCTTACAACGGCTGGACCGAAATGCTGAGTGTTATGTATGAGTCTTTGAATATTAAAACCCCACCAGATGCCTAGGAAAGTCTTTATGGCTACTCAGAGAACAGATGTTTGATAAGAGGGCTACTCCACCCAAGACAGGGCAGAAGTAGGAAACTCAAAACTTTAGTGAAATTGGCAAGAAGCCAAATGTCAGCCGTCTCTCTGCCTTTCCCATATGGCAGGAGGCATTTCACACTGCTTTCCCTAATTTCTATAAATCTGCTAAATGATAGGAGTCCTCCGCATGCCAAGAGACATATAACATGGATATCAAAATAGATGTCAAGGTTACTGTGTGACGAGAACCAGACTTCGACAGCTGAAGAGAGCAAGTCAGGCCTGGCCTTGGTTCAGCACCAACCTTTTGTGATCTTTCTGATTATTTTCTTCTTATTCTGTTCTTGAATCATATTTCTTCCATATTTGTTTACTCCCCAAGAACTCTGGACCATCTCAATAGCCTCTTCCTAGTCTCACCACTCCCTCCCCCTCTACCCCATCACCTGCAGCCTGGCTGTGTCCTCCAGCCAGCTGAGGCTACAGAACATTAGAACTCAGGAATTCATTTAGCCATTCAATAAATATTTAGTGGGTGCTAGATATGGGCCAGGACTTGTTTCAGACACTGGTATACTATAATGGATGGAGAGTCTCTGCACACCCAGAGAGGCTGACAATACTCAGAGGATCAAGAATCTATGCAACTTGTCAGGTGGTGATGAACAATAGTGTCTAGAAAATGAAGTTGAGGGGGCAGGTAGGGAGTAATTGGAGGTTATCAATGGTTTTGATGACAAGATGGCATGTTATCAGAGACTATGTGAAGCAGAACACAAGATATGGGGGTGGAATTTCTACTAAGAGGCAAGTGCAAAGATCCCGGGGTACTGATTTCTCTTATTCTGTTTTCTCAAGGACAAGCAAAGAAGAGACCGGAGCAGAAAAAGAGCATCCTCTGTTCAACCTCCTGTACCAGTAAAAAGAGAAAGAGGCAGGAGGGCAGAAGCTGACAAAGAAAAGACCAGTGGTCCTTAAGAGAAAACAGCCAGAGTGCAGGCTAAACACCTTCACCTGCATCCTACTCAGAGCTGGACATTATCAGAGGCTTGAATCCACCATTGCCTGACTTAGATTGATTCAAGTTTATTCCAGTTCCTCCCAGAGCAGTGGTTCTCTACCTGACCCCCTACCATAAACATTTATTTTCATTGCTACTTCATAACTGTAGTTTTGCTAATGTTATGTATGAATTGTAATCTAAATATCTATGTTTTCCGATGGTCTCGGGCAACCTGACCCCCAAAGGGGTCGTGACCCACAGGTTGAGAACCACTGCGTGGTGGCTACCGTGGTGACAGGAGAACAGGCAGAAAGGCTTCTCCAGTCTTAACAAGGGCAGCAATCATAGCTGAAAGGGGCAGGAAAATCCAGAGTTTATTGACACAGATATCAAGGGTGAGAAAAGCTTAAAGTCGCTTCATGTCTGGGGTGGGAGGGCTTGCGTTGTAACTGCAAATGTGGCTGAGACTGGAGAGGGTGACTGGAACCAGGGCCTGTTAGACTGGAGGTCTCTGGGCTATGTCTGATTCAGTTGTTCTGGAACTTTCCTAGGAGACTTGGCCCTTCTAAGTTTCCATTGTATAGTGTTTTATTTTGAGACAAGTCTTTATGTGGCAGGGGTGTAACTTTAATTTTTTTCAAAACCTATTTTTAATGATGGTTCTTAAATGCTTTAACCTCCCTTGTAGCCCATCACCCACCAGAGGTAGTGGAAAAGAAAGGATACAGGGGATAATGGACCTGTTTAGAAAGGTTCTTTGGAGCAACACCCGTCTGTGTTGTCTGGAAATCGGCAGTTCAGTTCACAGGTAACAGCGGCAGAAGCTTGATCCACTCACAAACACTTCACGGATACACCAGCAGTTCGCTTCAGTACAGTTGGGATAGCAAACAGGAATCAGCAGAGGTGGCACTACCTAGCAGAGACAGCCAGTCCTCATCCTGGGCTCAAGTCAGCGGGAGGAGTACCAGAAGTTGTCAGCTATGCCTCTCTTAGAGCACTGAAGATCAACAAAGACTCGAGACCCACAAGCGTTGCACAGCTAGTTCTATAAGCAAGTCTTGCTCCCTCTCCATTACTGTCCTTTTTATGCTCTCTCCAAACGTCATATGCCCTCCACTGGTCTGGCCTCAGCAAGTGCATCTGCCTCAGCTGACACCACTCTCCCAGTCAGCCCAAGCCCTAGGAAGGAAGGAGCAAGAAACTGCAGCACACTACCAGAAGATTTTTTAGTATGTTTCTTCCTATGGAGTCCCAACAAATACAGCTCAACCATGCAATGTAAGGCAGACCAATACATGCGTGTCCTTAGCAAAGAATCTTTCATCATGTGTCCTTTCCTGTCCTTGCTTTAGCAGAACATCCTTTCACCTGTGTCTGCTTCAGCTAAACATTCCTTCACATGTTTGCTCCAGCAAAACACCATCCAACTGACTTTCCAAAGGACCCTTAAGTTTCCCTTCATAGGGGCAAGCTTTGAACTCCTGATTTTCATGCCTCTACCCTTCATAATTGTTATAATTATTATTTCCAGTGGAGTGTGTGTGTGTGTGTGTGTGTGTGTGTGTGTGTGTGTGTGTGTGTAGGTAGATAGGAGGATAGGAGGATAATCTCAGGAATATCATTTGTCTTAAGACAAGGTCTCTCACTGGTTTGGAAATCACCAGTTAGGTTAGACTGACAGACACTCCTTTGTCTTTCTAGAAATTATAAATGTATCACCATGCCCAACATTTTCTCCCCCTTTTTTTTGGTATTTTGAAACAGAATCTCCTTACATAGCTCTGGCTATGTCCTGAAACTCACTATGTAAAACATTCTGGCCTTGAACCCACAGAAATCTGCTTGATGCCTCCCAAATGCTAGAATTAAAGGTATATGGCACCAGGGCATTTCATGCCTGGCATTTTTAAGGTGGGTTCTGAGTATAGAACTTGTCTCCCCACTTGTAAAGCATATGGCTCTCCCAATCACATCTCCCACCCCCACCCCAGTGTCTCATTATGTAAATTGTTTTTAATGAGTGGCTTTTTCCTGGGGCTACTTTAGTTTGTTTTTAATAAAAATAGAACTCTATCAGTTTCTTCTCTCCCTTTCCTCTGTCCAGCCCACCTTTGGTATCTCCCTTTGAATCCTTCTCATTCTCCCCAACTCCCACACTGTAGCTTCTCATTCTTTGAATACTATTATTACATACCTGGGGGGGGGGGCAGGTATTCCCCAGAGAAGACTGCTCAGACATGGGTTTAAGCCAATAGGAAGTCTTTATTAGAGGCCCCTGACTACTCTGGGTGTTTGGAATCCCAGTGTAGCCTTGAGCCTTTCCCAGGATGAGCTTTTAAACACAAAACTCATTTTCTGGCTTGATATACTTCAGCTAATGAGAAGCCCCAAAGTGGAACTACAGAAGCCAAAAAGCAAAGTTAGAACTTTTAAAGAGTTTCCCAGAACTATAAGGACGTGGTGGTTTGAATGTGCTTGGCCCAGGAATGGGTGGCCTTGTAGTAGGTGTGGCCTTGTTGGAAGAAGTATGTCACTATGGGTGTGGGCTTTAAGACCCTTGTCCTAGCTACCTGGAATCTGAGTCTTCTCCTATTTGCCTTCAGAAAAAGATGGAGAACCCTCAGCTCCTTCTGTAGCCCTGGGTCTGCCTAGACATTACTATGCTCCTGCCATGATGATAATGGACTGAACCTCTGAACCTGTAAACCAGTCCCAATTCAAAGTTCTCCTTCATAAGAATTCTTGGTCATAGTGTGTCTTCACAATGATTTAAACTCTAAGACAATGGACTTCGATGGATTCAGCCTGTGTTTTCGTTTTGACAGATGGTGTAGTCTACTTTACTATATAGTCTACTTGCTATTTTATAACCTGAATGGCACTTCCATTATGGAATCAGTTGTGCTGAGGACTCAGGGCCTACTAAGACCTGGGGCCTGTTACATATATGTGTGTACAGATGCATAGAAATACAATCTGCTGAGCACCTTTGTGTTCTTTGTGGGCAGAGCACTCTGCCCTGGACTTATCACTGCCAGAGGGTAAGTCCCTTTCTCTTCGCAGTCATTAGCTGCCAGTGCTTCTTGTCTAGGAGTGGGACCCTGCAAAACTTTCCCCTTTCTATGTTAACATGCCTATTCATCTGATCCTGTTTATGCAGCCATTTTTAGGAGAAACTCTTTCACAGTACACTTCCTGGTGTTCTGGCTGTTAATATCATTCTACGTCCTCTTCCACTATGTTCCCTAAGCCATAGATGCAGGAGCTGTGATGTAGATGTTTCTGTTAGATCTGAGGTCCCCATGACTTGTTGATCACTTGCATTGTGACTTGGAGCCATTTTAAAGGGACAAGGCCACCTCAAGTGACCCCCATAAAAAAGTCAGAGAAAACAAATTCACAAAAAGTGTCAATCTGGGTAGCTGAGGTAAACACTGTGGAGAAACCTCCTAGAGAATGGCACTCTTTGGAGCTGGAGAAAGGGCAGGCAGTCTTTTTCTGTACTTTCTCTGCTTTTAGCTGGCAAGTTTGGCAAATACCACTCTAGCAAGACAGCAGAGCTCTTCAGAGGCAGGTCTGTCCTGTGACCATGAAGACTGGACTGGACTCCTCTCCAGATGGTGGCTCCCACCACTGAGCCCACCTCTCTAGATGATGGGTATGATATCCATGCACATATCTACCTTGTGGGAAAATACAGTGAGGTCTGGGGTGTGAAGAGCTCTTAGTGGCCACCATCTCTGGCCACCATCTCCTTCACTGATGCCAATGGAGCAGAAAACAGCTGCCGAAGGTTGCTGACCCTATGGTTTCGAACCATCTCTACCTCCAGGAAGACTGTGATAGAGCTGAGGTACAAAACTTCCTCCTTCCTTCCTTCCTTTCTTTCTTCCTTCTTCCCTGCTTTTGTTTCCTTTTTCTCCCTCCCTTCCTGTTCTCTTCTTCCTCTTCCTCCTCTTCCTCCTCCTCCTCCTCTTCTCCTTCTTCTTCTTCTTCTTCTTCTTCTTCTTCTTCTTCTTCTTCTTCTTCTTCTTCTTCTTCTTCATCTTCTTCTTCTTGTTCTTCTTGTTCTTCTTGTTCTTCTTGTTCTTCTTGTTCTTCTTGTTCTTCTTGTTCTTGTTCTTGTTCTTCTTCTTGTTCTTGTTCTTCTTGTTCTTCTTGTTCTTCTTGTTCTTCTTGTTCTTCTTCTTGTTCTTGTTCTTCTTCTTCTTCTTCTTCTTCTTCTTCTTCTCCTTCTTTTTCTCCTTCTTGTTCTTTTTTCCCATTCCTCTCCTTCCTTCTCCTCCTCCTCTTTTTTTTTAAAAGATTTATTTATTTTATGTATGTACACTGTCGCAGTCTTCAGACACACAAGAAGAGGGCATCGGATCCCATTACAGATGGTTGTGAGCCACTATGTGGTTCCTGGGAATTGAACTCAGGACCTCTAGAAGAGCAGTCACTGCTCTTAACTGCTGGGCCATCCCTCCAGCTCCTCTCTAACACATCTTAATTAATTTCATTTTCAATCCTAGAATCTGGCAGTCCTTCCTTCCATAAAATAAGATAGTGTTCCAATGAATCAAACAGAGGAAGTTGGTTTTATAGAGAGAAAAATTAAAGACTTAAAAAAAAAAAACAGGAAGAGCTAAAGGTGGAATGTGGGGCTGGATGGCAGCTCTATGGAACATCGGAGCCTGTCTGTGAGCTTTACCTGTTCCTCTCTAATCTTGCTTTCTAGATAATCATGTAAGTGGTAGAGTTTCAGCTTGATGATAAATAACTTTAGCAAGAGCCATGACACTTTGACATTTAGCCTGGTTTCTTGAAGCCTAGTGCAGAACTTTCGTCTGGCACAGTGGCCTCCTGGGATTTGGGATTAACAATTTCACACACAGAGTCATGTTTTTACCAGGGTACAAAACTGACCTCTGTCACTCTCCTTAGTTACTGTCCTCAAAATCATACAATACTTGGACTATTTGTTGATTTACCCTGAGACCATTTGACATGCAACAGATGACTGCAAATATTTAAAACATTTAGAGAAGATACAGCACAGCAGAGGGGTGGCTACGATGACTATCAGGATAACAGAAACAGCTTGATGTGTGCCACTTAGCTAACTGAACCAAACTAAGAAGAGTTCATAGATCAGAGGACAAACGAGTAGTCTACCAGCTTCAACAGTCTGCCCATCACTTTTTGCAACTGAGTCTCTGCAATGCCCAGTGTGTGTATCAATGAACAATGAGAAGTGTCCCAGGAGCTGAGCTTTTCTGTCTGCTTGAGAGAAGGGACTAGAAGACCACAGGACATACTGCATTGTCAAGAGCTTCTTCAGAAAGCTTATGACCATGACTGCAAGCCTCTGTCCTTGCTTCATTTGTGTGCTTTGTCTGAGATGTACAAACCCAGAACAAGAATGGGTTGAAGCTACAGAATGCCACAGAAAAGTCATTCTCTGGGATGCACTGTATGCGGCTGAAGTCAGCTCTGGAGTAGATCCTCTTAGCATGTTCTAGAACCATATTTGACCACAGTGGTTTGAGGAGGAGATGATGGTAATGAGGGATTGGACAGTAACAAAAATAATGTGGTTAGTAACAACTTCCAATAGACTTGGCATGGTCTGACTGTTCCTGAAGACTTCCACAAGGCTACATGCATCTCATGAGGCACTAAGATATTCAAGGAAGGTCTCTATCCCTTTGCCAAGCACTTGGGAATTCAGGAAAGGATCATTTGTCATCTCCAAGCCCTGCACTAATGCTGCAACTAAAATGTTTGTCTTCTGAAAGTCTTCTGTCTTCTGGTGGAACCCCTTGATGTTCAGGTAAATTATCTGAGTTTTAAGACTGGCATGGCTCAAACCATGACTCAGTGTGCTGTCTGTTGGCTGAGTGAGCTAACGTCTTAGCTCTTGTAGCTGGCTTATTAGCACCTTTTCAAACTCTGAGCATAACTTCGTTTCCTCACCTTTTCCACCCCTCACTAAAGATACTATACAAGGTAAATGTGTACTAAAGTTCCAACCAGGCAATGAAGAGGACTACAACGCAGAAGAAAGTTCAAGAAAGAGAATGGAACAGGTAGCGAAAGTTATGCTGTAGACCAGCTTAGTCCTCCAGCCCTTCTCTAAAAACAGTGCTCTCTATCCTAGTTGGCATCTGTCCTGGAATATCAGCTTACTCACACAGACTGTCCCTTGGAAAAGCCCAGGGGTATTCCTTGCCTGTCACCAGGAAGCCTTGGTAGGCTCTACAGGGTGTGGAATGTGAGCCCTCTTCCCCATAAGAGCTCTCTGCACCATCCCAGGCTGCTTTTCACCTTCTCAGGACTCTTGTCTCAGCAGGGAGACAGCAAGACAGCAAGGGAATATTCTGGGAGGAAATTCCCTCTCTCCCAAACTCTCCACAGGGTAGATCTCACTGGTGAAGATAAACCATATGGTCCTAAGAAAAGCACCAAAGCGTGCTCACCCTCTGGGTTTCTTCTGAGGCATTTCTTGTCACAATTCCAGCCGTGATCTCTCTGGGGATGAGCAGTGCATCTAAGCCTAAACTCTCTTGAGAAATACTTCTTAATGAGCTGAGGCAACTCCAACTGAACCTAGATGTCACATTCACCTGGCTGGAGCTTGTGACAGTCACCTCACTGCCTTGTCCTGTTAGCTTTTTCTATTCATGTCCCCAAGGCTTACTCTAAATGGCTTGGCAATGTTTATCACACAGAGACTAAGCAAATGTTTACTGAGAGAACCTCTACATCCCAGAAAATCTCCCTAATGAATAAAAAATGTCTTAGAAAAACAAGCGGAGTTCAAGGTGTTCCCTGGCTTCTGTAGATGCCCTGTGTGGCTCTTTCAAAGGCCCAGGGCCCAGGTGCAGCCCAGTGCAGTTTGTGGGCTTTGTGAAGTTTACGCGGGGACGCCCCCACTCAGATCGAGCACAGTGATCTTTCATGCCTCTCATAAATCAGAAAAGCCACTACATCACAGAGGGCTAGGTTTTTCTGGGGCTCCCACCTGGGGCTGGGGAAGCAGAAACAAAAGCAGACTGCCTGCAGGGAGAGAAGCGGGAGGGGAGGAATGTGATGAATCGTGTTCTGAAAAATTCAGCCCAACAGTTCTAACAGGGTCAATATTTAGGCTACAGTATTTGGCTAGACCCATTATGCAATTCATCTTCCCACAAGACGACACAAATGATCCAGCCAATTTATTTTTATGGAGTTAAATTAGACACTATTTATAAAGTGAAGAGGTTTCAAAAAAAAAGTCTATTTAAGGAAGGTACCATTAGTTTTTCTGAGTCTGTTTGTCTTTGGGTCAGTCTGGATCACTTTTGTTTGGTTGTGGTCTCTGAGTGAGTCAGTGGGTGCTATTTCTAAGTGTGGGTGAACTAATATCAGCTGTCTGCAGATGTAGATTGTCCATCCTTAAAATGGGGTGACATACAGGGAAAGACCAAGTAGTCTGTGTAAGCTGGAAGCTCGTGTAGCTGCATATCACACGGCTCAGTTCCCACTAAGGCCAGGCTCTCTTTTCCAAATTTCTTTACCCAGTGGTACCAAAGCTAAAGAAGACTCCCCCATCTACCCACCCACCCTAGGAAACACACACTTGGATGGTCAAATGCACAAAGATACGATATTGTCCTTCTTACCTCTCTTAGGTTTTGTGGAACCACTCAGGCCTTCCTAGTCCTTCATCTTTAGCAGGTAGATGTTGTAAAACTTAGAGATGAATATCTTGGAGTCCCAGGGGCCTGCCTGATGCAGAGGAAATGTAGCAGGTAGCTGGCAAAGCATACAAAAAGAACGTCGGGGTAAGGTCTGGGTCTCAGCTGACCAGAGGGTGTTGGTTGGTCATGGGGAGGACATGAACAGAGAGAGGTAAGGCGCTGTCCTCGGAGCTGGGCGTGAGATGTGACTCGAACCCACTAGTTTGGCATGAAACCTCCCATTCTTTTCAACCTCCTGCTCCTGGGATAGGTGGAAGTCCAGAGTGCCCAGAGAAGACAGAGTCTCCCGCTGCCTTCACTTTATGACAGCCTTTTGCCTGCCTCTACCTCTCTATGGCAGGAACTCCTAGATATTTCCCAGAACTCCGTCTCTCCTCAGTGGATGGTATCTGTATTGCCCCAGTGTCTAGTAGCCAGAAATCACTTGCCCTTCTCTCAGATTGCTGAATCTGCATTGAGACATTATTACCCTACCTCCAAGTCATTTTCATATACCTTTAAACTGCAAGACTCAGAGAAGGACCATGTGGCAACTTTTCTACCACAGTCAAAAATAGCCTCAGCTCCTAGGCGATGTCTTCAGCTGAGTTCCCCAGGCGTCTGCTCTGAGTCAGGATCCTTTATCTTGCTGATAGCTGAATGTCACCTGTATTAAGGTACTTCCTACCATCTGCCTCCACCATATGGGAACCCAAGGGCTCATTTATCTTCCTAGAGTCCGTGGGACAGACAGATTGACAAAGTGCAAAAGAAAGATTGACACTATTTACACATTCCCAAATCCTGATGGCTAAGGGCAAATTGGGGAGCACTGATTGCAAGCATTTTTACGGGACCAAACCTGCCACCAAGGTCTATGTACCCTGCAAATGATGTATGTGATTTGCAGCTTTCCGCTGTGAGACAGGCTGATGACAACATTCTCACTGTAGCATTTGCTGGGTCCCTTCCATCTGCGAACAATGGAGAAGCCTAAAGGAAGGGGTGAAATAAAGACCATGCACTCCTATGATCCCAATTGTCTGGTGTCATGTCCCTTTTGGAGGTGTTGCCCACTAAAGTGAAACATCCATACCTAAGGACTTCAGACTGTTATTTCTTTGTGATTTGAAAGGTTTCAAACAAAATCTATTTGTATTCCAATCAAAGCTAAAAATTGAGAAATATTTTCAAAGGTGCACTATTTTCCTATTACAGACTAAATAAGGCAGGGTGAATGTAGCATGCTTTGAAATTCTATAATCTTTGGATTTGGGGTCGAATAGTTCTAAAATGAAATCATTGTACTTGAAAGAATATTGATTAATGGACAAGATTAAACGATCCCACACCACGTTCTCTTCAGATTCAGACAAAAGGACAAACACACGGTTCTCAAAACTCTCCAGTAGAGTTGGGGTTTCTATGTAGCAAGCATTCTCCTTGTGTGTGCAGAGTGCCTGACATAAAGAAAAAGGCCACATCTGGCTTTTGCCCTAAGGTGAGGATCTTGATGAGAAGTTAGGGCAAGCAGAAATAGTTGATTCTACATGGCCACCGTATTGAGGTTTACCAGAGAAGTAGAATCAGCTGAGATATTCCATGATGAGCTGTCTACAAGCAGAAGGACCAGGAAAGCCCTCAGTGTCCAAAATTTTAGTGAGACAGGCTAGACTGACTCCATGACAGGCTTCAAATTCGCAGTTCAGGAGACTAAGCCTAAGTCTCGGTTTCCAAGATCTGGGCCAGTCCAGGCAAGCCAGTTACTGAAAAAACTCCAGGCCTCGGGTAGCCAGTCAGAAACTGCCCTGCTCCTGACCTGAGGCAGGGCAAAGGGTCAGCAACAGTTTTCAGTTCCCAAGCTCCAGCAATGGCTCTGGAATGGCCCTAGAGATAAAGCCAACAGATTAAGATAGAAGTTACCCACCCCTCCCAGAATTCTCCTAATGTGTTTTAAATCTGGCCTTCAAGCTCACTGGGAGCCTCCATCTTGGTTGATGGTAGACCCCTGCATACTGAACTTCTACAGAATAAAACGTTCTTTGCTTTTGCATACTGCTTGAGTCTGGGGTATCATTTTTCAGCAAATCATGGGCCCTTACACTGGAGTCCAAAGCCCCAAGGCTTACAACCTCTGTTGCAGGGCTGAAAAAAGACATCAGGAAGTGAATGTGTTTACCTTGTTCTGCTTTTTGTCATATTCAAGCCCTTAGTTGATTCAGGGGCGTATGCCTACCCTAGTAACAGTGGACCAACTTTACTCAGTCTCTTGACTCAAATGCTAATTTCTTCCAGGAATGTCTTGGGGACACCAGGAAATGTCCCCCTCTTCCCTTAGCCCAGTCATGCTGACTCATAAAAATTCCCCTCACTGCTCTTCCAGAACTCATAGTAGACACCAGAAAGAGACTTCAAAAGGGCAGTAGCCAGGGAGGCCAACAACAGTGTAGGAGCTGAGGGCCCACTGTGGAATGTTGGGAAATGTGTGTGTCAGAAGGAGAACCATCTGCCCGAAAGTCTGGGAAGAGATGATGGCTGGCCTTTCCAACATGCTGTCCCTCTTCCTCTAACATCTCCTCAGTATTAATCTCATTCACCGCAGTCATAGTGGCCTTTGCCTTCACTGCTGTGCCATCTGTCCTAGTAACAGTCTCTCTTCCTTCCCCCCAGGTCCTTACCTGAATGCTGCCTTTTCAGTGTAAGCTGATCTGTGTGTTCACTGCACGCTGCTCTCCCTATTTGCTTTCCCACCTAGTATCTTTTATAGCATTTATCACCGTTTGACATAGTCTGTACTTTTATCTACTTTTATCTCATTGCTTGCTTCTGATGCCTAGAGCTAGTTCTGCCTGGCCACCACTGCAGCCCCTTGCTCCCTGAATGCCTGGAGACACAGTTACCATGGATGGGTATGTGAGGAATGGACAGGTGTAGCCCTCTGCTGTAGGACTGGAAATCACCACCAGCCTTCCCCACAAGTGTTTTCAACTCAGGATACTGACGGATTTCTTTCATGGCAACTGAGCCCTGATTGTCATAACAGCCAACTAGAAAATTATCATCTTCTTTACCAACAGTTGCTACGCTCCCAGGCCTGCTAGGTGGGATCTATTCTATAAATCACCAAATATACTTATTTGTAGAATTTCTCCCGAATAACCACTCACATCCCTCCTGCCCTATAAAAGTCCCTGGTTCTCAATGATTCTAAAAAGGAATGTGCACTTCCCATTATATGAGGCCAATTTGGCTGAAAGTGCATCTTTGTACGGCAATGTAAAAATGACTACCCTGTTGAGATTTTTACAACTTGGGCTATGCAGATCAGGAACCTCGGCCTCTGTGGTCCTGTGTAGACAGGGGCCTTTGATTTTATGGTGGATGCTTTTCCTCGAGGCAGTGAATATTTCACAGACTTTCCTAACAAACACAGATAAGGATGTGTGTGGGTCTCATAACATGAACATATCTGCCTACAGGACCAGAGAAGCCGTGGTGTGGGCAGAGAGGAAGTAGTGGGTCAACTCTAGGCCGGGAGCTAGCCAAAGTATATGCTTCCAGGAGCAGAATGGAGTTGTGGTGGATGGCATTGCAATCAGTCTCTCTACTTGAAAATAAGAGGATTCCTTAGTCCCTGAACTAAGAAAATTGAGGAAATTAAAAGAAAGCATTTTATTAGAGACTAAGGATTTATCACTAATTTGCTTGTTTGTTTGTTTGTTTATAAACAAGGTCTCGTTTAGCCCAGGCTGGCCTTGAAATTTGGAGTCTCTTGCCTCTATCTCCTTCCAAGAGCTAGGCTTGTGAGCATACATCACTATACCCAACTTTATGAAGTACCTAGGACATGCTAAGCAAGTACTTTACCAACTGAGCTGGGCCCCTGCTCTCCTCCCAGTGTGTGCTCCTATCCTGTTCTTGACCATTTAAGCTCATCAGGTCAGGAGCTTCGATCTCTTCCCTATAGGGCAGATCAATTCTAGAACAAAAGACTGTGTCTTCAGGAACTAGTTATTGCCTAGCTCTGTGAGAAGTCTCTACTCCCAGGAGCATTTCCAAAGATAGTACAAAGCTTTCCAAGGGATTTATGGAAATCAGCCTAGTGGACCAAGGTTTTTGACAAAAACTCTCATCCCCGGGAGGCAAGAAAACTCAGCTGAGTCCACAGAACTTTCCAATTTCATCTGCTTGGCAAAACCAACGTTAAAGATCCCTTAAGGGGGCCAGGGCAGCCAAGGGGAGCTGCTGGCCTCTGTTTTCCTTTCTGGGCCCTGCCAAGAATGACATCACCTAGTTGGATTATTAGCAGGCCCTATCAGCAAACACAATCCCATCCGTCACATCAAAGCAGCCCACATATGTGCACGCTGGTCAGGGAGCCAGTTTCCATCAGCTTTGTGCCATCTTTAAACAAACCTGAGGTGGCCTCTTGAGCCTCAAAGGCACCCATTGGCCTTATTTTTTAACACGGAGGAAAAATGCTTGGGTGGGGATGGAGGTTGGGGTGGGGTCAACAGCATGAAAACAAAACCTGTTAATTGTGGAGATTTGACACACCACAAAGCAAACTAGACCTTGGATTCAAAGAGCTAATATTTACAGAAAGCACCAGGATCAAGGTGAGATGTAGACAAAGAAGACACAGTTAGACAGGATTTATTAGACAGAAGAAGGTCTAGTCTTAGGAGACTACAGGAGAGAGGGTAAGAGAAGAGGAGGTAGGAGACTCACCCTGGACTGCCCTCCATTGGAGGGAAAGTTTGGAAGGCTGTCTTGGAGTCCTTGGGGTAAAACCCAGCCCTCGCAGAAGTCTCCCATTTTCCAGGCCGGCTTGGTCATGCTCAGGCTGTGCCAGCCCAGAGGAAGCACACCTCTAATAAAATCACACAACAGGTTTCACAGCATGGGAGCTCCAGCCCTATGACCTTGGGAAATACTCTGGTCTCCCCAGAAAAGAAAGTCTGATAGCTGCCGCAAATCTCAAAATACCTCCAACTGAGCCTTATAGAGCAGAGGAGATGTAGAGTATTGCCTGTAAGATCTCTAGGAATGAAACCAGGTGCTCTTACGTTCCACTGGGCTCTTCCCAAAGGAGGCTCTGCTCCCTTGACTCATGACCTTTGCCACTGTGTACTGATGGAAGTTACTTCAGAGGATTGTAAGAATCAAGTAAACTAAGGAAGGGAAGGCATAGAATGATGTCAAGTTCACACTAGAAATTAACCATAAAACTTAGTTTTTATGAGATTTACTTTAGATGTAATCTGCCATGCGTTGAATTGAGCCTCGTCAGAAAGACACATCTTCCTAACTCTCATTCAGCACCTTTATGTGCTGGCACATGCAGATAGGGACTTCATCAGCACAGTCAAACTGAAACATAGTTATTATGCTGAACCTTTGAGCGATGACTTTATAAAATAAAAAAATAAAAAAAAAAAAGGAGCACTGGACATAGAGATAGATACATTTACATGGAAGCAGGTGTGAAGGGGAACAAGAAAACAGGGAGGGAGAAAGCCAGGGAGAGATACCAGGAACAGATCCTTTCCTCACAAGAAACAAACCTGTTTGTGTAAATTTCTTAGCAAGAATCAAACTCCTCTAAGGAGACAGACTTGTGCCTCACCCTTTGGATATCAGACTATTGAAGCAACGGTCTCCAAGGAATTGAATCTCCCCCTGGGAGAAGGAAAAGGCTAAAGCCTGGTACTAGAGAGAGAACCCAGAAAGAGATGTCACAAACTTCTGACAACTTGTCAGAACACTGTGCAGGACTGTCTAGAGCAGAGGCAATGGTGACCGGTGCTGAGCAGGACCACACCTTGACCAGAAGTGCTCAGTTCTGCATACTTCTTGCCCTCTATTTAAATTTAAACCTCATGTTAGAACCCAGAACATGAGCTTGGAGCTCACTAGACCCCTTTATTTGTTCTTCTTCCAAGTGTGGCTGTATTGGATAAATCTCCTTTCTCTGCTTTTCAGTATTGTTTGCTAAATTGACGTATTGAGAATGGGTAGCCAAGTTTAGCTTGTAAAGCCGATCACAACCCAGGCTTAGACTCTAACACCTCTGGTGACACTGATACCTTGTTCTTAGACTTCTGGAATTCAAAACAATAGATTTCTGTTGTTGATGCCACCCAGTTGTGACAGTTATGGCAGCCTCAGCACACAAATATGATGCCTTCTTTTAATTATTTTACTTTGAGACAAGGTCTTGCTATAACCCAGGCTAGACTTTAATGCATAATCTTCCTGCCTTAGCATCCCCCCAGCCCCTCAGTTCAGGGATTGTAAGTGTGTGTCACCATCACCTGTCCTATGTAGCCAATGCTTAAATTCTAAAGTCCGGTCCTTTCCCAGTAAGTTTTCTGTGCTAACACTCACACTAAGCACCAGCCCAAAGCAACCCCCAGGATTTCAGACAATAGACATATCCAATGTCAGGGCAGCACAGCCTTCTCAGTAGCAACCTGTGCCCTGTCCTCATGTGGATCCCCACCCAAGGGATAAAAGTAGCTTCTTACTATTATTTTAGGCCATGCACAATTTAAGCAGGTGGGAGTCATGGAAATTGTCATTTGCCCATAATCATTGTGACCTGTGGCCAGCCTTGTTAGAAGATGGCACTCCTGTGTATCATATGAATTGGGGTTCCAGGTTCCACATAATGAGCAGCTTACAGAACCCCAGATGATGTTCCCCAGGAGTTCACCCTGAAAATAAAACATGGCCAAATAAATTAGGTTCTTTCAACATATTTGGTCGGGAGGCAGGGGGAGACTTTTGAAAACTAACCATAGCCCAGTTTCTCTATCCATTGTTCAGTATGATCATATTGTGAGAAATTGCCATGGCAAAGAGGCAGAGGTGTGGTACAGAGGTGGGAGAGGGTGTCCAAGAGGAAAGAAGGCAACACATCTCTGAATGTTGGTGGTATTTGCCCAAGAATTCATGCAGGTTTAATGAACTTTGGTGTGAGTTTTAAACTGTTTGATTTATTCCATTATTTAAGTGGGAATGCTTCTTGCTAACCATCTTCTATCATCTAAGTCAGGATCTCTCTCACTGCTACTCCAGCTGGTCTTCAGACCTTCCTGCAGACTCAGTAACTTCAGTCAGGGCAAGAACCACCTTATGAGCCATGACACATCCCTTCTTGAGGCTGACACTAATGGTGCTGGGTAGTGTGTGAGTGAAGTGTTACATGTGCCTGGGATTAGAGGAGTGACGCCCCACAACCTACAGCTCACACCTAGACTCTTGAAGTGACAAGCATCTTCCAGGCCACCTGAGTCAAAGGCTGGCTTTTCCTCATCTTCAAGGACATTGATTTTCAAAGGGTTTGCAGGTTAAAAAAAAATGAATGCATGAGGTTAAGGGGCCTCTTGCAAGCCCTGGATGTTCCCAAGATGAAAGGAATTCCCTACAGAAGCAGCTCCCTGCTCAGTGGGTTTTTCTAGAAGTGGGTAAAGCCTACGGGAACAGGGCTCTCTCTCTCTCTCTCTCACCCCTCCCACTTTTCTGTCTCTCCTGGCAGAGATTCATACTATAAATTTATTGCTTATTTTATTCTCTGAAGCCAGAGAGCAGATGAATGGGAAGATCCAACCCTGCACCCTAACAGAGGGTGTGGGGTAGCAGGGTGTAAATCACTGCTTCTCAGCTCAAGATGCATTATGAGAATCACCTGTGGAGCACTAAAAATATCTTCCAAACTGTACCACCAAAGTCTTTCATCTGAAAAGACCAGGCCAGGCTCAGCAAGGGTGTTCAGAAGCTCCCAGTGAGAATCAACCCAAGCTGAAAAACCAACCATGTAGATCCTTGCCTCCGTCGGTAACAAAGTAACCCAGAAAGACTAGTTCTCTATTCCTGGCTGTAATTCCAACCCACTGTCCTCACTGATATAGAGAAGCTTCCAGAAACAGATAATCCAGACCAACTGAGTCACTAGTGACCTGGGGATGCCAGGGAAGCATCCTAGAGTCTGAGTCGTCTACCTCATGTTTTAAGACAGGATCTCTCAGAGTGTTCTGGGATCTGCAGATTCGGGTGGACTGACTGGCCAGTTAGCCTCAGGGAACCTACTGTCTCTGTCTCCCCAGTGATGTAAGTACCTACCATCACACCTAGGTTTTTATGAGCGTTCTAGGGATATGAACTAGGTCCACATGTTTTTATAGCAAGCATTTTACTGATTAATTTATCTTCTCCAGTTGCAGGAAATATTAAAAAATGAACCAGTTCATTCCCGAGTTTGTGACACCAACTCTCTCTGCCCAGCGGCCTGGCTAGCCATGCACTGGCAGGCAATGGCTGACCTATTTTTATCTCGAAGAGATTCTCTCGCCTGGAGCTCCTAAAACATCTCCACCCAGCTCGCTAGGTTCCCACTGGCAGGTCATTACCACATCAACTCCCCCCCCCCCCCCCCCCCCACACACACACCGCCTTTGTGGTACACCTCAGGCAAACCTATGCTTTGCCTCAAACCTTTCTCTCTTGAACCCAGACGAGCCACCACGTGAAGCAAAACACAACACAAACTTAATTCAGAAACAACAGTATCTCAATCGTTGGGCACAATAACCAAACTCTTAAATCTAATAAGGCTTATTAAATCTAAATCCTCTGGTGGCAAATCCTGATGGGTCTGTCATTGAAACCAGGAGACACTAGTAGCTACATCTTATCCTCGGGCTACTTCCTGCTTCCTCTCTTCCTCCATCCAACCCAGAAGTCCCGCCCACTTGCCCAGTGATTGGCTCCCCTTTATTCATTAGGGGATTGGTTCACAAGAAGTCACCTGAGTATGACTCACTCCTTGTCCCCAACCCCTCCCAGGAGAGCAGAATTAGCATCAACAGCGCCAGGCCCATCCACAACACCCTCCCTCCCCAATACCCTCAGTGAGTGACCTGTTTCTACCAGCTACAAGTCATACAATCTCCCAAACCAGTTCCACCAGCCAGAGAATGAGTACTCAAAAGCTCTAGCCTGCTGAGGCCATTCAGCTTCAAGCTTTAAACAAATGTCATCCTTTACCCTAAGGATTTTACAGATGTTTTGGTGATGACATCAGTTGCAAGTGGCCTCTTAGGTTTCTCTTCTGCAGGCTGGAGGGAATGTCTTTTCCCATTCCAACCCCTCTTCTGGGGTCTGCTACTTTGATTGCTGTCAGGGTGGGCTCTGCTTGAGGGGTGGTCACAGCAGCTGGGAGGGTAAACAGACCAAGATAATCTATGTGGAGCTGGCTCCATCATGCAGTGAAGCATCTGTGCCTTGCTTCCTAGGCATCCTCCCTCCTGATGTGGGCTTCTCTGTGTGTACAGCAGCCACCAGGCCCAGATGTGAAGGGAGCTCTCAGCGGAAGTCTGTGGGTTGCCGCCTTTACCTCTGAATTGCAGTTAAGCCTCGTTATTGGGAAATAAAACCAGATTGGCTTTTAAGTGCTCAAAGAAGGATTTCTGAGGAACTGTCTAATTCCATGGCCTTTGTCAGCCAGGCCTTTAATCTGTGCCCCTCCAACCCTGTGGCTGGGAATAGAGGACAGCTGTGGCATGGAGGGGAGATGTCAATCACCTGGGGCAGGTGAGTAAAAGGAACCGCATTTGTTCACCTGCTTCCATTTTTCAAGTAGAGATAATTCCTTTTATTTTGGGGGGAGGATTAAAGCTTGCTTGAAGTAAGAGATGCTCTTGCAGAGAACTGTGTCTCCCAGCTCCTCATGGGGCTGGAGTGCTGACCTTTCCTCCAGAGCCCTCTCGTTCACCTGCAAGTGTCCTGTAGGCCTCTGTCCTGTCTGACGCCGGCAGTGGACTAGAAGGAGCACGTGATGATGAACAGTGGGGACTCTCTGCTGCCTCTGCCTTGACAGCCCCTTGGTGCCACATTGCAGATTTCCCAAGGTATTGGTGACAGCTGGATCAGAGGGAAAAACTAAGGAAGAAGAACGTATGGAGTAGGTTTAAGACTTGCAGTAGCTGATTCTCTGAAGAAGTTGAATAGATTTGGCCACGTTGTTTGCCTCTTGGCTGTTCTTACCCAACACTCACAGTGGCCACAGCCTTGGACAGTTCTGAAGAGAGTATGACCCAAGAGAGCCTCCAGAGGCAGAAAGCCATTGTTTTTGTTTTCCTCAGCAACCACTTTTTGTAAGAGAAGAGATTCATGCCACATGCTGTATAGTCAGGTGACCCGACATACCATGGAGCTTGGCTGGAAAGACACCCATTCCCTTCATCTGGTTCACCTCTCCTCCTTTATTAGGACAAACCTTAACACACTGAGAGACTAGGAGTTAGAGAAAAGGGCCATGGCTAGGTAATAAAGGTGACACATTTTCAAAATGGTCAGCTTCTTCCTTACCCTTCTGACTCAAGATTTAAAAAAAAAAAAAAACACATGACATAACAGCTGTATAGCAAGCAATATATCTTCCTTCAAACTGACCAACCCTAAATTAGGACAGGGAAAACCACCACTACCAGCAACAGCAACAAACCCGGTCCTCAAGACCAGCCTGGATTTGTCAGCTTTTCTGAGCACCCCCAAGCTCTCTATGCTGCAAAGGGACTTTTTTCTGTACGTCTGTGTGAGCATGTGTTCTTCACCCTCAATAAATGCTTTTCTTCACCTGCTGACTCTATTCCTGTTTGCAGCCTTTGGAATTTCTCTACTGCTACTTGAGAATTTTTCCTGCCATTCAGTGATTTAACTGGCAAAGGGTTCAAACCCATTCAAGACCTCTAGACTGTGTTAGCACCTGTGCTGGTCTCTCTGTCCAGGTTCAAGGCTTGTATTTCCATCCTCATAGCACCAATCAGCCTGCCTGATAGACTTAACCATAGCTGCAATGTCATTGGTGATGTCCTTCACTGTATGGTAACCCTGGAAGCCAAGAACTGCTTCGATCTTACTTCCTTTTTTAGTCTGTGGCGTCCAGCAGGTACTCGATTCTTAACTGATTTGCTGTTTATAAGAGGTCTTGGGCAAATGCACTTTTGAATTTGTTGTTCCTTAAAAATGACTGTAGGTTTAGCAGTCCTCTCTCTCTCTCTTTCTCCCTCTCTCTCTGTCTCGCTCTCTGTCTTTCTCTCATGCATGTGCATGTATGTGCTCATGCTCTCTCTTCCATCTGGTACCCTGCCCACACATATAGATAGATGTATCTGTATTATTCTGTCTCCCCTCTGAGAATGGGTCCTAATCAGAGCTCTATTAATATACTGAAAGAAACTAACCAGCTTTCACCCTCCCAGTGCTCTTCTCCCTTAGAACTACTTAGTAACCCTGTGGGATTACAATATAGTAGAATAAGGGATGTCTTTAGAAGCGACAGGATACAGGAAACCACGGTTCTGAGCCTTGGGAACATAAAATAATAGAACAAATCCTTAAAGATCTAATCTTATCCTTAGAAGCACTTTGCCAAAGCCATTTCAGCCTCTGACAAGTGTTGGCTCCAGCCCCACCTACCAAAGCCATGCACTGGTCTTCTAAAGGACAACGGCCATGCCGTGAATTTTGTCCCATCGGGCTTAAGGAATCAGAAAATAAATACACTTGGAGGTTGACCACAGACTATTTCAAGGCAGAGGGGCCTTGCAGAATTGGCTCCATCCTGATCCTCCTGGGAGAGAGGAGGCTGCAGAGAATGTCATTAGCCACAGAATGTAATTATCAGGCATGACTAGGGGGTGTGGTGTGCTGAATGGGGCTTGTGACTCAAGTGACTGTGTTTTCAAGTAGAGACTCTCTCAGAAGCTAGCCTGTGGACCAAGCTCCACAATTGATGGGGTACATCAGAGCATCCTCTGCCCTCTTCTCCTCATGTGTCCCCACACAAAACAGGTATTATGGTTGTACTCATCGCGTGCAGCTTGTCGAAGGATTTGTAATGCACTTTGCCTAACACACAAAAATTACTCAATACAGAGTAGATACAAAGGCTTCTGAGAAACAAAACCTGTATGTTTCTAAACACTCAGACTGGCCTTTTGCCAGGTGAATACAGAAATGAAACACTGGGCAGCTCTGTATCTTCTTTTATTAAAACATCTTTCACAAGTTCTGTTCACTACTCCTTTCCACTGGAACCTCCCTGTGTTAACCCTCTCTTGTTCATTTACCCAGCTCAGAACATAAGATCAGGTTGCATATGTTAAAGAATTACAGGCAAGGAACATTTTGGGTGGGTTGGATACCATTCATCAGGAGGAATTTGAGTTCAAAAGATTACTGTCTTTTGTGCTGTTGAACATTCCATCAGTTCAAGAGGAAGAAGTCTGCTTACAGGTATAGTCAGGTCTACAGGGACCAAAGCATAGCTCCTCTAAATATGTCTTTTAGAACATTCCTGAAATGATTTGCTTTGTTCGAGCCTCTCTTAAGAAACCACATGTAATTACACTCAACTATTCAGTAGGTTAAGCTTCAAACTAGCAAATGCCAAAGCATTCTTCGTTCTCGTTGCCAACCCGCCCTAACTCGGCAAGCAAGGCCTTAGCTCCTCCCCTCAAGAATGCCAGCAGAAAAGAATGTGAGCCAGTACATTCATGGATCTGGGCTCCTCTCTGTTCAAGCATTTCTTTCCATTGCTTGGGCAGGTCTTTTGATAATCAATTCTCATGTTATTTAAAAATATTCTTGTCTAGGAAGAAAGCCACTTGCACATCCTAAGAAGGGTCTGCTTGCTAATGACAAGGCACTGTGCGGTTTTCTATGTGTATAGATGAGCAAGATATGTGAGAATATTCTAAAACCTTGCTCTCAAGTTTATTGTTCCTTTAACTCACTTAAAACATGCATATGCATGCCTCCTGCATGTAGAAACCTTGCCCTTATTAATTATGGAGTAGACCCCTGTTGGATTTAATATTCAAATTATTTCAGACTACAGAACCTCCCAAACATTTTCCTGATATGCTTAAATTAACATCAGTATATTAAGATCAGACTTCACACAATTGTGTATGAGAGAAACAGTAGCTTTTCCTTAGGACCAGGTTTTTTTTGGGGGAGAGGGGTTGTTTTGTTTTGTTGTTTTTTTAACTTCAGCATGGATATGCATGTGGAGTATGTATGTACATTTTCATATTCACATGTATTGGATGCATGTGTGTGTAAGGTGCATGTGCAAATGTGTATACCGGTGTTTAGAGGCCAAGGCTGGCATCAGATGTCTTCCTCTGTTGTTCTCCACCTTATGATTCAAGGTCTCTCACCTACACCCATAGCTCATCAATTCTGTTAATCTAGCTAGTTACCTTGCTCTGGGGATCTCCAGTTTTCACCTTCCCAGGATTAGGATCACAGGTGGGTCTCCACACCCAACCTGTGTTCTCTTGCTGAGAATCCAAACTTTGTTCCTTACCCTTCTTACACAGTAGGTCTTTACCCACAAGGCAATGCCTCTATCTGTCTTTATGTGGATTTTTTGAGTTTGGGTTCTCAGGAAACTGCTACATGGATACATGTAATGAGAACGGAAAACCAAAAGGAAGCTGGTAGGTTAAGAACTTCCTTCATTCACAACTAATTAGCAATGTCTAGCCTGATCCAAGGGCTGTTCTGGGTACCATGGAAACAAAATACCTGCCTGTATGGAGTTCATACTATTGTGTTGTATTTCAGTGTAAAATGGATGGTAGGTCATAGGAAGAAGAAAAATAATGTAGATGAAACAAAATGGGACTGGGAATTGTGGTACATGCCTATAGTATAAGACCATGGCTGACAAAGGCAGGAGGAACACAAATACAAGACCAGGCTGAGCTATATATATATCATGAGGTTCTATCTCTAAAACAGGAAAGGGAAATAGAGGGTCCTAAAAGCCAGGTCATGATGCTCCTCCAATATCTGAGTAGAGATCTAAAGAATGGAACAACCAGTTGAGCAATATCTGAATTAGAAGCACCATGAACAGTCATGAAAACTCAGCCCAAGAAGGCCCTACTCCAGCTGCATGCAAGGAAGAGGCCAGAGTGACTACAGCAAGGGAGACAGGAACATCCAGAGTGAAGGGCAGAGAGGAGAGAAGGGCACCCTAAGCAGGCCATTTCTATGACCTGGAGCTTCTGGTCTGAGTAAGAAAGAGCCATTGTAGTA
The DNA here is from genome assembly GCF_008632895.1 of Mastomys coucha. Taxonomy (NCBI): domain Eukaryota; kingdom Metazoa; phylum Chordata; class Mammalia; order Rodentia; family Muridae; genus Mastomys; species Mastomys coucha. The sequence continues at coordinate 58,277,116 of NW_022196914.1, read as the reverse complement.
TTGTGAGTGGAAATGAAAGGATCTGAGGATTGCTACAGCAACACTGCTAGGAAGGATGCTGAAGATTCACATGACAGTTGTGAGAAGTGGCCAGATCCTGGGCTATTTCAAAGGAAGAATTTTAAAGGGATTTGCTAATGGGCTTAAATATAAATCATGAAAGAACAGGATGAGTCAAGAACAACCCCAAAACTTTTTTTTTTGGTCTTGAATCATTTTTTTTTTAAGTTTGAAGAATAGAAGGGAAGTGAAGGATTGAATATTGTTATGTTAGGTTTAAGATACTTACATTAGACATCCTCATGGAGATGTTGAGTAGGCAGATGTAGAGAAAAGTCAAGGGAAAGGCGTAGGCTTGGGACATATTTTTAGGCTCTATCAGCATGTGGATGATGTTAAGCCATGAGACCGGCTGACATCACTCAGATAGTGAATGTGGGTGGAAAAGAGAAGGTATCCAGAGACTTAAAATAAGCATGCAGCACTCTGGGGTATGGAAATCCACACCTGGCATAGCTCGGGATAACTGTGTTATTCAGAAATATCTTAGTCCTGTTTGGTTCAAAGCACTCCATTTTGCTGAATCATGCAACTTGGCATTGATTGTCTTTCTCCAATTTTTTCAACTGGAGTTACTCAGACCAAAAAATAGAACTTAAGGCTAAAATTGCAGATGAATTAAAGCCTTCTATCGTTCTGCTGAGGAATCCTTAGCCAGTGACATTCAGAAACAATTTTCAAAAGGTTCTTTGTCAGTGACTAGACAAGACTTGCACTGTGCGTGCAAGAAAAGATATATCCAAAAGCACTTTCATATGGACAGTAAGTCAAGTGGGTACTTTCCCAAAGCCAAAAAAAAAAAAAAATCACAACTCATCCTTGTGTCTCACTAAATACATCCTTGTGTTATTAACAGTGACTGTCACTGCAAAACAAATTATTCCCCAAACACAGTTTCTTGAAACAAGCATTGATGATCTTGTAGCTCTTAAGCCAGAAAATCCAGTCATGGTTGGGCTGGCTCCATGTGTGTGCCCAGGGTTTCACACAAGGGTGCAATGAAGGTGTTAGCAGAGTGAGAGCAGATTCTCATCTGAAGACTCAGCTTAGGAATAACCTGCCGTTGCTTAGAGGGTACCTTCAATTTTCTTGACACATGGGCTTCTGTAGCTTCATTTATGGTAGAAATGTTAAGACTCAGAAAGGGAGCTAGCGAGGAAGGAAAGAAACATCATCAGGATGGCTAGCAAGGCTCTTATGGCCATCACCGGCTCTAAGGAAGCACTAACACAGCACAGCATCCCCCTACTGTAATTGTATCCTATTAACCAGAAGCAAATGGGTGGGATCAAACGATACCCAGAGTCAAGGACGATTCAGGTGTGGAATCTGAGGAAGGCTATTTAGACATTTGTTTAACCACAAACAAGATGAGAAATTCTTTTTTTATTTTTTATTAACTATTTTCTTCATTTAAATTTCAAATGTTCTCCCCTTTCCTGGTTTCCCCTCTAAAAAAAAAAAAAATAACCCTATTCCCTCCCTCCCCCTGCTCATCAACCCACCCTCTCCCACTTCTTGGCCCTGGCATTCCCCTACACTGGGACATAGAGCCTTCACAGGACCAAGGGCCTCTCCTCTCATTGATGACCAACTAGGCCATCCTCTGCTACATATGCAACTGGAGCCATGAGTCCCAACGCCTTCAGCTCCTTGGGTCCTTTCTCTAGCTCTTTCACTGGGGACCCTGTGCTCAGTCCAAAGGATGGCTGTGAGCCTCTACTTCTGTATTAGTCCAGCACTGTCAAAGCCTCTCAGGAGACAGCTATATCAGCCTCCTGTCAGCCAGTACTTGCTGGCATCCACAAAACTGTCTGGGTTTGGTGATTGTATATGGGAAGGATCCCCAGGTGGGGCAGTCTCTGGATTGTCCTTCCTTCAGTCTCTGATACACATTTTGTCTCTGAAACTTCTTCCATGGTGATTTTGATACTCCTTCTAAGGATCAAAGTATCCATACTTGGGTCCTTCTTCTTCTTGAGTTTCTTGTGGTTTGTGTATTGTATCTTAGGTATTCTGAGCTTCTGGGCTAATATCCACTTATCAGTGAGTGCATACCATGTGTGTTCTTTTGTGATTGGGTTACCTCACTCAGGATGATATCCTCCAGATCCATCCATTTCTCTAAGAATTTCATAAATTCATTGTTTTCAATGGGTGAATAGTACTCCATTGTGTAAATGTACCAAATTTTCTGTATCCATTCCACTGTTGAGGGACATCTGGGTTCTTTGCAGCTTCTGACTATTATAAATAAGGCTGCTATGAACATAGTGGAGCATGTGTCCTTATTACATGTTGGAGCATCTTCTGGGTATATGCCCAGGAGTGGTATAGCTGGGTCCTCTGATAGTACTATGTCCAATTATCTGAGGAACCACCAAACTGATTTCCAGAGTAGTAGTACCAGCTTGCAATCCCACCAGCAATGAAGGAGTGTTCCTCTTTCTCCACAACCTCTCCAGCAACTGCTGTCACCTGAGTTTTTGATCTTAGCCATTCTGACTGGTGTGAGGTGGAATCTCAGGGTTGTTTTGATTTGCATTTCCCTGATGACTAAGAATGTTGAACATTTCTTTAGGTGCTTCTCAGCTATTCAATATTCCTCTGTTGAGAATTCTTTATTTAGCTCTGTACTCCTTTTTAATAGGGTTATTTGGTTCTCTGTAGTCTAACTTCTTGATTTCTTTATAAATATCGAATGCAAGATTGGTAAAGATCTTACCCCAATCTGTTGGCTGCCGTTTTGTACTATTGATAGTGTCCTTTGCCTTACAGAAGCTTTGCAATTTTATGAGGTCCCATTTGTCAATTCTTGATCTTAGAGCATAAGCTATTGATGTTCTGTTCAGGAAAATTTCCCCTGTGCCTATGTGCTCAAGGTTCTTCCCCACTTTCTTTTCTATTAGTTTCGGTGTACCTGGTTTTATGTGGTGGTCCTTGACCCACTTGGACTTGAACTTTGTACAAGGAGATAAGAATGGATCGATTTGCATTCTTCTACATGCTGACCGCCAGTGGATCCAGCACCATTTGTTGAAAATGCTGTCTTTTTTCCACTGAAAAAAGACATTTCCATTTTAGCTCCTTCGTCAAAGATCATGTGACTGTATGTGTGTAGGTTCGTTTCTGGGTCTTGAGTTCTTTTCCATTGATCTACTTGTCTGTTACTGTACCAGTACCATGCAGTTTTAATCACAATTGCTCTGTAGTACAGCTTGAGGTCAGGGATGGTGATTCTACCAGAGGTTCTTTTATTGTTGAGAATAGTTTTCACTATCCTAGGTTTTTTGTTATTCCAGATGAATTTGCAAATTGCTCTTTCTAGCTCTGTGAAGAATTGAGTTGGAATATTGATGGGGATTACATTGAATCTATAGATTGCTTTCAGCAAGATGGCCATTTTTACTATATTCATCCTGCCAATCCATGGGCATGGGAGATTTTCCCATCTTCTGAGATCTTCTTCGATTTCTTTCTTCTTGTCATACAGATCTTTCACTTGCTTAGTTAGGGTCACACCAAGGTATTTTATATTATTTGTGACTATTATGAAGGGTGTTTTTTTCCCTAATTTCTTTCTCAGTCTGTTTATCCTTTGTGTAGATGAAGGCCTCTGATTTGCTTGAGTTAATTTTGTATCCAGCTACTTTGCTGAAGTTGTTTATTAGGTTTAAGAGTTCTCTGGTGGAATTTTTGGGGTCACTTAAGTATACTATCATATCATCTGCAAATAGTGATATTTTAACTTCTTTCTTTCCAATTTGTATCCCGTTGATCTCCTTTTGTTGTCTAATTGCTCTGGTTAGGACTTCAAGTACAATATTGAATAGGTAGGGAGAGAGTGGGCAGCCTTGCTTAGTTCCTGATTTTAGTGGGATTGCTTCAGCTTTTTCTCCATTTAGTTTGATGTTGGCTACTGGTTTGCTATATATTGCCTTTACTATGTTTACATATGAGCCTTGGATTCCTGATCTTTCCAAGACTTTTATCATGAAGGGATGTTGGATTTTGTCAAATGCTTTCTCAGTATCTAATGAAATGATCATATGGTATTTTTTCTTTGAGCTTGTTTATATAGTGGATTATGTTGATGGATTTCCATATATTGTACCATCCCTGCATCTCTGTGTTAAAGCCTACTTGATGGTGATGGATGATCGGTTTGATGTGTTATTGGATTTGGTTTGCAAGAATTTTATTGAGTATTTTTGCATCAATATTCATAAGGGAAATTGGTCTAAAGTTCTCTTTCTTTGTTGGGTCTTTGTATGGTTTAGATATCAGAGTAATTGTAGCTTCATAGAACGAATGGGGTATAGTACCTTCTGTTTCTATTTTGTGGAATAGTTTGAGGAGTATTGGTATTAGGTCTTCTTTGAAGGTCTGATAAAACTCTGCACTAAACCCATCTAGTCCCTGGGCATTTTTTGGTTGGGAGACTATTAATGACTGTTTCTATTTCCTTATGGGATATGGGAGGGACTGTTTAGATCATTTATCTGATCTTGATTTAACTTTGGTACCTGGTATCTGTCTAGAATATTGTCTATTTCATCCAGGTTTTCCAATTTTGTTGAGTATAAGCTTTTGTAGTAAGATCTGATGATTTTTTGGATTTCCTCAGTTTCTATTATTTTGTCTCCCTTTTCATTTCTGAGTTTGTTAATTAGGATACTGTCTCTGTGCCCTCTAGTTAGTCTGGCTAAGGGTTTATCTATTTTGTTGATTTTCTCAAAGAACCAGCTCCTGGTTTGGTTGATTCTTTGTATAGTTCTTTTTGTTTCCACTTGGTTGATTTCAGCCCTGAGTTTGATTATTTCCTGTCATCTACTGTTCTTGGGTGAATTTGCTTCTTTTTGTTCTATATCTTTCAGATGTACTGTCAAACTGCTAGTGTATGCTCTCTCAAGTTTCTTTTTGGAGGCACTAGGAGGTATGAGTTTTCATCTTAGGACTGCTTTCATTGTGTCCCGTAAGATGGGGTATGTTGTGGATTCATTTTCATTAAACTCTAAAAAGTCTTTAATTTCTTTCTTTCTTCTTTGATCAAGTTATCATTGAGTAGATCATTGTTCAGCCTCCACGTATATGTGGGCTTTCTATTGTTTATGTTGTTATTGAGGAGCAGCCTTAGTCCATTGTGATCTGATAAGATGCATGAAATTATTTCAATCTTCTTGTATCTGTTGAGGCCTGTTTTGTGACTGATTATAAGGTCAGTTTTGGAGAAGGTACCATGAGGTACTGAGAAGAAGGTATATCTTTTTGTTTTAGGATAAAATATTCTATAAATATCTGTTGAATCCATTTGTTTCATGACTTCTGTTAGTTTCACTGTGTCTGTTTATTTTTTGTTTCGATGTTCTGTCCATTGCAGAGAGTTGGGTATTGAAGTCTCCCACTATTATTGTGTGTGGTGCAATGTGTGCTTTGAGCTTTGGTAAAGTTTCTTTTATGAATGTAGATACCCTTACATTCAGATCATAGATGTTCAGAATTGAGAGTTCATCTTGGTAGATTTTATTTTACCTTTGATGAGTATGAAGTGTCCCTCCTTATCCTTCTTGATAACTTTAGGTTGAAAGTCGATTTTATTCGATATTAGAATAGCTACTCCTGCTTTTTTCTTGGAACCATTTGCTTGGAAAATTGTTTTCCAGCCTTTTACTCTGAGGTGGTGTCTGTCTTTGTCACTGAAGTGGGTTTCCTGTATGCAGCAAAATGTTGGGTCCTGTTTACATAAGCAGTCTGTTAGTCTATATCTTTTCATTGGGAATTGAGTCCATTGACACTAATAGATATTAAGGAAAAGTAATTGTTGCTTCCTGTTATTTTTGTTGTTAGAGTTGGAATTCTGTTCATGTGGCTATCTTCTTTTAGTTTTGTTGAAATACTGCTTCCTTTTTTTTTTTTCTAGGATGTAGTTTCCCTCCTAGTGTTGGATTTTTCCATTTATTATCCTTTGAAGGGCTGGATTTGTGGAAAGATATTGTGTAAATTTGGTTTTGTCATGGAATATCTTGGTTTCTCTGTCTATGGTAATTGAGAGTTTCATTGGGTATAGTAGCCTGGGCTGGCATTTGTGTTCTCGTAGGGTCTGTATGACATCTGCCCAGGATCTTCTAGCTTTCATAGTCTCTGGTGAGAAGTCCTGTATAATTCTGATAGGTCTGCCTTTATATATTACTTGACCTTTTTCCTTTACTGCTTTTAATATTCTTTCTTTGTTTAGTGTATTAGGTGTTTTGATTATTATGTAATGGGAGGAATTTCTTTTCTGGTCCAGTCTACTTGGAGTTCTGTAGGCTTCTTGTATGTTCATGAGTATCTCTTTCTTTAGGTAAGGGAAGATTTCTTCTATAATTTTGTTGAAGATATTTACTGGTCCTTTGAATTGGGAGTCTTCACTCTCTTCTATACCTATTACCCTTAGGTTTCACCTTCTCATTGTGTCCTAGATTTCCTGGATGTTTTGGGTTAGGAGCTTTTTGCTTTTTGCATTTTCTTTGACTATTGTGTCAATGTTTTCTAAGGTGTCTTCTGCACCTGAGATTCTCTCTTCTATCTTTTGTGTTCTGTTGGTGATGCTTGCATCTATAACTACTGATCTCTTTCCTAGGTTTTCTATCTCCAGAGTTGTCTCCCATTGTGATTTCTTTATTGATTCTACTTCCATTTTTAGATCCTGGATGGTTTTGTTCAATTCCTTCACCTGTTTGTGTTTTCCTATAATTATTTAAGGGATTTTTGTGTTTCCTCTTTAAGGGCTTCTACCTATTTACCTGTGTTCTCTTGTATTACTTTAAGGGCATTATTCATGTCCTTCTTAAAATCCTCTATCAGCATCATGAGATATGATTTTAAATCTGAATCTTGCTTTTCTGGTGTGTTGGGGTATCCAGTTCTTCCTGTGTTGGGAGTACTGGGTTCTGATGATGCCAAATAGTCTTGGTTTCTGTTAGTAAGATTCTTGCATTTACTTTTCACCATCTGTTAATCTCTGGTGTTAGATGTTCTTGCTGTCTCTGGCTGGAGCTTGTTCCTCCTGTGGATCTGTAAGCCTGTGTCAGCACTCCTGGGAGATTAGCCCTCTCCTGGAAAGACCAGTGCACAGAGGGATGTGAAATAGTCCCAACTCCTGGGTGTGGATGGACGTAGGAAGGACCCTGTCCCAGCTGCTCTGCTGCTTCTGCTGCCTGTGCCTCCTGGCTTTCCCGCCTTAGACAGTCACCAAAGAGAAAATGGAGGTCTCATTTTAGGCCTGGGGTCAGAGCACTCCCTCATGAGAAATATTTTTAATTGATAAATTTATTTTTAAAGAAAAGTTTCAGACGCAAAGCAAAGTTTAACAGGAAACAGGCACATAGAGCTTGTATACCTGTCCTCATAGGCTTAACCTCCCCTACAGTCAACATCACCTACTCAGTCAAGGAATCGATGCTGTCAATAAGGAACTTACACTGACACATTAATATCCTCCTGGATGTATAATTTACATTAGGACACACTCTTGGTGTTGTTCTGTGAGTTTGATGAATAAAATATGGCATGTATCTATCATCACAACATCATGCATAGTAGTCATCCTACCATATGAATCCTTTCTGTTCTGCCTATGTTCTTACCTTTCTTACCTTCTCCGGATAACCCTTGACAACCACAAATCTTTTCATTTTCCCAATAGTTTTTTTGTTTGTTTTTCAGAGTGTCAGATAGTTGAATTTATATAGTATACAAATTTTCAGTTTGCCTTTTTAAAACTTGATGTGTATTTAATATTTAATATATATTTAAGTTTCCTCTGTGTCTTTGCATGGCTTGATAGTTTATTTTTTTGGTATTAAATGATATCTCATTGTCTATGTATACCAAAGATTACTTGCTCATTTACTTCCTGAGGACATCTTGATTTCTTACATGTTTAGGCAATTATGAATAAAACTACTGAAAATATCATGTGCAGGTTTATGTAGTTTAAACACTCAGATCTTTGGGGGAAAAAAACAAAAAGTGTTGTTGCTGGATCATATGGTATCAGCATGTTTAGTTTCTCCAGAAATTGCCAAACTGTCTTCCAAAGTGTTCTGTTTTGCATTTAATGAGTGTTCCAATAGATTCACATCCTCATCATTATTGACTATTATTGCTATCAACAGCATTTTTAATTTTAGACATCTTTGCAGGTCTGTAGTGATGTCTCATTGCTGCTTTAATGTGTAACCCTTTAATATGTTCACAGTATGAAAAGATAAATTTCTTCTTATATATTTATTTACTCTCTCTCTCTCTCTCTCTCTCTCTCTCTCTCTGTGTGTGTGTGTGTGTGTGTGTGTGTGTGTGTGTGTGCGTGTGTCCTGGTGAGAGATCTTTTAATTTAAAACTATTTATTCTAAAAAATTTTAAAAATAAAAATATTTGTTGATTTTCCAAGAGTTGACTTTAAGAAAAATTTTGTGTATTTTAGAGAATAATCCTTTATTAGATGTATTTTTAAAAAAATGTTTTCTCCTAGTGGTTGACTTGTATTTATATTTTCTTACAATTGCAATTCGAGGCTGCTCAGGTGCAGACCATACCAGTCTGAATTGGTCTACCTGCCCTTGGAACCTTCTCATACCCTTGGTTCAGAGCTGAAGGACTCGGAGCTAATGACATCCCTTCCAACCCATAACCTTTCATGAATGCTCAGGTGCAGGCCATGCCTGTCAGAAGAATAGAGGCCCCATGCTGGACCAAAGGCCACTCTAGCTTCCAGAAGTCCAGTCCCCAACTCTAATGAAGACTCCCTACTAGACCAGAGGTCACACAGGCCTACAGAATACAGACCACAAAGATCAGAAAATGAAAGAGGAAACAGAAACCATGGAACAAAATATCCATCCAACAAAGACAAACTCAGCAATAGACAACTAGACCTATATTCATCACACACAGGTGCCTAGACATCAGTGTAAGAACACCAAAAACAACAACACAGCAATATGACACCACCAGAGGCCAACTATCCTACTACAGCAACCTTGGCATACTCCAGCCTAGCTGAAGAACAAGAAAACCACCTTAAAACAAACTTCAGGAAAAATGATAGAAGACCTTAAAGAAGAAATTAATAAACCCCTAAAAGAAATCTAGGAAAACACAAGCAATTGGAGGAAATAAATTCCTTAAGGGAAACCAAGAGGAAACAAACAGGTACAGGAACTGGAACAAGAAATAGAGGCAATAAAGAAAACACAAACCAAGGCAACTCTGGAGATAGAAAAATTCAGAAAGAGAACAGAAACAACAGACACAAGCATCGCCAACAGAATACAAGAGATGGACGAGAGAATCTCAGGGGAAGAAGCTACAATCGAAGAAACATCACTCAAAGAAAATGTTAAATCTAAAAAATTCCTGACACAAAACATCCACTAAATGTAGGACAAATAAATGTAGAATTAGGGTAAATGCTTTTTTAATTGAAAAATACCACCTAGACTTTGAAATTAGTCATCTATTCTGGTGTTTTTAATAGGGAAACTTGTAACTCCTTGTTGCATCAAAATAAACTCAATGCTCATGACCACCATTATTTTAATATGAGAAAATGAAGCCAAGGCTACTGGCATACACTGCATATAAAAAAGCTTAGTTAGCTGGTATACTAGGTGTTAGCATAAACTGCATTTATTTTTATGGATCAGAGTTTAAATTAGTGATTTCCATAATGTCACCAGATAGGAGTAAACTACAAAACTGAATTTGGGGAACACAGCCAGTGGTAATATGTCAAGGAATGTCAGAGAAAAGGAAACCCCATACACACAGGCTACCTGGCATGTATACAAGCTCAGTTCACTCGTCTTACTCAGCTCCTTCTTGGGTGTGTAAAGAGTAATTGATAAGAGATTGGGAAACCCTGAACAGACTTGACAGACAGGGCACCCTGCCTCTGCAGAAGCAAAGCAGGCACACCACAAACTAGTGAATACTATACAATCCTACCCATCTTGAAAGGTCAACATCTATTTACTTATTTTACTGGGTTTCAAACAACCCAGCTTTGAGTGCCTAAAACCAGTAGACCGGCTCAAAACAGATGAAGCCATTTTTCAACTGGAACACCCCCACTTCCTCTCTCGGGAGGCAGCCACCATAGGCAGACTCATTTCTCAGCCACAGACAGAACACAGTGTTAGAGCTCTCTCCAAGGTCTTGCTAAACCTATTTGGAGCTTAGGTTAGCCACTCAGCAACTCCAACCTTCCTGTCTCTCCATACCCATCTGAATGCTCTACCAGGTCAGCTTGAGGAGTGGCTACCAATGGCTGTGAAACAAAGACTCTCCGGTTTAATTGCCTCTTTGGTGTATCACTTTAAGACCAATGTTCCGATTCTGCTGGGAAGCCAGCAAAGTCTTCATCCCTCATCCAATCTTATCAAGCAGACAACCAGCGAGCCAAATTTTGTTTACGGAGTCCAGATTTTCAAGCTACATTGTACGCCTGATGCTTCACATTTTCCACACCGCTGCACTGCAGATCTTCCTGGCTTCATGTGAGAGTGCTTCAGATCCCATGAAACCAAAGCCAGGAACTGGTGAGACACGCTGCAGAGAGTGAGGGCCTCTTGGCAGAGTTGACTCCTTGGGGAAATGGAGGCTTGTTTAACAGCATGTGCAACCTATTAACTTTGGGCTCCACGGGAAAAGGCCAAGAGAAAGAAGGAGACGCAGGGGTGGGAGGGCTCACTTTGTGGTTTTAGTCAAAAGCCTCAGGCTCTCCTAATGCTCTGAGATAAAAAGAGCTAACCATTTGGGGGTCTTTGCATAATGTGAATTTGGAAGTGTCTCTGCATTTTCATTTAGCATCAAATAACTATCGTCTTAATTTTTTTTTTCATTTAAAATTGGCCAATGAGCCAAAAGCTTATTGTTCTATTCATCCATTTGTTATAGATCTAGAATTGTGGTATGGAAGTCAGGGAATAAAGCATTGTTTAATGGTGTGTTAAGCTATTAGTTAGTCAACTCCAAAATAATTTTGACATTTAATTGAGGGTAGTGATAGGGGTCTCAGATGGACTCAAAGCTGAGAAAAGAGTATTTTTATTTTTATTTTTCTTAAAAATAAGTCACATTAATGAAATCTTTTGTGTGTGATAAAATCAAAAAAGTAGAGAGAGTGTGGGGTTTGGGGTTGGTTAGCTTTCAATAGAGTAAACTGGAAGAGTCAAACCACACTTAGACTTATAATAACTGGGTGTGCATTATTACTAGTTGTTATCTGGGGCCTCAGAGGTCTGTATCTCAAGATCTAAACAAAGGAAAGGATGTTCCCTATTTTCGAGTTTAGATAGACCTCATTTTAAGTAGTTGTATTTAACTAGGGTTAGGCTCCAATTACGTTACACTAAGGCTTAGATTAAGGTTAGTCTCATCATGTTAGATTAAGATTAGATTTAAGTTTACGATATATTCTATATTCTATATTAAGATATAGAGAACTAAAATATAGTCAACCTGCCTAGCTAGTTTTATCTGGTAGGAATGCCCTAGGCTGTAATGAATACTAGCCTAGCCAATGCAGCCTTAAAGAAAACCCCATAGAAGGGACTGCTGTTCTAACAGGCTGTTCAGTTGGTCACTATGTCCTCAGTAAGCCAAGCACTTTGATCTGGTTCCACACCCTTAGCGCATCAGCTCCTCTCTGGGACTGCCTGATGGCTGTGTTTTCCCAACTATTGCATCCAAACCCAACACCTGGCCTTTTGATGAAGAATGCTAAGACGCAGAAGACCTTAAGTTTGTATCTCATTAACTTCAACTCCCCCTTTTGGTAAAGCATCACTCTGAGGAAAACAGAGAAAGCAAGTATTAGTAAATCTTCCCTTCTTTAGAGTAGAGATGAGTCGGAGAAAATGCTGTTAGGAACAGGCATTAGGGGTATCAGAGAAGTGGGGTACCTTCTTCCTGGATGGTAGAGATGTATGCCCCTATGGATAGAAGTCTGAACTGTTTTTTTGTTTGTTTGTTTGTTTGTTTGGTTGGTTGGTTGGTTTTTAGAGACAGGGTTTCTCTGTCTATCCTGAACTCACTCTGTAGACCAGGCTGGCCTCGAACTCAGAAATCTGCCCACCTCTGCCTCCCAAGTGCTGCGATTAAAGGCGTGTGCCACCAGTGCCCGGCGTAGAAGTCTGAACTCCTGCCACCAGTGCCCAGGGTAGAAGTCTGAACTCTTAAAGGTCAATGAGAGACCTCCTTACCAATGTAGCACACTAAAAGCTGTCTAGTATAAGGTGAAGACAGTGTAATAGTTACAAATTAACACTTAAGTAAGTTCTATGTATCTGAATATAAGATAAACCAACTAATTTTTGTTATATTGTTTATGTGTAGCAATTAGATGTGTGTTTTCAATGAGCTCTGAGCTCTCTTAATCATCTCTTACATATTGCTATCTACACACATGTTCATTTAAATATCAGCTCAGCCATCTACGTTAAACCATTAAGTTCTGTGGGCACTGGGGACTCTGTGGTGAGCAACAGTGGTCACAGTCCCTGCAGCAGGTTAAATTACAATCATAATTAGTCTTAGATTGTACAGCACGTTTGGGAACTTGCTAAGAATGAGCCTAAGGAAAAGGGTTAAAGGGTTAAACCCCTGAGTGTTTAAGACACAGTCTGATGGCTTAGGTGTGGAGGAGGGGAGGATCATAAGCAGGTCAAGCGAAGAGGAGAGGGGAGGTCAGGTTTAAAGAAAAGAGCAAACATTGCAGAACCTGAAGATCAAGGAGAGTAGCAGCTTCAGGCTTCATAGAAGAGGAAGTGGGTATGGGGGAGGATGGAGGCCAGGGGGCCAGGGGTACCTGTGTGTAAACAATGATAAAAATGACTGAGACTTTTGATATGCCCAAATACTTAACAACATAATAATTTTAACATTTCTAATTCATGTGATGTCTAAGTCATTTACTAGAGAGGAAAGCTATTTCATTCCAAGCAAAAGCGCCAACTTGAAAGATGCGACGTCATTTATATTTTACACACAAAATGAAAATAATCAGTCTCAAGGGCTGTACCTTTGGTGTATCTTAGATGATCTTGGAAAAAGAAAAATTCACTATAAAGTCAGTGTGGGCCTTAATAAACTTGCAACCTAGAACTTCTTAGTAGGGTATCATGGGGATCTTCTATTTTTTTTTTAACGTTCTTGATTCTTTGTGGATTTTATATCATGCATACAGTTCCACTTGTCTCCTCATTACTTTGGATCGGCCCTCTGCGCTTGCAACCTCTTCCTCCCCCAAAGAAAATAAAGCAAGACAGACTAAAAATAAAATCTTGTCATGGAAGCTAGAGTATCTTACAGAGTGTCACACAGTACACCCTTTTGTCCACACATCTTTACTTGCAAATGTCCATTGCAATGAGTCATTGGACTGGTTTGAGACCTCTGACTTCTGCCATACTATCACTGCTGGATCCTCATGGGGACTCCTCTAGCACATCCTGTTGTTGCCCTGTGTCATAAAGAGCCTGTAGTTTTAGATGCACAGGACTGGTCATTTCCCAAGCTCCAGCAGATCATCGATGGGGCAGATGTTGGGGCAGGGTGAAGGAGGAAAGGCATCTCTCCCATACACCATGGACATCTTACTAAGTTCTTGCTCATGGATGTAAGAAGGAGAATTATAATCTAAAGGACACGTTGCCTGGGTGAGTAAGAACAGAGTTGTCTGGAGCATTGCAAAGGAAGTAAAATCTTGGAGTTATTTATAGAAGAATGAGGTTAGTGCCATTAGAAAATAGAGACGTTATCTGTTAGGAGATAGAAAAGAAGCAAGTAAGAGTCAAAATGGTTTTGAGTAGATTGAAGAGAGGGCGGGCCAAAGTAGAAAGAACAAAAATGAAGAACTTTGACACCAAACAACTGGGCTCTGTGACTATCATCAGACAGACACACAGACAGAAATGAAACCCCACAGGTAAAAGCAAGCTCTCCTTTAGAAGACTGGCACTGCTATGCCTGGAGGGACCAAGATTCAGAGTTTGTCATCTACCTATTATCCGAAGTACAGTCCTGATAGGCGTGGGCTCTCATCCTGGTGATATGCAACATCAATGTTCCTGGAAGACCATTGAACCTGTTTTTTTGAATCTGCTCATGAACGATCTTCTCAGCTAGTGCTAAGCTGGTTCTGCAGGTCAAGTTGTCAGTCTGTCAGGAAAATGTTGCTATAGCCTTATAGTCTCAGTTCTGCTACAGATCATGGACCACTGGGTCCTTGAAGCTGCTATTAACTCCATCAGCTTAAACAACAAAGCACCCCAACTTCTAACTGCTCTCTTCTCAAATTTGTGTGTGTGTGTGTGTGTGTGTGTGTATGTGTGTGTGTGATCTATGGTACATGCATGTGAGTGTGTGCACACATGTGTAAACCTGCAGAGGCCATACAAGCACATCGAGTGTCTTTCCTTAGCTCTGTTTGCCTTATTGCCTAGAGACAGCACTTCTCACTACATTGGTAGTCAGCTGACTGACCCACCATCTGCCTATCTCTACTTCTGTTACTGGTACAGGCGCACACAACCATGTCCAACTTTTTGCTTCTTTTTTTTGTTGTTGTTTTGGAATTTTTGATTTTGAGGTAAAGTCTCACTATGAAGCCTTGGTTGTTTTGGAACTCACTGTATAAACCAGTCTGGCACTGAACTCACAGAGATAATCTTGCTTCTGCCTCCCAAGTACTGAGATCAAAAGCATATGCCACCATATTCACCAGTTCTGTATGGAATTGGGGATTCAAACTCAGGGCCTCATGCTTGCATAAGAAGCATTTGTTCTCTCCTTAGCCCCTGTCCCCACAATTAGGAGAAGCCAGGTGAGATTACCCACTTTCTAAAACCTTGTCTTTAAAAACATAATATTAAAATTACAGCCAAGTCTTAAATGCCATGCCTACCTCTGCAGCAACAGACCAACTCTTAACCTAGCAGGCTTTCCAGATGCAATAAGAAGGGACAGTAAAGAGAGATTGGATATGGAATCTAAGAGCAGTTCATGTATCCAAGGCAAATTAGAAATCCTTTCTACTGTCTCCCGTGCCTGAACCTCTAGTACATGCAACAACTAATTTATGCTCTTCAAAGTGTGTCCGCACATGTTTGAACAATACCAATTACACAGTAAAAGAAATAGGATTTATTCCTAAAGCCACACTAATTGAGAATTCCATGTAGATTGAGGAGATGATTTTTGATAATTCTACAAGACTTGAGAGCACCAAACGTTTTTTTTTTTTTTTCTGGAAAGACCTGAGGAATTTGGAGTGCCCACGTTCCCTTGGAGATCACTGAGGGCTAAATATCTCAAACTTAAAAGAGAAATGTAGTATTAAGGTGTGGCTGGGGTAGAGTACTACTTGCTTAATATGCATGAGGCCCTGAGACTGATCTCTAGCACGAGAGAGAGAGAGAGAGAGAGAGAGAGAGAGAGAGAGAGAGAAGAGAGGAAGAGACAGACAGAGAGACAGACAGACAGAAGAAAGATAAGGGGAGGGGAAGGAGGATGGGGGAGGGAATGAAGGAGAGAAAAGGATAGAAAAATACACACAGAGAGAGAAACAGACAGACAGACAGACAGAAGAGAAAGAAGGAGAGAAAGGTCTTAAAGACTTGATGGCAAATATAGTGTCATAGATAACACTGAAATTTCCCCCAAACCGAAGATCAGCACACATTAAAAAACTGGGATTTTATAAAAAAAAAAAAAAAAATTGGGCAGACACAAGATACAAAAGCTCTACCCCAGGGAGGTTTCATTTGTAATTTTGGCAGTTGTGCCCTGATGTGGTTTGAAATTCCTTTCTTTACATGCTGCTATATTCCCTTGGTCCCATCAGAGCCTCAGAAAATCTGATGAATCCACACAAATGTAGATCTGCCTTTGACAAGTGAGGTAAGGGATGGAGCCTGTCTGTCCTCTCTGTGGCGATCCTGAGGTAGGCAGAGATAGCAGAACTGAAGCCTGGAAAGCATAGTTCACTATTGTCAACCACTATCACCAGCAAGGGGGGTGGGGGGTAGGCGTGGGCGTCTTCCTTAGAGCAAAGTAGGGAAGTCTTCCTGGAGCTGCAGTTGGCTGGTCTGTGAACAGCTAGGAGCTGAATTGGAATGGCATGCTTTTTCTTAGGATGCCAAATACAGGTGACCCTTAAGGAAAAGAAATCTTATTTTTGATGGGACCTTCTGACGATGAAGACACATTGCTCAACAATCCTCCCACTAAGAAGTAAGACTCATCTCTCCTTCCTGTGGCTCTGGGATAATGCTGGGTCTTCTTTGACCAATTCAATATAGTGGGATTAATATTATACAACTTACAAGTTAGGCTACATGGGGCCATACAACCTCTGTCTTTCTTACTGGAATAGTTAAGGGATTCCAATTTACTCAGAAAGACAGAGCAGAGGTCCTTTAATGGACCCTTGATGCCATCCCAGCCCAGGAGCCAGTTATTCAAGTGAAGCTCCTGGGTGATTTCTATATCCAAGTGATCTATGTGCACCCACATGAAGTCCCAGACATTGCTGAGCAAATGCAAGCCATGGCCACTGCGTCCTACCCACACTTCTGCCCCACAGAATCTGTGTAGTCACTGCCTTTGTCATGCACTTCAGGCATGATTTGAGAGACAACAGAAGATAATGAAAACATGGGCCACAGATGTGATTCAATCACCTGCTCTCTGCTTTCCTGAGGTTCACATTTTCTGCTGTATTCTTTTATTCAAATCCTAGAACACTATCTTGGTTTAAACAGTCACATGTAACTATCTGTGATAAAAAGTGTAAAGTTTGGTTGCATCTATTTCCAGTGAAATGGACACTTGCTGAAGGTGTATTGATCAAATCTGAAGTCAGCCTGCATCTTAGTTTGGATTTCTATTGCTGTGAAGAGACACCATGTCCACAGAAATTCTTATAATGGAAAACATTTAACTGGGGCTGGCATATGGTTTCAGAGGTTTAGTTGATTATCATCATGGCCAGAAATATGGAGGTGCGCAGGCAGAAGTGGTGCTGGAGGAGTTGAGAGTTCTACATCTTGATCTGAGGGCAGCAGAAGGAGACTGTGGACTGCACTGGGCAAAGCTTGAGCATGGGAAACCTCAAAGCCCACCTCCCCCTGACAGTGACACATTTCCTCCATCAAGACCACAGCTACTCCAACAAGATCACACCTTCTAATAGTGCCACTCCCTATGGGCCAACACATGAGTTTGTGGGGGGTCATTCAGATTCAAACCACCACAACCCATGAAGGATGGAATCAATGTATTGGTCTGATCAAAGCTCAGAAAGCTTGACATGCCTTTCACTCTTCTGAGGAAAGGCGAAAGCATGCTGGAATGACCCATATATGTTAACCAGAGTTCTTTAAGACAGGATGAAGTACCTGAAAAAAAAAAAAAACTCAAACTCATTGACAGCTCATAAGCTACAACAGAGCAAGATGAAGAATATCTAATGAGATTTTGTTCTCACTAGACAGACTGAAAGGGGCAGACAGACACATATGCATGGGTTAGGAAAGTGCTTGAGAGTCGACAGGAGATGGAAGATATGTAAAGGGACTAGAGAGAGCAGTAAGTAGAGTTCTAGGAGAGCAAGAGTCCTGTGAAAGAGCAACAGAGTAGACAAAGGCTAGGAGTAAGCAGGTGCTACCAAACAAAAGGAAGGGCAGCCAAGTCCTATTGCTGGTGTCAATGAGTGGATGCCAGGTGCGAAAGGAAGTTATGAGACCCATGGGACAACACAGTGAAGCTTACCAAGTCTTCATTCAGTGATATCACACTCCAATATAAATCTGTTGTAATGAGAGAATACAAATCCAGGTGGACAGTGTGTGACACTGTGGTGTCTTGTTTTGTTTTGTTTTAACAGTTTGTAGAAGTCATCTTAGGGCTGAAGCACACACTGTTCCTGTTTCCTACCAAATCTTCTATATAATATAGGCATATTATGTGAACACTAGTATAGGTTTGCTTCAGATGCTGTCAAGAATCCTGAGCCCATCTTTTTGATGGCACCATTGTCCCTACTGAATTCACACACAACTGTAAGTTCCCAGGAAGCAGCAGCTATGACTATATCACCCTTGGAGAACATCCAGGAGGTCCATTCATCTCCCTCTTGTCTGGTTTTTGTACACCTGACACAAGACTATCACAAGGTGGCCAAGGAAGAGTCACAGGAAGCCCTGGACCACCTCTCGAAGCCATCTTTCAGTGACAGCCAATAGCTATCAGAACAGAGACGGGCCAATTGATCTCACAGAGAGGTTGAGAGGAAGTCTTGCAGAGTCAGCAGTCAACATGAAGAGACTTATGGAGAGATGAGGAACTGAGCTCATACTGACACCTCAGAACTTGGACCAGCTCATCTCCAAAGATTTCCCATAAACAACATCCCAACACATCCATAAAATAGCCTTGGCCTTCCACCAGAAGCTTTAGATAAGTGTTACTGGAGCTGAGGCTGGAACAGAGAAATGTACTTCTCGCTCCGAGGCCCACATTGCCGTCATGGTGGGTAGAGTGTAGGCATTCTTCATGACTTGCCAAAGAAGAATCCACCTACGTGCTGCCTCTGTACTGTATTGTACCATATTATCTAATAGAACCCACACTGACTTCATTGAGCCAACTTCCTGCTCCCTCTGGCCCTGGGCAGAAAGCAAACAATGTGGCCCTTTTCCAGACACTATTGTTTGGCAGACACACACCCCTCATAAAACTAACCAGTCCCCCAGTCTAAGGACAACATGAGGGTGTCCATTAATGCTCGAGTTAGTACCTAAGAAGGCTATGTCCAGATGGAGAATTAACTGAGCAGGCATCTTCATGTGAGAGAAGTAGGATGCTGAGAGCAGACCCCATGTTGTCAGGGTGGTGCATCCAAGGAAACCTAGCAAGAAGGAAGTAATCCCCGTGTCCCCATGTGCCATGCTTCCATGAAAAATATGATTTAATAATAACAGGTAGGTGCCGAGGGCAGTGAGGCAGGGAGGGGTTTTACATGTGCAATACAGGGGATTAGTGGTGATTAGTGGGGACAAAGAAAAGGCCAGCTAATGTTTTGGGCAAACAAGGAGAGTTGACAGGTGCAGGGTGTGTTGTGTACACACGGAGGCAGCCAGAGTTATGTGGCTTCCACACAGCAGCAGGTTTAGAAATGTCAGATTTCCTCACACAGCTAATTAGCACAGGCTCTTCAGTCCTCTGGCAACTGCATGCCCTTTATTAATGTTCCAAGGAAATGGAAAATCTGACCCCCCCCCCCCATTTAGACTGGGCTTCCATTGACATTTCTTTGCCCTGAATCTGTCCCTGGCAAGGTGATGTGTATCTCAGATACACCTCAGCAATTGAAACGTGAGAGTAAAGACTTAATCTTTGTGGAAGGTAGGAAAGGAGTTCTGCTGGAGGGTTGAAATACTAGCTAGGGTCAGGGCTTAGCAGGTGGAGGCTCATGAGCATTGCTCTCAACAAAATGTTCCCTGCCTGGTGTTCCTCCGGACTTCCCCTCTCCAATGATGGATTTTCTGGCATGCCCTTTCTCAGGAACCAGAAACCTGCTTTAGGTGGGAGGCATTTTGACAGCTCACAAGATGGAGGTTTCAGCCCCTCTGAACTTTTGGTGGGAGGAGCTCATTCCTCCACAATGCTCTAACTCCAGTTGGGACCTATTTTCTTCCAAGAGCTCCTGCTCTGCTCTCTTTTCCTCTGTGTTAGAGGCATGCACCACCACACCTGTCTTTCTTTCCTTTTCTAATCACAGTACTGGGTATTCAGGTTTGGATATAGAATGCTCCACATGATCTCATGTGTTTGAATCATTGATTCCCAGCTGGTGGCAGTGGTCTAGGATTAGAAGATGTCTCATTAGAAGGAAAGGGTCACTGGAAGATGGTCTTGAGGTATATGTACTCTTTGACTCAGTCCCTGACCTGAGTTTTTCCTGTTTCTTGATCTTCTGAGATACAACAAGCCATGCCACTAGCTCTTGCTGAAGAGGCTTGAGCCCCCAACTACCAAGCCTTCCCTGCCATGATAAACTGTGTCCCTTTAAACCACGAGCCAAAGCTGTGAGCTGTCCTGCCAGTGTGACAAACAAGTAACTAATACACTGGGCATTGAACCTGTAGATCCCAGGCTAGCACTGGACCACTACATTCTATCTCCATCTTTTTATGCTTATTGCTTTGAGAAAGGTCTATGTTGTCCAAGCTGATCTAGAACTCCCAAGACTCCGGTATCACTCTCACAAGTGCTGAGATTAGAGACTGTGCACCACTGTGCCTGTCTCTAAAGAGATCATTTAAGCATTTGATACTTTTTCCTTTTGCAGTGATAGGGATTGAACCCAGGGCCCCATGTGTGCTAGGCAAGTATTCTACCACTGAGCTATACCTCCAATCCCACTTCTCTCATCCAAAGCAGGGGGCCTCTCTTCCAGGAAGAACGCTCCCTACTCAGAGCAGAACACTTCCTCACATGGTGTCCTCTCTGTTTTTTTTTTTCCTTGCTCTCCCCAAAGACAACAAGGGCTGCTTTACTTAGCCTGTGACATTTAAGGCACAGAATATCAGATGTGTCCTCCCAGTTCTGTGCCCGAAGCAAGGCAGCATACCCTGTAGATGGCTCTCTATCCTCAGGCTTACTGCCTTCTGGTCTTTTTTCATCACCTGCCCAGTCCAGTCTCCTTCCAGAGCACCCTCATGTCTGCCCAGTATGCGTGGTTCCACTGGTCCAGCTCTGACTCATTTCAAATGGCCATTTAGCCCATCTTTATTTATAGTGGGCAGCGAAAGGAGAGTCTTTATGAGCTGAGGTAGCAATCCACAGCAGATGCTGAAAGCTCCTTAGGGATAGATACTCGGGGCATAAGAGAATCACAGGCTGACATTCTACATGCAGGAAGGATGAAGTGGAATAAGAATGGTGAAGTACATGGAAATGATGAGAGAGAGAAGAGAGAGAGAGAGAGAGAGAGAGAGAGAGAGAGAGAATGAGGGGGAGGGAAAAGGAGAGAAAGAGAGGGGAGGGAGAGGGGACACTGAGAGTGCATCTTACAGCATTAAATCCCCAGGATCCCAGCTTCAGAGAGGAAATGAGTCACTTGGATTTCACTAGCAGATACGGTGCATACAATGAGAAATTCTGATAAGGTTCCTGAATCGAAGACATGGCCCCACCTCTATCCACCTTCAGTGCCCCCTTCTCCCCAGGGAAACCTCAGCCCCAATGGCAATTCACCAACTCACAGGGTCCCAAGGCTCAGTAAAAGATCTGAATGAGGCAGGGCCCCTTTTGTTGGGGTTAAAAAATCCACAGGTAAGTTTCACAGTCAGGAGACAACTTAGAGTAATTAAAGCCCAATGCCCAATCTTCCCCTGGCACCTACACCTTGACTCATGGTCTTGTAGTCCAATTTTGCACTTAGAGTTTTCAAAAGCTCACCACGGAATTCCATGGATTTGTTTTTGTTGAAAGAACCCTCACTCAGTCCTAGGGCAACACAACAGGGGCCTTACTCCTCCATGCAACTCCAACAGTCTTCCACACCACCACACCCCAGACCTGCAGGCTACCCCCACAGGGTGAGTGACACAAGAACCCTGGAGAGACACCCAATAATAACAACTTGCATCTACAACTGCCCAGTGTCGCACGTATATGATCTCCATCCCTACTTCTTTCTCAGTTTTACAGATGAAGAAATAATTTTTGGTCTGGGGAGATACCTCTTTTGGTAAAGAGCTTGCTGCAGGAGCATGAGAAACAAAAGATTTGGGCATGGCTGTATGAGCCAGCAATCCCAGCATGGGGATGGCAGAGCTCATTAGCCAGATGTATCAGTGAGCTCCAGATAGAATAAGAAAATTTGCCTTGAAAAATAAGGGAAAGATGGTTGGTGAGATGACTCCTCTAGAAAAGACCCCTGCTGCTAAACCTGACAACCTGTGTTCGATCCCCAGGACCCACATGGTGGAAGAAGAGGAGAGACTGATGCACGAATTGTCTTCTAACTTTCTTAAAACACTCACATTCCCAGGCATGTATGCGCACACACACATACACACACACACACACACATATATATATGACAAACACACAACTAAAGTAAATAAACAACTAGATTCATGTAGTAAAGTAAAAATAAGGTGGAGAGTGACTGAGTAAGACACTCAATGTTGATGTACATGCTTACATATGTGCACACAACACACACACACACACACACACACACACACACACACACATGAATAGTTTTAAACACGAATTTGTAATTTGTCTTAAGTCTCACATAGCATGACTGTCAAAAGCTAGGCTTTCCTGAAGTGATCTAGGGACAAGGTTTCCTGTGAAAATACTTCATCCTGAGATCTTCTTTGACAGAAAGAATGGGGAAATGAGACTGAGAAGGAAGCTGGTCAGGTAAAGAGAAAGGACCATGAAGAGGACCAGAGGTTAGCTTTGAAAACCAACAACTCAAGAGGGTGTCCTCAGGATCCATGCTTCTACACACACACACACACACACACACACACACACACACACACACACACAGAGGAGGGGGAGAGAGAGGGAGAAAGAGAAAAAGAGAGCCAATCACCTCCTAACCCCTAAGCTCTAACCACACCCCTACCACAGACATAGCTATAAAGATGTAGGTTCTTTGCATCTAGGGGCCTCCATGTTGAGTTGTGACTGAAGCATCCCTTGAGTCTAGGGGCTAGGCTGACCTTCACACTGTCAAGGCCCATTGCACCGTAGCATAGGGGGCAAAGGGAGAAGGGCTCTGCATCACACTCCATATAGTCATGGAGAGCTCAACTTTAAGCTTTTGAATGTTGCAGCAAAAAACTGAGACATCATTCTACAATTTAACATTTCCAAGTGCAGATTGTCTCTAAAGCACTATAATTAATATTTTCTAATTTTCCCATAATTATCTGATAATTAGCCCATTTATATTATGTGACACTTTCTTCTGTGAAGGAATGTTTTTGACCTACTTCTAGGATTAGGCCAACTGCTTGAGAATTTCTGCAGTAATGAGTTAGATCATGGAAGGCATAGTTTTCTGCTTTACCAAAGTTTAAATAAACTTATTTTATTGTCAAATTCTGATGTTTCATATCTCATCAGTGTTTTTCTAATCATAGTATTGTTGTATAAAAACCTAAAGAGCAAGTCATTTCTTAATAAAAAATAACATTTTATTAAATGTGAACTAAAACACCATTTTTTCAAAGCTATAATTTTTGGTGGCCTTATTGGAGCAAAGCTGGTGTTAAAATATGAATCCATGAGGC
The DNA here is from genome assembly GCF_008632895.1 of Mastomys coucha. Classification (NCBI taxonomy): domain Eukaryota; kingdom Metazoa; phylum Chordata; class Mammalia; order Rodentia; family Muridae; genus Mastomys; species Mastomys coucha. The sequence continues at coordinate 58,253,687 of NW_022196914.1, read as the reverse complement.
ACACAGGAACTCCACCAGCCCTGTGGCTCAGGTTCCTTCTGGTCCCACAATGCCCAGAGGAAGCTCCACTCCCAGGCACTCTAACACACCCAGGATCAGAGGTGAGGAGGACACAACATCTGTCCCCACACCTGAAGTAACTGGGACCAGCAGGACTAGACACATGGGAACTCCGCCAGCCCAGTGGCTCAGGTTTCTTCCGGTCTGTCTGGGCTGGTGCCCTGAGCAGACCTTGGGCGCAAGCTCCACAGCCAGTCCCACAACACCCAGAGGAAGCTCCACTCCCAGGCACTCTAACATGCCCAGAATCAGATGTGAGGAGGACACATCTGTTCCAATACCGGGCATAACTGGAACCAGTGGGACCAGGCACACAGGAACTCTGCCAGCCCAGTGGCTCAGGTTCCCCACAACACCCAGAGGAACTCCACTCCCAGGCACTCTAACATGGCCAGGATCAGAGTTAAGGAGGACACAACATCTGTCCCAATACCAGGAGTAACTGGGACCAGCGGGACCAGGCACACAGGAACTCTGCCACCCCAGTGGCTTGGGTTTCTCCAAGTCTGTCTGGGCCGGTGCCCTCAGCAGACCTTGGGCGCAAGCTCCACAGCTAGTCAGTCCCACAACACCCAGAGGAAGCTCCACTCCCAGGCGCTCTAACAAGCCCAGGGTCACAGGATCACAAAGACAGCTTGACTCTGAGGAGTTCTGATACAACCAGGATCACAGGAAGGACAGGCTCCAGTCAGATTTAGCAAGGGCAGGTAGCACTAGAGATAACCAGATGATGTGGGGCAAGCGTAAGAATGTAAGCAATACAAACCAAGGTTCCTTGGCATCATCAGAACCCAATACTCCCACCATGGCAAGTCCTGGACACACCATTATACCGGAAAAGCAAGATTCAGATATAAAATCACTTCTCGTGGTGATGATACAGGACATTAAGAAAGACATAAATAGCACCCACAAAGAAATACAGGAGAATACAGGTAAACAGCTAAAAGCCCTTCAAGAGGAAACACAAAAATCCCTTAAAGAACTACAGGAAAACACAATCAAACAGGTGAAGGAAATGAGCAAAACCATCCAGAATCTAAAAATGGAAATAGAAACAATAAAAAAATCAGAAAGAGAGACAACCCTGCAGATAGAAAACCTAGGAAAGAAATTGGGAGTCGTAGATGCAAGCATCACCAACAGAATACAAGAGATAGAAGAGAGAATCTCAGGGGCTGAAGATACCATAGAAAACATTGACACAACAGTCAAAGAAAATGCAAAAAGCAAAAAGCTCCTAACCCAAAACATCTAGGAAATCCAGGATGCAATGAGAAGACCAAACCTAAGGATAAAAGGTATAGAAGAGTGAAGACTCCCAACTTAAAGGGCCAGTAAATATCTTCAACCAAATTATAGAAGAAAATTTCCCTAACCTTAAGAAAGAGATGCCCATGAACATACAAGAAGCCTACAGAACTCCATGTAGACTGGACCAAAAAAGAAATTCCTCCTGTCACATAGTAATCAAAACACCAAATGCACTAAACAAAGAAAGAATTTTAAAAGCAGTAAGGGAAAAAAGTCAAGTAACATATGAAGGCAGGCCTATCAGAATTACACTAGGCTTCTCACCAAAGACTATGAAAGCTAGAAGATCTTGGGCAGATGTCATACAGACCTTACAAGAACACAAATGCCAGCCCAAGCTACTATACCCAGCAAAACTCTCAATTACCATAGATGGAGAAAACAAGATATTCCATGACAAAACAAAATTTACACAATACCTTTCCAGAAATCCAGCCCTACAAAAGATAATAGATGGAAAACATCAACATAAGGAGGAAAACTACACCCTAGAAGAAGCAATAAAGTAATCTTTCAACAAATCCACACAAGCCTAATTCTACCTCTTACAACAGAAACAACAGAAGGTAACAATTATCTTTTCTTAATATCTTAATATGAAAATTAATATTACCTACATATCCTAATTGATTGAAATCCAAAAACATGAGGAATTGGAAATTTGTTGATTATCATCCAATGGTCTCTCTAATTTGGTAATTGGAGAAATAGGTTCAATATTATATAATCCATATACACTTTCAGCTTGTTTGTTTGTGACAGTGTCTTGCTTGACAACATAATGGTCTTGAGATCTTGCTTCTCTTATCTCAGCCCCTCTATTAGTATTATTGTTTATTTCATGTTTTTACACTATACTATGGTTTTCAGAACAGCTTACATATTTTAAAAGTATTTACATACCCAAAAGTAATGTAGACAATTAAATTGGGAGGGGGCTTGTAAGAGAAGAAAAAAGTGTGAGACAGAATGCTTTGCATGACATTTGTAACTCTTGTTTCAAGTTACCACAGTAAGAGCCAAGATCTTTTTGGTTTTGTTTTGGCTTTTGGTTTTTTTTTTTTTCGAGACAGGGTTTCTCTGTGTAGCCCTGGCTGTCCTGGAACTCACTCTGTAGACCAGGCTGGCCTTGAACTCAGAAATCTGCCTGCCTCTGCCTCTCAAGTGCTGGGATTAAAGACATGTGCCACCACCACCCGGCTGAGCCAAGATCTTAAGCTCTACTAAATAAAATACAAACAAACAAAAACACTTTATATATTTATGTTCATTTAAGAAAATATTAATAGTGATGTATTATTTTGAAATATACAGTTAATATGTTAGTAGTTATTTAAAATTTATATTGAGAAAAACGTTTGTATTTTCAGTATTGCCGTAGACAAGCATCTACATAAGACTGTTGTTAAATTGATTGTTGTTTTATATCAAGCAACTTTTATAATACTCATTTTATTGTTATAATATTTTACAAATTTTAAAGAATATGATAAAAAAAGATATTGTAAGTACTGAAAGGGGGGTCTCTGGGAGGAGTTGAGGTGCAAAAAGAAAACAAGAATGTGATTTAATTCTATTTACTTAAAACATGTTTTTAAATGTTAACAAATTCAGATAAATTGAACTCATGTAACTTTTCTCATCATATTGCAATAAAACTTAAAAAAAAATATGAATCCTTTCTACTTCCTCCTGTGGGTTTGTAAGGAAACCAGCCAAAACTTAGAGGTAAGGGTACAGAGCAGGGGAGTTAACAGTGGGTCGCAGAGTCCCTCAGGCTAGAGCAAAGCTCAACTCAGTCAACTTTAAAGAGATTAAACGTAATTATCATCCTCACCAGTCAGTGTACAAAAGGAAATGGAAACATAGGAATTTAAAGGCAAGACCTTTTTTAAGGTGTGGAAGGAATGTGGTTTGGGGCAGGAGGCAAGGAACTCTGGCCAAACAGAAGACCTCAGTAGATGGAAGTAGGCTTTGTACTCAGGGAGCTGGGAAAGCAAGCCTTTGCCATGATCACTGGGGCTGTGTACTGGTGCTGAGCCTGACAAAAGCTCAAAGAATTGGGAGGCAGGAACAGGTCAGCCTTAGTATAGGAAGGTCCTCTGCTTTCAGTCCCCTAAAGAGAATCTTCTAGAAGGAATAGCTTCACCAAATGTTTTCTTTTCTTTAACGAACTTATCTTCTGTAGGGATGTTTTCCCCCTTTCAAGCCCCTCTGCACTTCGTAGTACCTTTACAGCTGGCTGTCCCTTCAGTGTCCTCTCCTATACACACTGCCCAGTCAATCACAGCCTCCTCCCCATACTTTTGACCTATAGGGAGACCATTGCCACTGAAAGGAGCTGGAGTTCCTAATAGAACAAAGAGAGGTAAGGAGAAAACCAGCTGAGCTTCACCATTCCTTTCTCGGCTTCCTGATCAACCCAGATGTGAGCAAGCAGCTTCACGCTCCCACCACCATGCAGCCACTTTTGCTCTGCCTGCCTCACCGGCATGGACTGTGTCCCTTCAAAGTGTGAGTCAAAGTAAGTTCTTCCTCCTTTAAGGTGCCTCTTGTCAGCTGTTTGGTCACCACCATGAGAAAAGTAAGTAATACACCGGGGAACCCACTTCCTAAGTCTCAAGACCTCCCGAATGGACATCCAGGCCTATGAAACAAGCTTGGAATTTCTCTGTTTTGAGAGTTGGATAGATAGTACCAACAGTTCTCCACTGACAGACACCTACCACCACTACACAGTTGGAGTTGAAGTCCTACTTCTCAACATGATGGTTTGGGGTTTGGTGGTGTAGCCTTTGGGAGATGAACAGGAAGATAGGAGGCCATAAGTAGAGACAACTCTGGTAGGTAAACAGGGAAAAGAGACTCTGGGAAGATTAGATGTCTAAAATAGCCCATTTCTGGGTTCTTTCTCCTCCTGCAAGACAAAGACTTAATGTGTGTGTGTGTGTGTGTGTGTGTGTGTGTGTGTGTG
>NW_022196914.1:58209143-58249121 GCF_008632895.1 Mastomys coucha | reverse complement strand
ATGTGAGAGTGTGTGTGTGTGTGTGTGTGTGTGTGTGTGTGGTTAGATTCTCAAGCTGTCCACTAAAGGGCTTTGGTGGCAGGAACTAATCACCTCTCCTGTCTTTGCCTGGATTATCCAATCCCCTGCAATAACTCAGACCAGCCAGTTCAGAAGGAGGAAGGGAACATAAACATAAAATTCCTAGTTCACCAAGTAGATTTGGACACCATCTCTGGATCCCCTCCCAACCCTGGGTGGGGGGTCTATCTCATTGAGTGCTTTGCTGCCTGTGTGCATGCGCATAGTAGTTAGGCATGGCATGGTTTACCATCCCACACATGTGTGCCTGTGTACCTGTGTACCTGTGTACCTGTGTGTTTTTGCTTTCTATAAAACTTAGCTGAGAGCTGAAATCTTGCTCGTCTTGCTTTTTCATTCTTTAAATTGGTGAAGAAAAGATTCAGTTCCTGCAACCCTGCCTGGCACCATCATAGCAACAGTATGGATAACATGAAGCCCCACAGTGAGATCGGTATCTTTAGAAGTAGAAGAAGTAAGGAAGTGACATATCATCCCCTCCTCCTCCTCCCTGTCACTCTCTACTCTGTCTTTCCTGCATTTGAGCACCATAAGAAGGCAGCTCATTGTCTTCAAGCCATGAAGGAGTCCTCGTTGGAACCCAGCCAGTCCGTTTTAGCAACCCAGGCTGCATAAAACACAGGTCAAAATGGCTTTGTACATGATAGCTTCTGTACTCAGTCTGTGTTTCCAAACCCTTCAGGCTGTCTGTCCTTCAATTACCCTGAAACGCTGGCCTCTTATCACTCCGCTCCCTATGCGTGCACAGCCATGACGCAGAAGGTCTGTTTATTATCTGTATCCTAAAGGAGCAAGAGCTGAGGGTTAAGGTCACACTGCAGATCGATGACAGTGGTTCTTGGGAGAAGTTTCCCAGTCACATACTCAGAATTGTTTGAGGTATAAACCATTCACATTCCTGCCCTCCCATCCCCTCTGGGGCATTGGTTCCAGAGAGTAGAGTGGACTTGCTTCCTTTTCCAATTTAGAAATTAGCTAGTTGACCTCTGACTCCTCCCTACCCACTCGGCCTCTCAAAAGCTTGTTTTCCCCTGAGAGGTGGCATGTTGGCTCAGGGTGGTTCTCCCCACACTACTGCACACACACGCCCCCTCTTCTCTGCTCACAGCCAAGCCTGTGGCGTGTTGCCCAGCTGCTGGGCAAGCCTGGTTGCCCAACAGCTCTTCAGACACGTTTTTAAATTCATTATCCAAAGGTGCAGAAATGATTATTTGAAGTCACTATCCTATTTCTCAGAGAGATTATGTATGTGTGCGTGGGGGGGGGGAATGTGCCCATTTGACAGAGATGGTATTTCAGGGGTGTCCTCTTTCAAAGGGTTCCCTCTTTATCTCCACTATCAAATTGTTCATAGGTCTCTAAAAGCAGGGCATCTATTGTGATGAAAACCGACATGCAGAGTGTAAATGTCCAACCTGTTTGTTATTTGAAAGAAAAATAAGCTGTTAGCCACTGAGATCAGGTGAGTCCCAGGCCTTCTCCAGGCGGTGGACTCAAAGGCTGTTCTTGAAGCCTTGCCCCTCCCTCTTCCTTATTCAGGTTACAGAGGCTGCCAAGCAGGAAGCTCGTGCCTGGGTAAGCTGAACTTGGGAACTGAGGCCCTTCCAGCATCAGCTTCCGTGTGTGGCACCTTCATACACAGCTGCCTGGTATCTTGGGCTAACACTCCTTGCCCCCTTTCCAAGCATAAAAAGCATTGCATATTCAGTCTTCACACCTTACAGCAGGGCTTTTACTCCCGTGTACGGCATTCCATAAGATGTTTAGATTTATGCTGGGGAATGTGAACATATGCATGGTATTCAGCATGGGCCCTCCCCTATCAGTCACCAATCAAGAAAATGTACCACAGGCTTGCCCACAGGCCAGTGCAGTAGGGTCATTTTCTAGATTGAGGTTTCCTCTTATTAAATGACTCTAGCTTGTATCAAGTTGACATAGAATTAGTCAACACAATGAGCAATTGTGAATTCTGGTAGTCAGCCACCTGTGAACCATTCTGGAGTGGGGAGGTTTTGGAGTGTCACCATTGATAAGGAAAAATGGTGCCTAGATCAGACAAGGACTCAAAGTTGAGCAGCCCAGAAGAGTGTTGCTGAGTGAAGCAGGGGTGTCAGAAACAATTGAGTATGTTTCACAGCTCTGAGGAACTTATTCTAATGTATGTGTCCCGTCTCCAGAATCCACAGATATTCATTGTGGCTAATTCAATGTCAACCTGACACAAGATAGAGTCATTTTGCAAGAGGGAACTTCAATTCAGAACTGTCAGCAAGCCTGTGATGCATTCTTGATTGATAATTGATATGGGAGGACCCAGCTCACTGTGAGCAATGCCACCCCTGGACTGGTGATCCTGGGTGTTATAAGAAAGCAGGCTAAGGAAGCCATGCAGAGCAAGCCAGTAAGCAGCACTCTTCCAAGCCCTTTGCTTCAGTTCTGGCCTCCAAGTTCCTTCTTTACCTTCCCTAGATGGTAGACTACAAATTATAAGATTAAATAAACCCATTCCTTCCCAAGTTGCTTTTGGTCATAGTATTTACCATAACAACAGAATGACCATGATCAAGTACACATTCATATGCACAGAATCAAACCCAATGTTCACTATACTGTCCCTTCCAAGGGTCCCAAGCATGGTGAATGGAACTAGATTCAGTGTCCATTCTTATAAAATATGTCTGCCTTCCTCTCAGCCACATAGCTTCTGTTCTTACAGGATCAACTCTCCTCTGATGGGCCATCTTCTAGTGTGGACTGTCCAAGTCCAATAAGATGAGTCAGGATCAGAGCCTCACAAGAGTGACCTCAACCTATGACAGCAGGGCTCTGAGTAAATGTGAGTATGAGTAGAGCACTATTAAACTGATCTACAGGGTGTGAGGGTGGGGAGCAGGGAGCCTCCGTATAGCCATGTATATGCATATGGGAATATCTAATCTATATCCAAACTACAACCATATCTGGTGTATAGTTAGGTCTAGTATTTACTTACAGCTTCATATTTTAAAACTCCTTTAGGTGATTCATATGTTTAAGGCTGAAAGGTCCATCTAGAATTGTGGGGATCAGGGATCATAACACTGCCTCCTGTTCCTGAACCCAGACCTGGTACTCAATGGGTCTTCAGCCCACATGTAATGTAGAAAGTAATTATTTCTCATGTATAACCCTGGGGAGCCTCTTCTAGAACCCAGGGTCCTGTCTTTGCATTGCCTAGTTGACACATCAGGAATTGATGACATGCAGGGGCTGAGAAGGAGATAAACCTGGAGATCCAGCTCCACATTCCTAGACATGGCACTTTGAGTGTTAGGCATGTACGCCTGCAATGGGATAGGCTCAGTCCAGTAGAGCAAGTAGCCATTGTTGCGAGGTGGGATTCCTTGAATGGGTGCCCTAGGAATTAGAAGCATTGCACAGAGTTTGAGCTCTGTCCTTAGAAGACTACCAAAGGGTTATCCTTCTATTCTTACCTCCAAGGGCCTCTTGTGTCCAGTGAATATAAAATACAAGTAAAGTTGAAAAGAGAATAATCTGGTACTCTATACAGAAGCTTCCTGTCAGAAGAATAGCAATGAAGCTGGTAAAGCAAGGCAGAATGAGAAAAAGGAGGAAGCTGAGAATGTCCAGGGGCCAGAGAGGAGGGAGGGGCTTTTAAAGCCTCATCTATAGGCTTTTCTTTTCCTGTGAGATGAGCAGATAAGGTACAGCATCAGGCCAGAAATGAGAAGATAAGTTAGAAGTTGTAAGATGACCCAGGTCAGAGTCAGTAATGGCATGGAATAAAGCAGTAACCGGGGACAAAAGAATCCTGGTCTCATGTCTAATAATAATAAATATCAAATGCTTGTGTAGTAGAGTTGACTGTGAACAGTACACACATTAACTAATTCCAGCCCTCACAAGAGCCTCATGAGCCAGGGGCTAGTATTTTCATCCCTACCAGGCTCATGAAGAGACTGAGACAAAGAGGTATCAAATAACCTGTCCTGAGCCACAAAAATCAGCGCTATGAGAACTCACCTGCAGGTCCAAACCATCAGCCACCTCATCATGGAATTTCTACTCCTCTCCCAAAAGTTTCAGATCTGAACAAGGTTATCTGACCAAGTCTGACATCCTCTCTATGCCTCATTCAGACAAAGCAAAGTCTGGGTTTTAGAAGAGAGAGAAAGTGAGCTGGTGGAGTGAAATTTACATCAGGAGCATTGTCCTAGGAAGAGATAGAACTGCTTCATAATTCCTGCTGGTTGTTTAGCCAATGATGAGTTATATCAACATGGCCTTCTCTCTCTCTGTCTCTCTCTGTCTCTGTCTCTGTCTCTGTCTCTCTCTCTCTCTCACACACACACACACACACACACACACGCACACACATGTACACACACACACAAACACACACAGAGGGCCATATGCACACATACATACACACAGGCACATATACAAAAGTACACGCACAATTTGCAGAGAGAGAGAGAGAGAGAGAGAGAGAGAGAGAGAGACCCTGCTATATCTTAAATTTTTCTCTATCTATCATCCAAATTTGGCCATATAGACAAACCAAACTTTAAAAAAAAAATATGTAGTTGGTTTATAGCTGCCAATGTTTGTTTGCAAACATTGAATAGGGGGCACCAGTCTGCAGAATGGTGGAATTGTCAAGAGCTGGTCTTGAGAGGTGAGCTCGTGTGTGTGTGTGTGTGTGTGTGTGTGTGTGTGCGTGCGCGTGCGTGCGTGTGTGTGTGTGTGTGTGTGTGTGTGTGTGTGTGTGTGTGTGTATGCCTGTGTAGGGCATGGGTGTTGGCAGCAGGGGCTATGGCACTAGAGGAGTCAATAGCACATGAGGAAGTGGATCTACACATATCAAAGACAAGAAATCTGAGCGTGCTGATTAGGAAAACACCATCATTCTGAAGCTCCAGCAGAGATCATGTTGCTCTTTCATGTAGAACCAAAAAAGAACTTAACTCTGTGCCGGCTGTGCTTGAAAACCGGCCTTAGTCCCTAGAGACATGGGAAAGTGTGGAGACCAGTTGGAAAGTCCACAACTTCAAGTCTCTGAGCCTCATCTATATTCAGATAATACTCCCAAAACCCTAGTTAGGACCTGCTTTCCTCAGGGACACCTCCCAACTCAGAGAAGTCCCAAAACCCACAGAAAGACCGAAGAATCCTACTGGGCAACTCATGCAGAAAGGTCCCATTAGGTAGTCCTATTAGCCACAGGAGAACTGGGCCAAGTTTCTATACATCTGCTATTAGAGCATGAAGTAGTTCCAACAACCTGATTTAGGAAAAGAAAAAGATTCACACACACACACACACACACACACACACACACACACACACACACACTCACCACAATTGTCATCAGGTGCATTGCCCTAGAATTAGGCAGAACTGGATCACAGTTACAGCTGATTCTGTAGGCAACAGTGAGGTATGTCAACATGAACTTATCACACATATACACATACACACAGAGGTAAATGCACACACATAGGGCATACTTGCAGGTACATATACAAAAGCACAGGCGCACACACAGATAGAGAGACAGAGAGAGAGAGAGAGAGAGAGAGAGAGAGAGAGAGAGAGAGAGAGAGAGAGAGAGAATTCCCTTTTTTTAGTCCTTGCCAATGAGGAAGAAACCAACATAGAAATAAAGGGTGTTAGTTGGTTCTATCAGATACCACCTGTCTTTAATGGTTTTAGTTAAAGTGCAAGTCAGAGAAAGGGTTTTAGGGATGGGGACCCCTGGTGAGGAGTGAAGTCATGAGGGCAATCCCCTACATGTCTCTTAAATTACCATATACTCTAAACAGAAGCCACTAGGCAGGGCATGGTGGTGAGCTTGCAATCTCAGCCCTTAAAAAGCCAAGGCAGGAGGATCATAAAGAGTTTGAAGCCAGCCTGAATATGTAACAATACCCTCTCTCAATAAATAGGCAGACATATGAAAAGGAAAACAAAAAAAGCAAAAGAAAAAAAAAACCCACGACTCTGTTCTGCCTGGGACTATTAGCACAGTTAATGGTTTAATGGTGTTGAGGTATAAACTGGAACAGAGCTGGGACAGAATGAGAAACCTGAGTGTTTCTATGGGACACAATGGAGGGGGCCAAACAAGACAAGGTCAGAGTGATAGGGAGATGGGGAGAAGAAGATGGAGCCAGTGACAGCTGAGGGAAGGCCAAGGGCCAAGGCTTCGGGAACTGATAATGCCTGTGTATGAGAGTGTTGAAAGCAAAGGGAGTGAGGGAAGCCAGCAGACAGAACCCAATCCCCCCCACTTTGTATCAAGAAGCAAGAGATACTTTTGGCATCTCCTTGCGTGGATAAGGCAGGATTCAGTGTAAGATTTTCCCTGCAAAACAAGAAGATTCCTGTGCACAATAAACAATGATTTTTGTCCAAGTCCTGTCTCTTATCAAGCAGTATTCTGAACCTTGAGCTTATGAATTACTCAAGGTCTATTGCTTAGCCCAAGGCCAGCTTGTCCACCCACTTGTCTCTCTTCAACATTCTGCTTCCTGTGGAAAACTAGGTTCTGCATACCCATCCTCACCTTCTGCTCCATCTGTGGAAGTGGGTGAATTCAGCTTTCTTTCTTTTATGTTTTGTAAAATCGTTTATTTGTATGTGTATGAGTGTTTTGCCTGCATGTGTGTGAGTGCAGTACATGGATGTGCGGAGCCTGTGAAGGCCACAAGAAGGCACTGAGTGGACCAATTAGACGGGATTACATATGGTTTTGAGCCACCATCAGAGTTCTGGTACCAAGGACATGCACCTCTAGAGGAACAGCAAGAGAGCTTAACCTTTGAGCCATTTCTCAGCTCCTACTTAGGCTTTCTTTAGGAGTATGGGTCTAAAGTCTAAAACCCCATCTCCTAGATTCTAATTAACTCACCATGCCCAGTGAAACACTGCCTCCTAAGAGCCAGAAGGCCCCGCCCAATCAGCACCTTGCTTTAATGCTACAGCAGAATGCTTGTATCGGAGTGTTTATCTCTTGAATTCTTCCTGTCACCAAGGAGGACCTGGAACTCCTGATCATCCTATCTCTGCCTCCCAAGTTCTGGTATTACATGCAAGTACTGCCAGATCAGACCAGACTCAACTGTGACTTTGTCAGTTCCCTTCTTGGACCTGCTCTAGCCACATCTAGGTATGGAGGGCATACTGACTTTGTTCATCTCACTCCCCTGTCTAATGTCAGACACATAGGAACTGCTGTCAATCAAACTCACTTAAGGCTCTTTCTTTTCTCCTTATTAAAAGACAAAAACAAACACAGAGAGTTTGGACACTTGAGACATGATCCCCAGGACAAGACTCTTTTTCTAGTTAATTCTCTGCCTTTTAGGGAAAGCTATGTGTAGACACAGCACCTGTTTCTCCAACTGTTGCTAATTATCTTCAAAGACTCACAACAAATGATTCCAGGCAACTCCAGGATAGGATTTTGTACAAAGGTGAGACTGTTTTGAAACACGACCAGCAGGCCCGGAAACAAGAGTGAACCACTTAACACGCCAATTATCTGTTTGACATCCAAAATCACCAAAACAGCTCTCTTCACGCTGGAAAAATCCTCCAGAAGGCAATTCAAACCAAACTCAAAGTGAATTGATTTCATATCCATCAACACAAATCAATACATAATTGCATGCAATTATAAATTAGCTCATCAGAGCAGGTCAGATTTGATCCTTATCTTGGTTCTCTCATTCATTGTTGACCTTCCTGGAAGGGATCCCAGGTAGCCTCTTTCTCTTTAGGCTTCACATGGGCCAGACTCCCTCCCACTTCGTATGTAGGCTAGGTACTGGTTTGTCTGTGGGATTCAAGAGCTCATACATAGTACAGGGGAGGAAATGGAGGCCTAGAGTACCAGCAGAATGGAAATGCAGTCATAATGTGGTGAAGTGAATGTACAAAGCTTGTCAACAGAGTGACTTACTCTGATGAGCTTGCTGGGTTAGGATGGGGAGAGGCCTGTAAGCTCTCTGCCTGCCCTAGAGGTCTGGGTTTGATTGATTGGTGGGGTTCTCCTGTGATTTGGGCCAGAAGGAACAGTAGGCATGTACCCATGGACTTATAGAGCCCAGGAACCAGTACACAGAAGGCCAAGAAATTCAGTGTTGCTATAGCAACCTTGAGCAGGTGACAGGCAGTCAAGGAAAGCAGAAATGGGAAGGTATGAGCAATCAGCCTACAAAGGGCGTGTGTGTGCCACAGTGAGAAGGTTTCACATCACTCTGGAGATAATTTTAAAGCTAAAAACATTTGGTTTTTCTTGTCCCAAACTATGAGAGAAATACATGTGTATAGAAGTCAAAAGAAAAACATGTGTGTGCATGTGTAGGTGTTTGCATATGGTACATGTGTGTGGACTTTCTCGTGGAAGGCAGACAACATGAGGCACTTTCCTCAATCACTGCCTACCACCTAACTGGGTTTGGGTTTTTGGTTTGGTTTGGTTTGGTTTTTGGTTTTTGATGTGTTTTGTTTTGTTTTGTTGTTTTGTTTTTGGTTTGGGGTTTTTTGGTTTGGTTTGGTTTTTGATTTTGTATGTGTGTGCATATGCATATGTACATGTGTGGATTTTGACTTTGATTTTGATTTTGAGACAGGGTCTTATGGTGTAGTTCTGATTGTCCAGGAACTCACTTTGTAGACCAGGCTGGCCTTGAACTCAGAAATCTGCCTGTCTCTGCCTTCCAAGTGCTGGGATTAAAGGTGCATGCCACTATGCCCAGCACTCCACCTAATTTTTATAGCAGGGTCTCTCACTGTCTTAGAGTTTCTATTGCTGTGAAGATGCACCATGACCATGGCAACTCTTGTAAAGAAAAATTTGGGGCTGGATTCTAGTTGAGAGGCTTCGTCCATTACTGCCATAGCAGGAAGCATGGTAGTGTGCAGGAAGGCATGGTGCTGGAGAGGTAGCTGAGAGTTCTACATCCAGATGGACGGGCAGCAGAAAGAATGACAGTGAGCCTGGATTGGGCTTCTAAAGCCTCAAAGCCTACCCCAAGTGACACACCACACTTCCTCCAAGGCCACACCTCCCCCAACAAGACCATACCTCCTCCAACAAGGCCACACCTCCAATAATGCCCCTCCCTGTAAGTCTATGGCAATGATTTTCATCCTAACCACCACACTCAGTAAACATCGAGCTCTCCAGTTTGGCTCCTATCTTTGTTTCCTGAGAGCTGTGATTGCAGGTGAGGAACTCTGTGCTCAGGACTTTTTAATGTGGGGGCAAGGGATCAAACTCAAGTCCTCATGCTTGCACAGCAAGCTCCTTTTTTTGTTTTTGTTTTTGTTTTTGTTTTTGTTTTTGTTTTTGTTTTTGTTTCAAGACAGGGTTTCTCTGTGTAGCCCTGGCTGTCCTGGAACTCCCTCTGTAGACCAGGCTGGCCTCGAACTCAGAAATCTGCCTGCCTCTGCCTCCCAAGTGCTGGGACTAAAGGCGTGTGCCACCACGCCCAGCTACAAGCTCCTTCTTGACTAAGCTATCTCCCCAGCCCCCAAATAAAATAATTCCTTATGAATAACGCCAGGGTTCCTTGAGATTTGTTCATACGTGTGTATGATAGACATTGATTTCGGTCAGTTTCTCTTTAGTCCTTCCTCTCCTTCCTGGTGGTCCTCCTGCCTGCCAAACAGCCTCTTTTCTGCTTGCATTTCTTTTAAACTCTAGATTCAGGACACAGAGGATGGCATGCATCTTTTGTCCTTTTGGGGTCTAGCTTCTTTCACTGAGCATGATGATCTCTATTTTCTCACAATGGCATTTGTTCTACATGGCCGGGTAACCATACATTGTGTGTATATACCGCCGATTTTATCCTTTGATTGTTTGGTGGGCATCTAGGCCATTCTGTATATCCACTACTGTGAATACAGCTGCAGCAAATGTGGAGGAATAAATGCCTCTCTGAAATTCAGACATAGATTCCTCAAGCATATTTGACATTAGGACAGTAGGGCCACACAAGAGTACTATCTTTAGTGTTCCGAGGAGCCATCATTCTGTTTAAGGGGGGAAGGTTCCCCATGATTCTGTGGTCCAGTGGTAACCACCATTCACATTTTCCCTCGTCAGTTCAGACATACACACACACACACATACACACACACACAGCCAAACACGCATGTGTAACACATGCACTCACGGGCCCAGATATACAGTCTGCTTCCTAGCTTTTTATGTGTAACTACATATTATGAAGTTTTCATCTCATTAAGCAGAATTTATTATATAAAGTTTGCAGCATATCCCAGTCTATGGTCATGTTAAAATTATTTAACCAAGCTTTCTTGTGGGTATCAGGCAGTTTGTGATGTTTGCATGTCTTGAAGCTAGAAAAGGCATGCAGGTCCCATTCTGTGAGCAGTCATTCACTTATTGGCATGCTTTAAAACTGTGACTTCTAATTCCAAGGGAACATAAAGTTCTTTCCTATGTATATTGAGGAAGCTTGTACCATTAACACTCCAGCCAGAGCCTGAAAGCATCAGTCTTTCATTTCATTGTCATTATTGACTATTAGAATTTTAAAAAACTTCTGCCAATTTGTTCATTTAAAGATAATGCATCCTTAATGTCTAATTTGTATTTAACTACTATAAAAATTTTGTTCATTTTATGTATATGAGTACACAGTAGCTATCTTCAGACACTCCAGAAGAGGGCATCAGATCCCATTGCAGATGGTTGTGAGCCACCATGTGGTTGCTGGGAATTGAAGTCAGGATGTCTAGAAGAGCAGTCAGTGCTCTTAACCGCTGAGCCATCTCTCCAGCCCCTAAGAATACATTTTCAATGTCCATCGACTTTTGAAACCTTGTGCCTGCCCCTGGGGCTATTGTTCCATTAGACTATTTTTTTTTCTTTCTGATTTGTGGAAGTTTCTCAAACATTAAAGATATATACATTTTGTCTCTTACAATTCTTTTTGCAATGTGGCAATTCTTTGTAATTTTGTTTATGGTAATTTTAGATGTAAAGAAGGCTTTTAATTTCTATCCAGGAAAATGATCAATCTTCTCTTTCATCCTTCAAAAGACAGTCTCTGAGTTCACAAAGCTATTTCCTTTCTCGTCTTCTATTTACATAGGTAATATACTGTGGGTTTATTTGATGTACCAATGAGATAAGAATCTAATTGAGCACTAACTGCAGTAAGGTGAATGATGTTAGTTCAAAGGTATCAGCTCTTAATCCCTGGAACCTGGATATATTACCATATGTATAGAAAGATCTTGACAGCTGTGACTAAATTAAAGATCTTGACATGGGGAGATTACCCTGGGTTAGCTGAGTGCCACAAGAACCCAATTGTACCGCTCTTGAAAGTGAGACTAAGGAAAGTTTGCCACAGACTGGGGAGACAGCCATGCAAAGACAGAAACCAAGACTGAATGATGCCCCCACAAGCCCAGGGAAACTAGCGACCATCAGAAATGGGCAGGAAAAGAAGAGAATCTCACCTACACCCTCAACAGGGACCTCTGTCCAGAGGGCTCTGACTGAGTGGGAAGGAGTCGCTGAAACCTGGCCCCCTGACCTCTGGGACAATAAATGTTTCATTAAGCCACCAAGTTGAGGGTAATTTGTTATAGCAGACTCAGCTATAATAGCCCACCAAGGGGGGTGATCCTCAGGCTGTATATAACCAACCCATGCTTGCCTAATTTGTCCGGAATGTCATTTCTACCCTCTACAAGATGTTTATATATGACTTCAGCTTCGAGCTTCTCAGTCTCTATTACTCTATTCTTATATCAATAGCATCATGTGAATTACCATGCCATGTCTCTTCCATCTCATATCTGGCAATTGGTTATCCTGTTATAAATATAAAAATGTATTAAACTAGTTAGTCCTCTGAAAAAAAGAAAAGTTAGAATAACTTGTTTTAATTTTCTAAGTATTTTTATTCATGAATAAGTATATTAAGTTTGTAAAATAATTTGCAAAGAAACCATCTTATAAAATTATGACCTGATCCCATTTGAAAGCAGATCACAATTACTAAAGTCTTCACTCCACGTCCAACAGTAATTTGTAACTTTCTCTTTTGCACACTTCCAACTTTTTACCTAACTGTGCTGTTCCCTCCCTCTTCTCCCCATCCCTTGCCCCTCCCCATTCTTCATTTCCTCTCCTCCACCCTATTCTCTCTGCTGTCTTCCCTTTCCCTTCTTCTTTTCTTCTGTGCTGTTTATATAATGCTTTTGAGTAGAGGAATGACATACGATTCCTTCCCTGGCAGCTAATTTAAATGTCTAACTTTGTTTTGTAATTTTCCTAGGCTAATACTGGAACTCATATGTAAGCTCCAACAGATGCTGTGTGGGTGGTGGCAAGAAGGAGTGCTGGTTTATAATGTGTGGGGGTGGGGATGCGGGAGTGATGAGTGTCATTTTTAATTAACACTTGATAATCAAGTGATCTGTGTTTATATACTATGAGTACAGTGGGCATGTGACTTATACCATAGAAGAAAATGTGTGCCCAAGAGTCATAGTTAGATTCGCTTCTGCAGAGTCTCTTGATTTCTAATCAATGGTTTCTTTATCTTAAATGTGGGAAGAAATAGTCTGTGCCATACTGGTGTTTTGAGCCTTCACTAGCCCTGACTCAGCTCCAGCCTCAGACGCAGATCCACACCCAGGCCCACCCCAGACCTAGCCCCGCCCCAGACCCACCCTAGACCCAGACCCGCCCCAGACACTGCCCCAGACCAGACCCAGCCCCCTACCCCAGACCAGACCCAGACTCAGCCAGAATTCACACATGCTTAAATCAGGCAAAAGAGAAGCCGAAGAATGATATGTGGTTTACATCCTCTGCTCTATGGAGCAGCCATCTCTCTGGGCTACTCCACCTCATGGTTCACAGGGAAGAGCCTGTGGGTGAGGATATGAGGGGGGAGACAAGAGTGTCTTTCTCAGTGGCAAATGGACAGAAAGGAAGAGATCTGCCTCTCCCTCACTCTTGCCATCCTCAATTGATCCTGCAGCCCAGAACAACTTCCAGGCTTGGGAATACATTAAGCAGATGTTTTAATGGAACCTCACATTGGACACAGCACTGATGATCATTAAAGTCTAATTAATTCTGGTGGTAATGACTCCACTATCATTTTTATTAAGGTGCAAGGGCAATCTGTAAAAGGAAAATCATCTTCCCAGCTAAGCAGACTTTCTTTAACTCGTCAACACACTGCCAAAGAAAAGGGAACGCTCTGCCAGCATTCAAACTGGGGGGAAAAAAGTCCTCAGGCAAGTTTATATAAAACCCCAGAAAAGTGATACATAATAAATTAAATATCCCGAAATAAGCAAAGCATGAATATTTAAGCACTGGGCTATTTTAATTCGGAGCAAGCAATGAGACCCATGCTCTTTCCACAGGATGGAAAGTTTAAGCCGGGACTGGCAGTATAGGGAGCTGCCCCAGGTCCCTTTTTATTCAAGAGACTGGCAAACATCATGTGTCACTAACTCAGTGTCAAGCTGTAGACCAAGGTAAATATTTCCAGGGACTGGCATGGACTCCTGTAGTGTACTAAGGTGAGGAACTGGAGCATAGAGCGTACATACAGCGTGTGTCTAGCTTATGGGTGCTAAATGACAGGCCAGCAGGGTCTTGCTGGGGTGCAGAACACAACCGAGAACAATCTCAGTAGGCAGAAGTGAGGATGAAGAAGAGTGAGCTCAAAGAGGGTGGCAAAAGAGAAAGAGGATCATACCGCCCCTTCCAAATTAAGTAAGAGGAAGCTTCGAGTACTTGAGGAGGTTCACCCTTTGTGGACTTTAGGTCTAATCCCCATCAAAATTTCTGCTTTCTGATATTTAAAGAAAGTTTATTCTGCCTTATGTCATGTTCTACATCGAGTCTGGTGTGGGTTCTACAATACTTTTGTGCACAAAAATAACACACACAGGATTGGGAAATGGCTCAGTTACTGAAGGAATTGCCGTACAAACATGAGGATCCAAACTGATCCCCAGCACCCACTTAAAAGCTAACTATGATGGTTTGGGCTTGGGATCCTACTGCTGGGAAAGCTCACTGGCTAGCCAGACTCAGCAAACCTCAAGTCTTTGTGAGAGAACTTGTCTCAAAAATCAAGACAGCCAATGTCCTGGTGAACAACATCTGAGGTTTCCAAATTCACAGGCATACTTGCACACACACACACACACACACACACACACTTCACCTTTAGCTTTTTTCTATTGTTTTGTCATGTTCAGTGTGTATGTGTGTATGTACATTGGGGGTACTGATAAGCTTCACCCAAGGGAATATTTCACAGAGAGACAGAAAGATGTCAAGAAAGCAAAGATGAGGGACCTCAGCATTGCAGACCACAGAGGAATGGATGCCCAGAGTCTTCTGGTATGGGAAACAGATTCCACAACTTGACACTTAAAAACCATTTCCTTGTTGCCTGGCAAAGTATGAGAACATCATATGCATGATTTTATCCGTCCTCCCACGGTTCTGAGATAGGTGTTAAAACCTCATCCCATACTGTAGATAGGAAAAAAAAATAGACATTGAAGGCAGAGGACTTGTAGAAGCTTCTGCTTCAAAGCCGATGCTCCTCATCACAGACCAAATTAGTGGGTAATAGTTGTGTCGGGAAGAGAAGCAACATGAGTTAAGCATATGTCAGATCTATGCAGACACAGTGCCAGGGACAGGTCTGAGAGACCCCTTGTTCTCACGTGGTCATATTATAGTTTACATGCATCTACCTTAAAACGCAGCTAGTTGATTCCTGAGAATAACTTACATCATGACAGCTAGGACTGGGGACGTCGGCTAAAGCAGGAACTTCAGGTTCTCAATGCTATGAGTGAAAACCTCCCATCCTCTTGCTTTAGCAGAACACAATGAAATGATCTGTCATTTGGGGTTTTTTTCCCCAGACATAGAGTGTTTTTTAAAACTCTTGCAAACTCCTCTATGTTCTTGTTCTTTGAAATCTGTCAATGTAAAATGAACTAGAAACATCTGGAATGACTTTTTTCCCCCTCCCTAATGCTACACAAGAATGGTCTTCTATTCTTGTTTCATATTCAAAGAGACTGGAGCCTAGAGAAACTGATTGTATCCTGGGTATGCACTCAGGGACCATGAGACAGCAACAGGGGCAGGATATTCATGTCTCTTCCATGAGACACAAGTTCCCCTCTTTGAAATCAGCAGGCCAAACAAAGGTTTCCACACAAGGTATGACCTGTGTGGACAGCCATTTCTCAGTCAGCTTCAAATGCTCTTCACAGAGGATTGTGATCATCAGGGGAAAGTCACCTGACAGGCTCTGTTCTTCCTGGATTCTAAACATGCAAGGGCAAGGGGATGGACGAGAGAGAAGAAATGCTTGCTCGCAGCATTACTTGCTGATGGAGAAAGCACTGGTTTTGTTAGGGCTTTGAAAAAAAAGGCCGCTAAGGTGGAATCTAAATGCCATTTGATTGAGTCCCGCTGCCATCGCTCTAGAAGAATGGATTTTCCCTCCTCCAGTGTCCACTTCATCAGCATCCCTTGGTCTGACCTTCAGACCCTCGGTCAGCCTTTATACACCAAGCTGGGCCCTGTGCTCCAGCATCCCAAGCCTTACATCCTTCCACTCAGGGAAGGGCTCTGCTGGAGAAGGGAAGAATTGTTTGCTTCTGGCTCCAACCAGCCCGGCTTCTCAATGCTTCTGGGCTGGGGTAGTTCACAATAGATAGCACACTGTCTCTTCTGTGACTGTGTGGTTTTCTGATTAGTGCTTAACTCATAAATAAAAACCATAGACCAGAAGTTTTCAACCTGTACTGTAGGTCTCAACCCAACAGGGGTCACACATCCGATATTCTGCAAGTCAGCTATGTTACAATTCATAACAGTAGCAAAATAACAGTTATGAAGTAGCAAGGAAGATAATTTTATGGTTGGGAGTCACCACAACACGAGGGACTTCACTAAAGGGCTGCAGCATTAGGAAGGCTGAGAATCACTTCTGAGGACTGTTCTTCAATGGTTCGGATGCTAAGTGCATACATGTGAATTCAGCTACATTGCGGTGCATTCATGAATGGTGAAAGGTAGCTAGATTTTCTTGTCCTTCAGAAAATCATTTATTGAGTGAGTTTTACTTTTTATTTTATATTGATATTGTGAATACTATATACAACCTAACAATCTACATTACATGTTAATATCTGTATTTATGTTTAGTATTCATGAAAATACTAGTAGTATTTATGTTTATTGTATTCATGAAATTTTTACAAGTAAGAAATATGCTAAATACTTTTCAATTGGGGGTGGGGTGCAGCTAGGCTGACCCAGAAATCAAGATCCTCCTGATTCAACTCTCCCAAGTGCTGGGATTACATGTGAATTCTGTGAATGGCTTACATGTACTATTATACAATTTTACATGAATTTTAAATGACTGTCATATTTTTGCTCGCACATTTTGTAATAATATAGACACATTCATTTTACAGAAGCCCAAGGATGCAGTGATTTAAGAAACTATTATCAAAGACTGATAATCATACCTTTTAGGGGTAATCTCCGATTATATTTAGATACATGTCATTTAAACTTTGTTTTGTGTATATACATTTATACATATATTCATAAATATAGACTTTTTAGATACATGTGTAGAATTAAGGCATATTTTCTGGTTTAAAACTGACTTATGGTCGTTTCCACTTAAGACTCTCTTATGGGGGTTCTAGAGATGACTCAGTAGTTAAAAGCACTTGTTGCTCTTGCAGAGGACCTGAATTCAGCTTCGTACACCCACATGGTGGTTAATAGCAATACAGAGGATCTTATACCCTCTTTTGACCTCCCCAGGCATGTACAGAGTAAAAAAAAAAAAAAACTCACATACATAAAATAAAATAAATATATTTTAAAAATAACATGCTATGAACATCATTCGATTTGTAGTGGCATATGAGTATCAATAAGTTTGATTTGAAGATTTGTCAAGTACAGCATTCTATTGTCAGCCACCACTGCTCATGCCACATTTGTCTAATAGGAATAATATTCCCGTCTATGTACTTTTTGCCTCCCCCCCCTCTCTCTCTGTCTGTCTGTCTGTCTGTCTGTCTCTCTCTCTCTCTCTTTCTCTCTCTCTCTCTCTCTCTCTCTCTCTGTGTGTGTGTGTGTGTGTGTGTGTGTGTGTGTGTGTGTGTGTGTGTGCTGAGTCTCTGTTGCATGTATGCAGGTACCCTTCTAGGCCAGAAAAGGTTACAAGGTGTTATAAGCAGTAATGGACCTCTTGCTCTGGGTTCTGAGAACTGAACTTGGGTCCTCTGGAAGTAGCAGCAAGCCCTTGTAACTCCTGAGCCACCTCTCCCACCCCTGCCCCAAGTTTTTTCTTGCAGGACTGCAAGAGCTCCTCTCTGCAGCGGTTGCCAGGCTGCGCGGCTGGAAGGTCTGTTGTTTCTTCCCTTTGCGCAGTAAGAGACTATGTGCCTATGCGCTGAACATCGTGGGCACTACGATGCTCTTCTTGTATTTCTGCACTGCGTGTCAAACCACAGCTTTGTACATGTTAGGTATTCTCTGAACTATATCCCCAGCCTTATCATTTTAGGGTTCATCAATTGAGTGTGCAAACGTAAAATAAGTGTCCACTGTCTTTGGTACGTAAAAGTGAAACGATGCATTACTACTTTGATTTTAAAAATTATCAAAGAAAATATTTTTTATTTATTTTAATAATTTTTATTTCTTCTTTGGGGTGCCCATGGTTTGTCTACCAAACTCCTTATCTTTTCTAATCTCATTGTAAATCTCTCTGTGTATTAGCAACACCAGTCTTTTTTACAGTACTGTAAAAGTTTCTCGGCGGTTAATTTGTTGTCGTTTGGCTCATAGCATTTTCGGCTGCTGAAGTTCTAAATTTATCTTAGTCAGACTTGCCAGTTGTTTTCCTTGCAGTCTCTCCTGCTGCTGACATTTCCTGCGCGATGATTGAGGCTGCTTATTCTGTGACATATGTCATAGGTGGGAAGTGAGCTGAGCAGTAGGTATACTGAATACTTTGGCAGCGAACTGAGATTGCTGCTAGCATTAACAGCGAACTCCCTGAGTGCCTAGGAGCCCTGGGGATACTCAAAGGCATCCAGAGATGTCATGTGTTGTTATAGGGAAGGAAACTTTTAAAATATACTGTCTAAGCTAGGTGTGGTGATGCACTCCTGCAGGAGATTCACGCACAAGGACTGGCACACGGTGGAGGCCGCTCTCAGCTACATAATAAGACTCTGTCTTAATAACGAGAGAGAGAGACAAAGAGACAGAGGCAGTCAGACAGACAGACAGACAGACAGAGAGCTGAAGGCCATCAGACGACAAACAGTACTTTCTAGAGAATGCTATGGCTGCATCTCTATCCCATTTTCTCCTGTGATGTAACTTTCACTCTCCACCCATGGAGAAGTGGTTGTGACTCTTCCCCCTTGAAGCTGGACGTGCATGTCAGGCCATCAAAGGGCAACACAACTTGTTTAGGTTCTCATAGAACATGCACTTACTTGCCTCTGAGTCTCTGGTCCTCCATTTGAGGTTTCAGAGGTTCTGACACCATGGAGAATGAAGAAGCCCGAACCAACCCACAGGGATGCAGAACTGATGCTCCAGGAGGAGGGAGATGCACAGCCAACCACCCTGCCTTCCTCTCGCCCTGGGTTTTCTAGCAATAGTTCTTTTTAAGTCTGTCTTTGATCAGATCCAGAAGCTATAGCTGTCAGTGCCCCCCCAAACCCTAGAACCAATCTCTTCCCACTTCAGAATTTACCAAACATCTTTTAACTGCCAGCATCGGTGAGGGATTGATAAAGGTCCTTCCCTGATGAAGGACCAACTCTGCCTCTCATACCCGCTCTATGCACCCCTAGAGCATGTTGGGTGCCAAGGACTTCATTAACACACGTGGTATATGCATACCCTTGGTATTCTGCACTGCCCCAAGGTGCCCCAGACCTTCCTGCCCCACCGTAAACTCCTTTGCTCCTATCTTCCTTCTGCTGTCCCATGTCCGTCCTGCTTAGCATTTGGCATTCTGTCACATCTGGGCAGAATAGCAGAGCAGGAGAATTCAGCTATTAACTGCCACTGTTCATTCCACAGCTTTGTAATACAAGCAGTCTTGGGAATAATAGTCTTGCTGTTTTGTTGCTGTGGATTATCATTTTCATAGGACGTACACTTGGATTAAAAAGAAGTGCTAGAGCAATGGCAAATTCTTTCCAAAGCAGTAGGAATAAGGCCATGGTGTGTGGGGCAAATGCAGCCTGGTTGACACCCCCAGGACAAGGCCAGAGGCAAGGATAAATGCGGCAGCTATATTTAAAGTGGCATTGGTTGTGCACAACGAGGAATGACCAGAAAGAGAGGAAGCTGAAGAGATGATGTGATATATCAAGAAGGAGCTCGTGTACCAGACAAAGAAGGTAGAGATGAGAGGCTGTCTTCAGCAGCAATGTTAACCATCAGCACTTAGGAGTATTGCTAGGATTTAGATGTACGTGGGACACATGATTAACCTGAGTACTTTTCAGACAATTTTGGAGAAAACTACTCTGTCTCTGGCTGGGCCCTTATGGTACTTTTTTCTTATTCAGTGGAACCTGTGCCCTAAGCTTCTGGAGGAAGTTTGCACCCTATTCCCCTTTGTACTCACAGTATCTGATGGTGCACAGCAATGATCATGGCAAATGCTTGCTGCACCTCAACGTCTCCACTCATCCCCACATCCCGCTTGTCCCCTTCTCTCCCTATCTCCTCCTCTTGCAGAACTCCTCAGTAGAGAGTACACCTTATGAGTCACACATGGCAACATCTCCTGGAGAGGAATCCCCCTCTGCCACCAAGCCGGTCCACCCTCATTCCATTAACACTGCTGAGTGGCAGCTTCCCCATTGCACAACTGATTTCATTATGTCTGGGACTCGGGCCCTGCCACTGAAGAATTCCAAAGGCGGGACTTTGGTGGCCTAGCCCCATGAGTGCTGAGCAACACTGTCACTTCACACTTCTCCCAGTTGCCATTGTCGCCCTTCCTTGCCTCTTAGTGTCTTTTCCCCTGAAGAAGCTCCTGAGCACTTCTCATTGTTAGGCACACCTCTGTAGCCTTTAGAATGCTGGTAGGAAACCATCATGCTTCTGGGATGCCAGGAAGCGTCCCCTCAACATGCGTGAAGATCCGTTCATAGCTTTTGAATTGTGCAGATCAAGACCTGAAAAGTGGAAGCTCCTTAGATCAGGATTGAACAATTTTTTTTTTTTTGTAAAGAACCAGATAGTAAGTCATTTAAGCCTTGTGGGGAATGATGTTTCTGCATTAATTCTGCCTTCTTGCTTACAAAACTAGCCATAGCCAGTGCCTGAACAGACATGCCCAATACCAGGTCACCTATAAACTCACTTGCTCTTTGAACCACAAACCATAGCTAGCTGGCTGTTGATCTGATGAACTCTTTAGTTACACAAATGACAACGCTGAGGCCTGGACAGGAGATGTTCTGCTTCTTTCTAGCCATCAATGGTAGAGCCAACGGAGGCCCCAGGGGCTCCGAACCTCTGCAATCTTTCCTTTCTTCCCAGGGCTCTAGTCCAGCAGAAGCTCTGCTGCTTCCACCTGGGCTAGCACTTGTCACTGATACTAGCTACTCATTTGCAGCCAGTTTCTACCACCCTGGGAGTCTGCAACTCCCAAAGCCCAGGAACTGAAGAAAAGTTGTGGCCTCTTTCCCAGGCTCTTCTTCCTGACACAGTAAGAGCTGTGTCTGTCTTCAGAATGCAGAATGATCTACCTCCAGCACCTATGGGTTCCACCTTCTTAATCTCTCTCTCTCTCTCCCCCCACCTCTCTCTCTTGTTTCTGTCTGTGTGTCTGTCTATGTCTGTGTGCCTGTCTCTCTCCTAATATGAGTGTGTGTGTCTGTCTGTGTGTCTGTGTGTACAATGTACAGAAACATGTCTCAAAGCCTTTTAGGGAGAAAGTTTTTAAATTATGCAAATATGAACAGTCTAGAGATGGACAGCAGGGTAAACAAAACAAGGAAACCTAGCTGAGTCACTGGTGGGACAGCCTAAATCCATGAGCCTGCTGCTAAAGACTTTAAAAGGCAAGCAGGACAGAAGAGCCTGCTTCCCACAAAGGTCATCCGGTCTCCTGTCTCGTCTCAGCCAAAACAGGCCTCATGACTTGAATGGTCTGAAATGTTCTCAGTTATGAACTTACTTTTCCCTTAAAAACAGATGTCTTGAGGAGGGGTGGGGAGAAAGTGAGGAAAGGGGGGAGAAAGGGAGAGAAAGAGAGGGAGAGGCAGAGAGGGGGGAGGAGGAAGGGAGAAGGGGCTTAAATAAAGGTATTCTTAGCTCTTCTCTGATAAGGAACCATGATGACCATGAGTGGTTTAATAAGACAGCCCTGAATAGCACATACATTGCTTCTAGCTCCTTCTAGCCCCCGGGAGTCATTCAAAGTGTTGAGCATTCTCCACAGTAAGGAACAGCAGCCACAGATACACAGCAAAGGGCATCCACGCGGTGCTTCTGAGGCAGACCGGGATCAGTTTGACTCGAGTCGCCTTCAGTGTGAGCCCATAGCACTCAGGAGTGTCATTTAAAACAGTGATGCTGAACTGCACCTAAGGGTCGTATTTACCCTAAAGACATCTTAGGGATGACCAGAGGGCTATTCTGCAGATTAACTTTGGCATCTACTACAAACTCCGTTCTGACTGTGGTCCAACCATTTCTCAAGATCTAGCTCTCAGTACCATGTGGGAAGCCCAAGGACACTGCTGACTGACCAAAGTAACAAGCCTCACTTCTGAAAGTGAGGGCGTGAACTAATGTGCCCATTTTCAACCCAAGTAATGCCCCACCCCCCAATTTCTGCCTGTGTCTCCAAGACATTTAACATTTGTACTTACTTTTATAACTAACTAATAAAGAAAAGGCAAAGGTTCCTCAATGCTATTATAGCATCAAAAAAGCCAAAAAACCCACTAACTCAACCTACTTCCTAAACTTAGCCTTGTATCTTCCATAAGTAAATGAATAAAAGTGAGCTAGAAAATACAGAAGGAAAAGGGGTCACACTATTTACTATATATATGAACCAGTCATGCAATAATATTTCTTGTGATGATTCATGAATGAGATCCCCATGAAACAAGAGGGATTTTTGTTTCAATCAGAAAAAGATAGTTACAAACGATTTTTTATTTTATCATATTTAGCATAACAGGGAAAACTGTTGCTTACTTACGTTAGTTAATTTAATTGCTTATTTTTATTTAACTCTTATCATTTTACTGAAAGATAATTGTTTCATTTTGTTTTCTGACAAATCCCAGGCTGGCTTTGAACTCATTTTGTAGCCCTGTTTGACCTCAGACTTGCAACTTCTGTAAGTGCTCAGTTTCTGTGGTGCTGGGGTTCTGGGTGTGTGTACCATGCCTCCTTGCCTCACTAAAAGGTAGCTGTTATCCCTATTGTAGAGCCGAGGAACTTA
This sequence comes from Mastomys coucha, assembly GCF_008632895.1. Lineage (NCBI taxonomy): Eukaryota > Metazoa > Chordata > Mammalia > Rodentia > Muridae > Mastomys > Mastomys coucha. The sequence goes on along the minus strand of NW_022196914.1, from coordinate 58,226,454 downwards.
AAGCCGAGTAAGCATTTTGACTAGGATGACAAGCTAGTAAATGGCAGACCGTAGCTCTGCCCCTCATTCTACCCAAGCTTAAACTCCCTGCTGTCTTTCTAATGACAAGATCAAAGAAGACCTGATTCCCCAGCAATGAGCACAATAAAATGACCAAAAGAACTTGTGCAAAGAGGAGAGCAGAGGGCAGATTCATTATCCAGAAAACAATTCAAAGTCATAGATGGCAAAGGACAAGAAGTCGAGTTTCTGATGCAAAAGTCTTGAGCTCCCAGCTAGCTCACTCTGCGGCTAGTAGATCATATTGACTGAGTCATTGAGGAGAGATCTGTATGAAGGATGGACTCTTCAAGGTAGAGAAGTGAATGCAAACTTCAACTAAAGCTCAGTCTGTCCTAACACAAGCCTCATACTGTGAGCACATTACTAAAATAGACCATCTGTAAATACCAAAGGGATACAAAATGTTTACCAGGACCCAGCAGTCGACAATGCAGCCTTTATGACTGGACAATCATAAATAATATTTTTATTAGTAGTGTAAAATTTCTTTTCCTCATTATTTAAATCAGTAAAAAAATGACTTCAACCTTTTGGAATGTTGAACTTACAGGTCTGTCTGTTTTACATTTCTGAGACAGGAAAATGGCCTTTCTGTTACTATTTCTGTGTAACCTGTTGGGACTCACACATTGGACTTCCAGTCTAACAAGCTACAAATTCCTCTTCTGGTTTAATGGTATACTGATCATGCTTGTAGTTGAACAGAATAAGCATGATATATGACTTTGAATTAGCTGGTAGGGAATGTAGCACAAAGCAAGTTCTGACTTGAAAGTCTGCATTTTACTTGGGGTATGTATAGAACACTACCAATTTAGAAATAATGAGAATACATGATAACCACTGAGATACCCAGAAAATACATATTAGCACAATTTTCTTTTTTTCTTTTTCTTTTTTTTTTTTTTTTTTTTTTTTTTTTTTTTTTTTTTGGTTGACAAACTTCTTAAGCTTTATTAGAGGAGGGACAGGAGGAGGAGGAGGTTCCTGTGTTGAACAGATTTTATTATGAAGCTCTGAAGCCTGGGGATGTCAGGACTGGAAAGCGAAGGGCACTTTGAGAAGGGATGCTGGACAGGAACATCTATACCCTTGAATAAAGAGCAAGGGCACCCATCTCAGAAGCGACCATGCCGGTGGTCTGGGGAACGACGCCGGTTCCTTTCTCGGGGACGGTGACCTGTGTGGGACCTTGGAGGTGACCTATGCCTGGGTCCTCGTCCATAGAGCTGCCGGCGCAAGTTCCTGGATATGGGTCGTAGGTGCATAAAGTTGCAGAAGCCACCTCGGGTGCACTCCCCCATCTCATACTGCCGGCAGCATGACTCTCGGAAGTCAGTGACAGGAAACAGCTCGGCATGCACAGCCTGCCCGTTGAACCAGCTGTTATTGAGTTCCACCATAGCCCGCTCTGCATCCTCCTCCCGCCGGAACTTAACATAGACATTGCCCACGAGGTGGTCCCCGAGGTTGTCACACACATTCATCTCTTCAATCTCTCCATACTTCTCCTGCAGTTCTGTGAATACCTCCTCAAAGAAGTTATCATAGTGTTCTTGCACCTCCACATCGCTCACGTGACAGTGTGATCCATCTGCAGTTTGGGCTGTGTTCTGTGGATTCCGGTACAAGTTGAGCAGAACTATAGTCTGGCTGAAAGTCGGTTTGTTGTGAAGTCGGGAACACCGGTCCCTTTTGTCCTTCTCAGCCCCAATTTGTCCTTCTCAGTCCCGAATATCGAAACTAAATATTCAGCCATTTTTACCCGAACACTCCAACGCGCTTGCTCCTTGCATCACTTCCCCACAATTTTCTTTAAAAAAAAAAAAAAAAACTGTTTGAGCAAGGTATTTTTACATGTAAAGGACTCCAACTTGGCTTGATTTGATTATCTCTTGAGCACTGTGAAGATGTCTCATGTGGATGAAAGAAATAAAGATACATAAGTCGTCTAAGTCTTTGTGTGACAATCGTACTTAGATTCTGAGCTTTACTGTGAGGACTCAGTAATGTAATAGATGAATGTTGGGGAACTCTGGGAAGGACCACATCTGTCTTCACTGCTGTGTCCACTGATACCATTGTTACCTCACACTCTACATTTAATTACTTAATGGACAAATCATCCTAACTTACAGTGAGTCAGGAACATTGGAAGACATCACAAAGCAAGACAGAGGTCCCCTGTGAGATCCTAAGATATCCGAGGTCAGGGAACTACTTAGGATGTCATAGACACCTACCCCTCTCTTCTTCTTCCATTGAGGAAGTCAAAAGATCTCCAGTTCGATTTGGGAGACACCAGGCCCTGGTAAGCCAATCGGCACCAGATCTCCAAGAAACTCACTGTAGAACATCGGTGTGCTCACACAAATTCTTTTTTTTTTTAAGCTAAATTGAATGAGAAGCTGTAATTAAAATCCTTTACTGCTGGAGGATGGGTGAGTCAGGTGTGAGAGTAAACTGCTTTCTTGATGACAAAGGCCCTGGTTATGGTGATTTCTTCAGTATGGGCTATTTATCAAGCCATCTCAAAGACCTGGTCCTCCTTGGTCTGTTCAATGCAGACAGATATCTAAGAAGTGGACTTTAGGGACAGTTGAGTGAGTAGAAGCTACTTGAGTGAGCTGGAGTGGTGGTAAACTCTGATTCATATTCAGACTGGTCTGGAGCATAGTATGTACATTGGCTCTGTGTCTTTCTATACGTACTCAAAAATGTCTCCCTACCCACATATGTCTTGAAAGATTTTTCAGGAATTGTTTTTCCCTGTTCTTATCTTTCTATCTTTAATCTCAAGCGCAATATTAGATCAAGGGTAAATAGCTCATCTAGGCAAAAATAATCAGATTTACTCTCCATGGGACTAGAGACCAGGACGCAGGCACTGGGTTGGCTGGCTCAGAGAAGGGGAAGCAGAAAGTCATGTAGACTTGGGAGATGAGGTGGCTTTCTGCAGAGGTGAGGGGTGTTAGAACATACATGCAAACACATGAAAAGGAATCCACAGGTAAAGGTGAGCTGAAGCGATGTGGATACGATCAAGCGATGGATTCTTCCAGTGATTTTCCACTTCCCATGAGGCATTGCTGCCTTTCCTATGGCTGCTTCTGTGGGATCCTCACAGTAAACTCACTTGGGCATCCTTGAAAGGATTTCTTTTTCTAGAAACCAAAGCTCCTACTAAAACATCCCTGACCACACTAGTATTTTGTTTTGAACTCACCTTCTCCCATTCCTGTAGACGCCACAGTCTCCTTCTAGCTCGGGGAGTGTCTTACTGGTCCAGGTTATGCTGGTGACTGGTAAGGAGTGAGAAAGAGACAGACACAGAAACCCCTGAGAAGTAAACAATGACTAACACTTCAGAGAAGATCAAAGTTCTCTCCTCCCTAAACAAGAAGGTGGAGCACTCTGCCTTGAAGGCATCTGCTGCCTTTATTCATCACCTAGATGGGTCATCAGTTATTTCATAAATACTTGGAGCAAGAAATAAAGGAGTCCCTGGTGCCCAGCCTCATCCCTTTACTGAAAGAGAAAGACTGATAAAAACTGACCCAAATATGTGACTATGCGCACACACACACACACACACACACACTTTTAACTGTTTTAATAGATAACATATTTCTACGGCATTTAAACCAGTCATTGTTGATAATTAATAAGAAAATCTTTGTGAATAGCTGGTGGAACCATCCATCAATATACAATTCTAGGAAGGAGCTACATACCAAGAGATAGGAGTGAATTAATACTGCAAAGAAAAGGAGTTGTCTGTGTGGATGAGGTTTATTTTGTTTGTTTGTTTTTAAATAACCTTACATGTGAAGAGCTGTCCTTTAAAGATAACTTTATTAGGAAGCTCTCTGAGCTTGAAATTAGAGGTGGGGTTGTTTTTGTTTTGTTTGGGTTTGGTTTTTTTTTTTAAGTAGGAGGAAGTGTGAGGCGGGTATGTAAGTAGAAACATTCAATAAGAAAGAGGATGAAGAGGTGTGGAGCTTTGAGAAAGAGAGAGAGATGTAGCATTTGTATATGGAAATGAAGGAGGAGGGAGGAGGACCACAATTAAAGAATGAAAAACAAACAAAAACCAGGAATCATTTCAAATCAACCGGCAAGATTACAGGATAGGAGCTATTGGGCTGCACATCCTCAGTAGGATTGTTACTAGTCCAAGGCCTCAGGTGATTTCCACCAGAAGCAAGCCAAACATCTCTACTCACCCTCAACATTCTCGAGGAACTCAGAGCTGAACATCTAAATTCCATTGGCAACTCCTTCAGAAAATATGATTAGAAGGAGAGAAAAGTAGAGGAATTAAAGGAATGGAGATCTGAGCCCTCCAAAACTGGACATGAAAGTAAGCAGACACTGTGGATTCCAGCGGACCTCAAGGCCTCTCCTGAGCTCCTGCATGTCTTAAAGCTGTAAGTTGGAGACTGCATGGGCTGCTTTCTCTGGGTCCTGCTCTCACTGAGATTATTAACAGTGACCACGAAGAACTAATTGAATTTGCCAACAGGACATGATTTTTGTCTCTTGCTTACTATGCTATAAGGTTCCTCCTATATCTTACTTAGTACCAAGAATAAAGGCCTCCTGACCCACGATGTGCCAATAATCTGGGATTTGACATTGGTTGATTTCTTTTCTATCATAATCTTGGGCAGGGAGCTGAAAACTGACATTTTCTTGCCCAAGTTCAGTAGAACCCTTTTGGCTCTCAGTTGGTTTTTTCCCCCATGAACCTAGTTCTGGTAGTCTCTGAGTGACAAGAGCTGATGGTCTCCATGCCACATTGGCTTCAAAGCATGTCTTTCAAGTCACATGTCTGCTATGTGAGGCGCTATATTGCCTCTGCTGTCCTGCCCCACTATGGTCCATGGTTTCTTCTTTAACTATGGTTCCTTTTATTCTTTTTGGATTAATAAGGTTTTAAAAGCTGTTTTTAAAAGCAGTCCCTGTTTTTTGCTAACTTATAGTGCTGAGGTTGAGCCCAGGGTCTCCTGCCCATGGGGCAGGTTTCTGCTAAGCTACTTAGTCCTTAAAGTGGTTTCATACCTGAAGATTAGAGTGGAATCCCCATGGACGCTCAGCCCATTATCTTGGCTGAAAGTCCTCCTTTGCTAGTAAGGGACAGATCTGGGTTTCAGATCTAGATATATTCTACATCTGAAATTATGCATAATGGTTTCTTTTATTACAGCACATTTTCTTCCAGAATTGCTCTATAAAATGGACTTATCCAAAGTGAGTTTTAACAAATGGAAGATAGAGGCAAGCTTGCAGGATTACTAACCCCCCAATTCTCTGTCTAATAAAGCTACACACTTGAGAAGGTTTGCAAAAATGGAGCAAAGCCCTGGGGCGCTGGGATATCCAGGTCCTGCTCCTGACCTCCTGAACTTGTCATTGGAGTCAGCTCACTCCCCACAGCACTCCCCTATGTGTAGAGGGGTCTGATCCCATCTACATCAGCGTGGGGCACATCCCAAGCTGTTTCCAGCCATTGCAGGAAGGAAGTCTTTTGGGCAGACACTTTTCATTTCCATGTCTTCACACCCACCTGCCTGCTCACACGTGTGCTCGCTCACGCCCAATGTGAGGCCAACAAACCGATGCTGAGAACACCAGTCTTTAGATCAACGAGTGAGTTGTCTAAATGAGCATATTTTGAGAGGTTGGCAGAAGAAATATGAGGACCCTAAGCGCTCCTAGAAAAAGAGAGCTTTTGGCTCCACACTATCTTAAGCCTCAGATAGGTTGCCATGTTTGTTTTTATACAGTCCTTCCACGCACCAGCCAGGAAAATCTCATCATGGTCACACCTGTATTGCTTACCCACACTCCCTTTCCCTCATGCTAATGGCTATTATGCAAATGTTGAGTATTGATTGAATATTGACTATACTCTAACAATTCAATTAACTGGAAAATAGTGTTTGGTTGAGTAAGTTTCCTGTTTTTAAATAACACAGGTTAGAACTTGCCTTTGAAGCTCTTTTTTATGCATGTGTAGATACACTAGTTAGCTTAAGTTAACAAGTGCATGTCAAGTACAAAATTGTCAGAGCAGAAACATGGACACAAACTTGAGTTCTCACCAAGTTCCCACATATGTCTGGCTGTGTGATATTTAGGAAGTTATCCAACCTTGAGCCTCAGTTCCACCATCTATAGATTGGGTGTAATAAACCCCACTGTCTAGAATTGTGAGTATGATATGCGATCATGGATGAGAAATGCTTGGCACAGGTCCTATTGGGGAGCTCATACTTCACAACTCGCACCCATTATTGCTATTAACATTGTGAAACTGAAACTGTCTTGGGCTCTCACTGCTTGACAGATCCAGGATGGACTCACAGCAACCCACAGCCCAAGTCATTTGGAAAAGGTGTGGCTGGAAATAGAAAGCAATTATTGGCTTGTGGTTTTGCACAAGAGAAAATAGACAAATACAGACTGGATCCTGGGTACCTGGGCTGTTGGTTGCGCTGTATTTGAGTCTGTGCCCTGATTAGGCTGTGGTTGTTCACGGACAGTGAATTCCTTGTCCCTATCAGATACAAATACTCAAGAGGTTCAGTTTAAGAGCCACCCACTCTCTGGACTGGCTGTTCTAATCCAACAGCTGGAGTCAAGATTGTCTTTCTGAGTGATTATATCCTGGGAGGGAGAATCGTGGCCCGGAGTCCAGCTAAGGAGATTTAGAGACCCTTGTCATCTAGAGAATTCCAGCTAATGAACCTTCATGCAGCAGGAAGTGATTTTAGGCAGCTCAGTAGACATTCATTCTTTAGAAATGCCACCCCCTCGTTGGGCCTCTGCAGGCCACCCTCTGGAGCCCCTCTCTAGTTTCCCACACACAGTGTTTCTTCCTCTGGGCACTGCTTCTCAGGAGATTGGGGGGGGGGGTGAAGAGACTGGTCTTCCAAGGCTACTGAACTTATCTCTTTCCTCTTGCTATGCAAACAACTGTGTGAAGGCCACCCAGATTCTTCAATTAAAGAGAAACTCACAGAGAAGGACACAGGCCAAGGCTGTTTCATATTCTGCCAAGCTAGGGCTCAAGTTGCCTCTGTGGGAGAACATCCCAGCCATTGGGAACTAAGCCTGCCTGGCCAAAGAACTAGACACTGAGGTCCTAGTCACTTCTCTTGCCTCTGAGCAGTGGTCTGGACCCAGGCAGTATGCACTTGAGAACCACAAGTTGAAAGTGCTTTGGCATTAGCAACAGAGACCTACACGGGTAAATCCAATAGCTGTGGTTCTCAGGGTACTGCCTGGACCAGTAGTCACAATATTACCTGGGAAATTGTTAGAAGTACAAACTCTTAGACCTCACCCCTCTTCTACCTACTGATTCAGAAACTCAGAGGATAGATGCAGCAAGACTTCTAAAATCCCTCTTGTTTTTAAATCAGGTGCCTGCAAAACTTTGAGAGATACTGGTAGTAGAAATGAAGGGGACCATTTCAAGGACAGATTTTAAGAGAACCTAAGATATGTTAACTAGGTATGCCTGTCCCCATTTGTCACCTGCCACCTACCTCATGACCACAGAAAGGAAGGGAAAAACCAGGCATGGTGGCACATGCCTTTAATCTCAGCATTTAGGAAGCAGAGGCAGGTGGAACATTGTGAGTTCAAAGCCAACCTGGTTGGTGTTCAAGAAAGAATTCCAAGAAAGAGCTACACAGTGAGATCTAGTAAGACTGTCCTCTAGAGTTGGGGAGAAAAGGAGAAGGAGGGGGAAGGAGGAGGAGGTGGGGAGGAGGAGGAGGAGGAGAAGGAGGAGGAGAAGGAGAAGAAGAAGAAGAAGAAGAAGAAGAAGAAGAAGAAGAAGAAGAAGAAGAAGAAGAAGAAGAAGAAGAAGAAGAAGAAGAAGAAGAAGAAGAAGAAGAAGAAGAAGAAGAAGAAGAAGAAGAAGCAGAAGAAGAAGAAGAAGAAGAAGAAGAAGAAGAAGAAGAAGAAGAAGAAGAAGAAGAAGAAGAAGAAGAAGAAGAAGAAGAAGAAGAAGAAAGAAGAGGGGAGGGGAGGGAGAGTGTGGAGGTAGGCTGAGAGCTAGACAGAGTAAATATTTAAGAGAAATATACCTAGGCTGTCCTTCTATTAATTTTATCAGTGCACTTAAAAGATTTCTATTATTTATCCTTTAAAAAGCCATCTTCATGCCCTGGATTCTGACAAATGAGAATGACCTGAGAAAGACAGGCATAGAGAAGGAAACAGAAAGATTTTCCATACTGAAGGTTGGAACTGGATCTCACCAGGTCTCCATGAGCACTGAGAAAACCAAGCAAGGTGAGCAGCAAAGGGGCAGGAGTGAGAAGTAGCAAAAGAGAGAAGAGAAGGAAGGGTGAGCCTGTCCACATTCACCCCACCATCTGGGGGGCTAGGAGCAAAAGGTCAAAGGAAAACACTTATACCATGAAACTAAACAAGAAAACTGAACAAGGTCTATTAAGGTCTATTAAACTATAAGACATTCTCCAACTTTGAAAGCCAAGGTTGGCAAATTCAGAATTCCTGGACTCCTTAGAGTTCCAGAGTGCCAAGAAGCAAGATAAGAGGCCACTCATTCCAGTCTGGCCTATGGTCTTTCTTCTAAGTATCTTGGTCCCCACCATGAGGGCCTCCATTCACATGCATGGATAGGCCATCCCAGAATTAGCTTTATCCACACTGCCTCCCTTCTCTACTGCTCAGACCTACAAAGGACACACAAGAGGCTAGAACCATAGGCAAGCCTTAGACATAGGCTCACGATATTTGAGGCAGGGAATCTTGGAGTCTCCATTTCTTGAAGCATGGTGTTGTGGGAGAGCTGAACCTAACTGGTCATATTATGGGTCTGTAGAATATTAAGCCCATGGGGAAAACAAAGACTTCAAAAGAAGATCCTCAAAGAATGAGTCCAGGATAGGTGCCATTATACCCAGGTCCAAAATGGTACCAGATAGCGGGGGGAGCAGGGCGGGGGGGAGGGAGGCAGGGAGAGGGAGGAAAATTTTGAAAAGAAAGACAAGAGGAATAATGATGAGCAAGACTTCAGAAATCATAGGTGGCTTCTGCTGTTACCTATATCTAGAGCTAAGAATTCTTCCTCTGGATTAGTGTCAGCCATATACTGTAGGGCCTAGGTTTCACGTTCTGGCTTTATTCCTCCACACACATTACAGGGCAGAGATTAGGCATAACTGAACAGTAAACAACAAAACTAAAAAACAAACATGAAAGCAATGGGCCATAGTGACTTCACAAGTGCAGTTTGTGTGTTACCAGAAGCTAAGCCAAGGAACAACTAACTCACATACACTAAGTTTTTCTCTGGGAACGTAAAGAGGTTAGGTAAACTGTTCACTGCTGAGCCTTATGCTCATGGGAAAGAGCCATCCAGAAAAGCATTCCATCCTTTCAAAATTGTTCCTTCAACTATTAGTTTTTGGAGAGGGGAAAAAATTGACTTTCTAGGATAAAATCAACAAAGTGAATCACAGTGGGAAATTATTCAAAAACACTGTGAGAAATATAAATAAAAGCCAGCTGGGAGGCAGGTATGTCTCAAACATGGCAGATGCAGCCATATTACACAAGAAACTTCTACACACATATTTTAAAGGGCTGGGGAGATGATTCACACAACAAAGGAACCTTAAAAGCCTGAGGTCCTGCATTCAGTTCCCTAGCACCCACAGAAAAGATGGGTGTGGCAGTGTGTATGATACCAAGGGCTAGGGAGGCAGAGGCAGTTGGGTCTGGGAGCTCACCAGGAACCAGCTTAACTGAACTGGTTCAGGAAGAGACTCTGTCTCAAAAGATCCAGTGAAAAGTGATTACGAAAGGTACCCAACATTTCCACATGTTCACACATGCACCTGCAGGAGCAGCTGCCCAAACATGGGCACACACTCAGATGAACATGCACACACATACTTGCTTTAAAAGTTCTAGCTTTAGAAATATATACAAAAAAAGAAAAATAGCAGTAACCAAAAATATTTTTGAATATTCAAAGGAAAGTGAGATAAAGATAAGATTATGTTAATCCATATGACCTTTCTAGAATTAGTTATGCCAAAAAAAAATGTTAAGATGATTTTTTAAAAAATGTCATAACCTGAACTTTGACAACTTTTACCTGAGTATATTAGAAATGTCAAAATATGCTGATATAAAGAAACGAGGTTCAAAGCATTATCTGGGATGGAATTTTAGGAGCAAACCTAGAGTGGAGACACAACTCATGATAAAGCATACGAGACCCAGGTCCAGTCCTCTGCATCAAAAATACACAAGCAATGTTTCCACTCTTCCAGAGTCTCTCTGTATTCCAGATCTCACTGTGTCTCTGTACCTTAGAGTGTCGTGCATTCCATTCTTCTATTGTATGTATTGAAAATCTCTCTTTGCCTACTACATACATTTGTGTGTGTGTGTACATACATATATATTTGTGGGCATGTACATATCTATATCTATATATTTTGTATTTAGCACCTTTTAAAAACTTGTCTTATAATTTCATTCATGTATATAATACATACCCTACCCCACCACTAGTTTCTCCCCTACCCCCAACTTCATTTGCTTCTTCGTAGCCCACACTATTCAAGTCCTCCCCTCCTCTGGACAGGGAGACTCCAGCTTCCTCTGCTGAGCTCCCATTTTTCTATCCCCTCCTGCTCGCTGATTGGCCCTCTCCATACTATCAAGTCCTTGACTATCCCATAATTATACCCTTGCCCCCTTGCTCTTGGGCATGCATCAACACTCCACTCTGCTGCTTCTTTGGCCACCAGGACATCTCACTCCTGTTTGCCCACTTATATCAATGTCCACTCTCCACTGAACTGATGAATCACCTTTTGAGGAAGATACCATCTTGTGGGGGAGGGTCAGTTCATTGTAATTATTTCCTCCTGGGATCTCATCCAAGTCCAAGGCTTCTGATGACTTTTACATTGCATTTTATCTATATCACAAACCTTCCCTCGGGCCCAGACTCAGGGAATATAGTCAGCTGTCTGTTTCACATGATGTTTGTGGACTTCAGGCATCATGAATGCTACCTACCCAAAGAGAACTTCTAGCATGGTAGCCCATACCTGGAATCCCCGTATTCAGGAAGCTGAGCAATTGCATTGAATGCTAGCCCTAGATCAATCTTCACTACATAGTGAGGATGAGAGAACTGGGGGGAAGAGGTCTTGACTCCACCCTCTCTCCAACACACTGAGATCTCTTCTACCTTCCCCATGTCCTTCATTAGGATCAGCCATCTACTATTTGTTATTCAAATGACATCATTGCATGGTCTTCTTGGTTCCTCATACTTCTCAACTTCAACATCCAGCCAACAAATATCAGTTGCCACCTCCAAACTAGATTTTACCCCAGACCTCTTTCTTCTCTCTGCACTGCCCCTCCCACCATCTTGTTCTTACCCCTCCCGTCTTAATAAATGGCTTCCCAAATGACATCACTACTGCTATACCCACTCTCACCTTTCTTTAGTCCACACCAGGATTTCAAATTATTAAATAAGATGATGGCCGGCAGCTTGAATTAAAATAGTGTGGAAATCCCTACAGTAGCAGCCAGGATATGCATGCCCCTTTCCTGCCTCGTGGTCTGACTTTATCTGACATCTAACACTTGCATGCTCATGCTAATTCTGCATGTTTTGATCCTGCATGATTCTGGAACACAGACTTACACACATATCGTATTGTTATATTCAGTGCAGTCAACCGTAAGAGATTGGGTTGAAGCATCAAAGGACAAGAAATCATTAATTTTTAAACACATTAAATGAGTTTATTAAATGCATCTCAATTTTGGCAACTTCACTCACATATCCTATCAGTTAGAAAACATCTTTTGGCTGAAATAACAATCACATAAATAATAGCAATTTTTCATGCTTATGTAGCATGAAGATCTGAGGTATAGCATCCAGGGAGGACAGGCATTTACATACCACCATCTATGCCCTGGGTTTCTCCTAATTTTCTCAGCCCTACCTTATATGGAGGCTCCAAACTCAGAGTCATTTCCTCATCCGAGAACAGCTGCTGCACTTTTGGTGAGCATATCCGTGTTCCAGAACAGAGGGGAAATTGTTGGAATTCTATTTGAGACTCAAGAAATGGGAAACATGATAGATTATCTTCCCACGATATCTGACAAATAATTTCTTGGAAATGAAGAGAGAGAAATTAGATCGATGGAAAAATAAATGTGTCCATTCTACCGCCAAGGATAAAGGAATCTGGACTTCAGAGAAGGAAGAAAGTACGCCAGCATTGTTAGCATGTTTACTGCATACTAAACACTTTGGCCATCAAATCTTAAAATATTTCCCTAGGAAGAAGGTCTGAGGTGGGGTGAATTGTATCCCTTCCATACAATGTTGGAATCCCTTGTTGAAATCCCTCTTTCCCACCCCATACTTCAGAATATGACTGGATTTGAAGAAAGGACCTTCAAAGCTACTTAGAAGAAGCTCTGTTATGGGTGGTTGAGATAGATTAATGTATAAGCTCTTGTATTTGAAGATTTTTTTCCTATCTGCTGATACTTTCTCAGAAGGTATGACCCTTAGGAGGTGGAGCCGTATTAGAGGAAATACATCATTAAGGGTGGGTTTTGAGTTTTTACAGCCTGGTCCCACTTCCTGTTGTCTTTCTCTCCTTCTGTCTGTTCTCTTCCTCTGCTTCCCATATGTCCATACAATCTGCTTCCTAACATGCCTCATATCCCTGTCACCATGACAGTGTCCCCTGGTCTCTAAGATAAGACAAGCCCTTTCTACTCTAGGTAGCTTTTGGTCATGGTTATTTTACTAAAGCAACAGCAAGGTAGCTAAATCAGCCCCTAAGCCAGAATGACCAGTGTTAGAGGAAGACGTTAGGACACAGACACACAGAGGGCTGTCCACGTGAGGACACATGGGGAAGAAAGCTATTAGCCAAGAAAGAGGCCTCAGAAGAAACTCAACGTTACCAACACCTCCAGTGTAGACGACCAGACTCCAGAAACATGAGGAAGTGAATTATATTGCTTAAACCACTCAGCCTGTGCTGGTTTGTTAGCTCTAATTGACTAACACATGTGATTAAACTTACTTTTCCAATGAAGACACTCACACTCCAAGAAGGTAACTTAACCAAGATCACAAGACAGCTGTGGCAGTACCTGTGCCTTCCCCCATTTTTCAGATTATTCTTTGCTGCGCCAGGCCCTTCTCTAACTGAGGAGAACATACTTCCTACAAGATTTAAAAGGCTCATGTCTCCTCTTCACATGTTCTCAGTAAAAAGATACAAGGAAGGAGTACCAATCAGAATTAAGAAAAGAATGTTTCAGGCTCAACTTCTAAAATCCAACTAAACTGAGATGGCAGTGGAAATCACTTGCTAACGTATCGCACGTTTAGGAATATTTTAGTTTAGGCATATTTTAAACAAAGTAATTTGTCAAGCCAGATGGAAGCTGATCAACGACATAATCCCAGCTAACAAAACTGTAACTTTTTAAAGGAATCTTAATCTTTTGAGTTCTGACATCCTGTTTACAGATTCCAGTTATTTTGAAATTCCCAGTTCTACACAAAATTAGGAAGGTACTGGGGGAGGCATCACTGTTATCTTGCCTTAGGCTACCTTCTTGTTATAATTTGCATGTGATGCAGCCCCCAGAAGGACCATGTGCTGAAGGACACTGAGAGTCAGTTGGATCACGAGGATATTAACTTCATCTGTGGGTTAATATGTACACAGAGAATAGGCTACTAGGAGGTAGAGCTTGGCTGAATGGAAAGGGCCTCTTGGGGTATAGAGCTGAGTAAATCTTGTCCCCACTAGCTCCTACATATTCACTCTCTCCTTCCTTCCCGCCCCCCTTATTCTTCTTGGTTGGTTGCTGAAAGGTCAATTGTCTTCCTCTATTCTAGACAACATTCATGGGGAGTTTCATTATCCAAGACCCCAGAGCATTGAAATCAGCCAGTCTGGAATCAAACTCTCAAAGCCATGCATGATCCGTAATATTCCTTTTTTTTCCCTCTAAGTTGACTTTTCTCAGGTGTTTTGTCACAGGAACAAAAATGACCTCATCTGTGCTTTGCTTGGTCTATGACTTGTCTTGGTAAGTTAACGTTTGTAGGTAGTTTGTTTTCCTGCAGGTGATCAGGGGGTTGGTTCATTTTAAATGAATGGTTGTATGTACATAAAGAAAAGTTGTCAAAACAAAGAACTGATTTTTTTGTTAGAAAAATATTTTATTTGGTTTATATTTTAAATGAAAATGTATAAACCAGAATATTCAATAATAAGGGAGCAAGGAGGAATTAAAGAACAGCATGCATTTAAAATAAATCAAAACTTTGATTTTTTTTTAATGCCAGCATCATGTAATTCAACACATCCATCATATTTCAGCTGAAAAAGATGAAGAGAAGCTCAGGCTGAAGAGATGCTTGCTGAGCTTAATTGCTTCAGGAGGAGCTCTCACCATGAGACTCCTTAGAAAGCATCCGTGGCTCTCCTGCTTGATTTGGCACAGAGAACAAGCAGGATAGCAGTGGATGGCAGTGTGGTCATCATAAACAGACACAGGATTGCCATCTCAGGGTTGGTAGACAGTCCCCATTGCCACAGTTGTTCCACACAAACAGCATTCATTCATGTGAGGAGCCACTTGACACCCAAGGCACATAAAACAAACTGTGTGACAGATTCAGACTCCACAGTCACTGAAGCAATCACACAGGCTGCCTGCCAGCTGGAATTTCAGGACACTTGAACAAATCCAGATTGAGTCATGATGACCTTGGGGTCCAAGACATCTTTAGTGTGGGATCTCAAAAGTTTGAGTAGTTAAGAATAAGGGCTGGAGCAGGAAGTGTCTTGTGACCTGGGGGACAATCTCTCTAGAAGTCCAAAGAACTGTCTTAGTGACACAGAGTAAATAAGACTCCACCTCCAAGAAACAGAACACACAAAAAATTTTTAAACTGTGAGCTTTAAAAAAAAAGGTTGAGTAAACCCAATCTTCTGAGATTATTAAGGATTGCTTTCAGATTTTTGAAAAAAGGGTAGTAAAATAAAGGGGTACTGTAGACAGCGGAGGCAAAAGCAGCAAGCCAGCTAACTAGCGAATGAACCAAGAAAGGATAGAGAAGGTTACACAGCA
This sequence comes from Mastomys coucha, assembly GCF_008632895.1. NCBI lineage: Eukaryota > Metazoa > Chordata > Mammalia > Rodentia > Muridae > Mastomys > Mastomys coucha. The sequence continues at coordinate 58,211,187 of NW_022196914.1, read as the reverse complement.
AGTCAACGTTCACGACACGGGACAAACCCAATGAGACACACTTCCTTTTCCAGAAGAGAACAAGGTGCCCTTAAAGACTTGAAGCCTTTGTTCAAAAGTGCACTTTGATTGGGAAAACAGATACGCACGTGGATATACTTTGAATTCAAAGACCATGGGAACCCACACACGTTTTTGGTGTATACAATTACAGTCAAGACAGAAATAAATTGGATTATCACAGTTTCCCGTGCCACTAAATCATACACTATAAAAGAGGCAAATGTTGATAAATGATTAGAACAAATAAGTTTACTTGATATGTGACTGGTTATAAAATAAGTAACCCCCCCCCAAAGGCTTTTTTTCTCTCTTTTGGACAATATGGCAAAGTAAACTCCATTCTGGAAAGTGTTGTGATGCAAGAAGGAAATTGAAGACTGAGAATCTGATATCAAAACATGAAGAATCCTAGAGAGGTACAAGGCTGTCAGGTCTTCACTGAGAGCTAGATGGAGGGAGTCTGGGCACTGAGAGTCAGATGGAGGAAGCTTAGGCACTGAGTCAGTTGAAGGAAGCTTGGGCACTGAGAGTCAGATGGAGGAAGCTTGGGCACTGCTAAAGTGAGGGAGAGAATGTGTTAGTACCTCCCCATCATTCACCCTTTGAATTGCCCCACACTGCCTAGGGCAGGTCATAGCTGATGTAGCCAACCCAGTGCCTCAGCCTCACTCCAGTGCCAACTCCACTGTGCAAAGCATGGGTGGTTATATGGAAATGTTACAGACTAGCAGGGTTGAACTTGGAGAACAGGTATGGTGTCCAGCCCCTAAGAATGTCTCCTCAGCCTCCTCCCTTGGATAATATTACCAGTTCCTATCTGCATTTAATTCAGGGAGCCAAAGAGAAACACACACACACACACATACACACACACACACACACACACACACACACACACACACACACACTGACTTCCTGTAGATGAGTTTCAAGAACCCTTACCACATAACGTTTTCCTCCATGCAATGGACTTCATATGTGATAGGGACTGTTTACCGAAAGAAATCTATAAGAATAATTGGCTGATTGCAGCAGTGTGCTATTTCATATAATAAAATGGAAGCAAGAAAGCAATGCCCGCCATAGCATTGTGCAGGTGTTCATATATGCACACACATACATCATCATCTCATCATCACCATCACCTCTGCACTACCACCACCAGCATGCACCAAATCACACCTATACTGCAAACACAGCACACTATACACACAACTATACATTGCCCCACACAGCATGTACACACTCCATAGTCATTTTCTCTACCACATACCATACAAACATAGCACACAGTTTACTCTCACCACACCTCACCTAAAAGAACACACACACACACTTCTCACTTTAGGATTCTATTTCTATTAATCTGCAGTGTACATCAAAGACTCTCCTAGCATTTTAGGCTAATGTATAATCCAGGGACCTAGTACCAGGGACTTAGCTACATTATAGCTAAGCAGAAATGAAGGAATCTTAAGTGACAATGGGGGGGACTGTGCTGCCAGCAGGTAAATGTTGCCTCAGCAATGTGGCTTTGGAAACAAAAAGCTGCACTCTCTACTACAGAACGGTTCAGCGCCTTCAGCTACGCCCCACACCACCGACACACACTTTCAGATCCACTCCCCCTCACATCCTGCAGTAAATCTTTCTGAAGGCTGAGCCCTCACTCCCAGATAATGTGTCTGTCTAGGCAGCTTGCATCAAGTCTTGCTTCGTTAGCAGTTTCTCCGGGCTGTCAACCCTGTTCTCTCTCTGGCCCACAGGAGACAGGCAGGTGAACGAACACATTTGACCCACAGTTGGAAGCAGCAAAGTGGGCATTCTTCTATTGTGACATCTGCCTGTAAGCTCTTCTTAAGTCCACAGAGTCAAAGAGGATGTGTGTGCCTCTCAAGGCAGCTGTGTAGGTTAGAAGGGCCTCAGAAGTCAGTTGGATTTGCATTTTTCTACATGTTAACCTCCAGTTGAGCCAGCACCATCTGTTGAAAATGCTGTCTTT
>NW_022196914.1:58207688-58208582 GCF_008632895.1 Mastomys coucha | reverse complement strand
GGGAGAGGGCGGGGTGGCAGGCATGGGGAAGGGGGAGGCAACAGGGGTTTGGTTTTGTTTGTTTTTTTTCTTTGTTTGTTTTTTGGAGGGGAAACTGGGAATGGAGAAATTCGCATGTAAATAAAGAAAATATCTAAAATAAAAAAAATAAATAAAATTAAAAAAAGAAGAAGAAGAAGAAGAAGAAGAAGAAGAAGTCAGTTGGAGGAAGTTCAGGCCCAGAATTGGTATTGGGTAAATAGGAGGCCAGATCCTGCAGGGGGCAGTCTCTACTGACCTGTGTCCCACTGTGCTCTTGTCTTAGCCAAAATCAATCCGGATGCCTCAGTTGCCTCTACACTATCTCAAAGACTGGGAGGAGTCAGGAAGGGAAAGCAATGTTCCAAGCATCCGCACAGGACTGAGTTGAAGTCTCCTTTAGGCTTTACTTCTTGAAAGTAGCATCTAAAGGGATAGAGATAGAAGTGCTGAGAACCCCGTGGCTTTAGCTTCAACCATTTGGCTGGGCTTTCCCAAGATTTGTATCTAGGACAATTAAGGTATTGCCTTAGGGAAAGCAGCATGCATTGGGGCTCCGAGGACACTTGTAAACACCAGTATGATTCCTGGTGTTTAACAGGCTTGGGTCCTGCTTCTGAAGAGAAAACATGGGCCATGTCAAGCAAATGCAAAATAACAGAGGAGAGAAGTCTTCCGCTGTCTTTAAATCCACATATCCACCTTTACCAGCAGTAGGTTCTTGGGTGCAGCAAATGATCTCAAGATATCTCAGCTTCACACCTGAAAGGGGGACAGTGATAGTACCTGATGGCATTCCTTCTACCATCTGCCCAACAGTTACCTAGTAACAGCCAGGCAGGCCTAGCTTGCTGTAAAAGAGACTGGCCTCTCCTG
>NW_022196914.1:58191348-58207676 GCF_008632895.1 Mastomys coucha | reverse complement strand
CTCTCTCTCTCTCTCTCTCTCTCTCTCTCTCTCTCTCTCTCTCTCTCTCTCTCTCTGCTTTTACTTCCTTCTCAATTCCATTTCCCATGCCCCCAAATAAACTCCATTCTCTACTAGACCCATTGAATCTAGTATACCCATTAGGTCTAGGTACCTGGGGGTAGGATGCCTCAGCATGGTCCTGCTGAGGTACCCCCACCCACCACACCATACCACACTCTACAAAACATATTCTTTGTTTTATAAAACACTTCATTTGGTGGCATGACTCAGATTTACAGACTTGCAGGTTAACATTTCTCACCACTGCCACAAGCACTTTCCAGCCACTGGATTGCTAGACCTATCCATCCAAACACCAGTGAACTGGTAAGCTCCCACCCCACCCCACCCCACCCCCCCACACACATGCACACACGCACGAACACGCACATGCACACGCGCACACGTCAGCTTAAACGACCTCTAGTCCCAAGGGAAGAATGTTTAGCTCATAGCCACTCTCTGGTGTACTTGGGGACAAAGATATTCACAGTCATGACCATCCCTCCTCAATGACTCTTCATCTAAGAACCTCTTTCCTTGGGTGAGATCTCTTTCTCTTCTCAAGACAGTTTCTTTCTCGAGCTACTGGTAAATCCTAGGCCCAGGTAAACCATTCTCCTGCTGCTCATGCCCTGGTCCCAGGCTCAACCCCTAGTTCACCTCATGACGACCTAGTGATCTAGCCCAGCTGCCACTATTCCTAGTTATCATATTTATCCTCAAGACACTGGTAGGGATAATTGATAACTTTTACTCTCGTTCAAAGGGAACGTCTTCCTTCCTACTCCCAGGCTTCCTACTGGGACGCCTCCTGGTATTAAAGGCTTCCAAATTCACACCCTAAATTTGGTCCCAATATCCACTAGATAATAACTCTAAATGGTCGCTTAATGGTGCTTTGGAAAAAAAAAAAAAACTTTCACAACTCTCACCAGCTATCTGAAAAATGGAAGGTTTTCTATGGAGGCTTTCCCCACCTTTGCTCCCAGTAGCTCTCTGCTACTGGCTCCCCACCCCTCCCACCCTTAACAGCCCTCTCCAGATCTTGTTTTGGACCTAACTCACTGAGCTCCTGCTGCCCCCACCTGCTGCCACTGCTGACACTGTATGCTACAGCAAGCAGTCTTAAAGTTCTACTTCCTGGGAAATTTTTATCTCTAGGTTTTTCCATTCTGGTCTACACCAATTCTAATCTACCTGTTGCGGGAGAAGGAGCAGCCAAGCCGTGCTGTGCACCACTCAGATCTGCCATTTCTCTGCCCCGACCCACACAGAGTCAGAAGCTGCCTGTGGTGACAGGGAGCGATCTCCTCAAATGTATAGAATGCCCTGTCTGCCAGACAAAACATGTCTATTTGTCTCTTTATTTGTCTCTGCTTTATTTGTCCCATGCTTCTACAGAAATGCCATTCCCTTCTAAGATATACACCAAATGACTTTCCTCCACAGGTAGAGCTATGACTTCAGTGCCATCTTAGCTAAGAGTGGTCACATGCCTGGCCACAGCTTCAGTGCCATCTTGATTGAAGGCAGGCTCATGACTATCTGCCATCTTTGTTATGGGCAGTCTCCACTTTACTGCCCACTTTAGGAAAACAGCCTGACTTAAAATGTCTCCAAAGACACTTTTCAATTAAGATAAAGTTTTCATATGGTTTCTATCCTGGCTTGGTAAATTATTTTAATATTAATTTAAAGTTTTACAACAGTAAAAAGGTTAAAGATCACTGCTTTAAAGATATGTTTACTCTGGTTTTTGCTACTGTCATTAAGTTACAATGTAACCTCTTTGTTTGCTAGATATAAACACAGATTGCCTAATTCAGATATGCTTAATAGATATTAATTCTCAATCTTATCAAAGAATCTGCTTTTTAAATGTTTAAGTTTATTATGACAGAGACTCCCAAATCTTACAGTGATACCCCTGCCTCCCAGATCTCTAAACAAATATGGTCCCAGTGACAAAAGACTACCTGGATTGTGGTACGACAAACACTGAGAAACACTGCCCCATCGCCTTGCTTACAGCCAGGGCTCAGCCTACACTGTGGACAAACAGATGATACCCAGAGAATTAAATGTCTCATATTGCCTAAGAAGAGGTGAGTCATTTCTCCACATTCCAAGTTCACAGGAAAAGCTTCTCATCTGGGCCTGATGGCCAGACTGACTCTGCCCGAGTTGTGATGGAGACCACAGGGACCTGGGAGAACTGTTTACATAGTGGACTATAACTTATGTCATTTTAATTAATATATGACCTCTAGATTATAATTTACTCTTCCCAGATTTCTGGTTACATTGATAGCTAAGCTAACTGCAGATTAACAGCTAAAGAACAGAAAACTAGCTCCTTACCCCAAGGTAGTCCACCACCATATTAGCTCATTGGTCAATTTTTAACTAGCTAAGACTGCCATACCCCTTATCAAAAAGATAGGTTTGCCTTGCTTATAAGCTTCACAATAAAAGATACACAAATTCAGATGTAAACTTTCACAGATGTAACCTTCAGTTACTTCCTCATTTAAACTCAACTTCCAGTGACTAAATGCTTCAGATTTCCTCCTCTTGTTATGCCACTGTCCTAACATTAACCAATATAGTTCTTATAAATTAGCCTAACTCTAATAAGACATTCCACTATATGATCTAACTGTATAATCACAAGTTCAAAATGTAAGTTTCCTTTGATTGTCTCCTAACTATAGACTTAAAGAGCTTCTAACCCTAAATCTACACTATCAGCTATCATAGTTACAAATTTAAGCTTCCTTTGGTTGTCTCTTAACTACAGACTTTAGGTGTTTCTTATGCTGAAGTATATGATCAACTATCAAATTTTCAAGTTTCCTTTAATTATCTTTTAAATATAAATTTAAAGATCCTTCTCATTATCCTAAATTTATGTATATTCCGTCTCCTAGACAAAAAGAAAAAGCCCTTGTTCCTTCAGCTCCCCAAAAGGTTTTTGTCTCCCCTAAGCTCACCTTAGGAAACATGCTGTTAACAAATTTATCCCTTTTGTAAGCTTATAGGCTCCAGGAAACCTACTCAGATCTACCGCTTATGGACCAAATAGATTCCATCCAGATAAATACACCTGCCAATTAGTGGCCTAAGTTTCTACCTGTTACCTATTCCAGAGGGTGGGATTTGTCTCCTGTTCCCTGGGTTGGGGACTCACTCCCTTCACCTCAAGCACCAAGACCTAAGAGATTCAAATGTACACCTAAGAAAAGTTTTTTTCCCGAACCTACTTAACTTTATTTCATGTGTGTGTGTGTGTGTATGTGTGTGTGTGTGTGTGTGTTTGTTTCAGCATCTTGCCAAGTCCAACCATTTACTAAAAATCTATATCCAGGACATCTCCAGAGAAGAACCCACAGATGTTCCACCCTCCTTTCACAGACACAGACACTTCTGCTGGACCTGCATCTTCCTACCTAAAGGGGGTTCCACAGACCTTGGACAGCAAGGAAACTCTCCTAAGACAGAACTATCATCCCCATCCTCATTTTCCTTGGTTTTCCAGAGACATATCACCTCAACGTCAGCAGGCAGTAGCTGAAGAGCACGATGACCCTATTCCTGCTTCACCACCACCTCTTTCTAATTTCTCCTTTTTTAAATTAGACCAAAATGAAGGGATATTGGCATTCCTTGTACGGTCCACCCAACAGTTACCTAGCAACAGCCAGGTAGGCCTGGATTGCTATAAAAGGGACTGTTTGGCCTTTCCCTCAATGTCTGACTCCCTCTGCCCCTCTGCCCCTTTTCTCTTTCTGACCTACTTCTCTCTTTCCCCTCCCTACCCCTCCCTCTCCACATGTTCCTGGCCAGCTTCTCTTCTCTGTCTCTCTGTTGCTCTCTGTCTCTGTCTCTCCTCTTTCTTTCTCTCTTTCTCTACCTCTACTCTCATGCCTCCAAACAAACTCTATTCTATACTAGACCTGTTCTATGGCTGATACCTCAGAGGGAGGGATGTCTCAGCATGGGCCCGCTACCTCCTCCCACCACACTATACCGTACCCTATAGAACATATTCTTGGTTTTATAAAACACATCAATACCCATCAATTATCTCTTTTATTTTCAGATTTGGTGAGATAATACAAGTGGAATCGATAGCATGATTCTTCGGTTGTCATGTGTAAATAAATGTTTGTATAGCTGCCACTGTTGTGCACGATCAGTGTTAGAAATGAAAACACTGTGGGAGTAAACACGAGAAAGCTGAAGCCCCTTCCTGGCTCTGTTCTTCTACCTCCAGCCCTAAAGAGTCATGGAGTCTGCCTTGGTCCAGCTGAATGACAGGATCCTTCTATGGGTAAGGGCTTCCTGGGACATTTGCAGATATGTCTGACCCTCTGCTCCCTGTTCAGGACTTGAAGGGTGGAACACATTTGTCCATTTGTTTCTTGATTCTGTGTCTATTTCTAGAGTCCTAGGTGACTACCAAAGTGCAGTTTCATGCCTCCCTCCCTCCTATTGCTTGCTTTTGTGTTTTGTGGCATGAAGGATACACTATAGGCTCAAGCAACCCCCACTCCCACTCCTGAGAATGGCAGAGGGAAGGACATAAAGCACATCAAGTGGCTATGGCTGCACCTTACTTGAAGGGAGTTCCCAAGGAGAATCATTTGTTCAGCCAAGGACACTCACCTGAACACTTTCCATTTAGTACAGTGAGACCAGGTACCGGCATCTTTCCAAAGCTCTTTGGACATTCTGAAATTCAGACAGACTCAAGAGAATCAAATGAGTTCCTCTCTGGAACTCCAGGCTTGCCTCACTGCCTGAGTAAGACCAGGAATTCTGCTGAGTCCGAAGCTCAGCCACAAAGGACTTTTCCCAGGATGATGCTCTAGTTAGGAGGTGCAGCAGATGGGGTGATGGGGTGTAGGGAAGAAAAGGAGGATAAACCACAACAAATGGAGAGAGGAGAGAATTTCTTTGGTAACAAGGCTGGCCCTGCCATTCTCAGGCTTCCCAATGGCCTGGGCCTCTCAAGGGTGCCTATAAATCAGATTGTGTATGCTAGGGCTTGCATGTTATGCATTACCATAAAATATATTTTGAGTAAAAAAAGCTCTGACTTTTTTTTTTCAAGTCACAGGACCCCAGCCCTCCTGGCAGGTCCTAAGTGAAACAAATTACTTGTAGAGAGTAAGGGTTGTGCCCTGGCCTCCTCCCTCTTTGAACCTGCAGCTGGCTCTTTGTAAGCCTAGGACTCGGCTATTGCCCTAGGGGCAACCAATGGGTTGTGTCTCCCTGCAGCTGTGCCAGGAGGACAGCAGGAGTCTCTAGGAAGCAGGGGTTGGTTGGACCTAGAAGCTGATCCAAGCTACATTATTACAAAAAGTTATTAAACGATATTCAGTTACAGGATCCTGGGCTAAACAAAGAATGAGGCCCAGGGCAGCCAAAAACCATATGGGCCTGGAGGTTGCACACACCTGCATGGGAGCGAGCAGGCCCAGTTAGAAGCCGTCATCAATTCTAGGAAAGCTATAAAGCTCGGACTTGCTTCATGGCACTTTCTAATTAACTGTGCGGTAAGTTTTCTCCACTTTTCTATAAAGGCCCGTGCTCCCTCCTCCACTCGACTCCCTCTCCCTCATGGCCCAAGACACCTGGGGAAAAGTTTCCCAGGGAAGATCTCAGGTGGGGCTCAGACTGTGGAAGATATTCTTAAACAGGAAAACAAACGGCACTCATTCTTGTGTCAAAAGCAAAAAAAAATAGAACAGACTCTTTTGGAAGCTCTCTCACGGAGTAATCCACAACAGGGAGCCAGCACCGGCTCCCTTAAAGAAGACTGATGAAGGGAAGGAAAATTGGCGTAGGCAATTCTATTTACCCAACGGACTGCATCAACAGAAAGTAGAAAGATGGGTCTAAATCCCGTGGTGACACACGAGAAGATTTACCATCTAGTTTTTAGGGTCTTTGCAAAGCAGACGCTTAGGTGAATGTCAGCTGTCATTTTTACGCTGGTGAATCTGGGCGCCCGTGTGACTCTGAGCACACTATGGTGGCAAAACCCAAAGGCAGCTTACTGTTCTGAGCCGAGCGCGGAGTTTTCCTCTTGCCTATCCCACAGAATAGTGTTGATACATTTAGGACATTTGCATAACTTACAAGTAAATGAAGAAATAAAGACAGCGAATTTTATAATGAGCTGGGGCAGAAGAGGAAAACAAAAACAAAAACCCTAAAATGTGGTAAGAGCCAAACCTACTCCTCAGTTTCCTGGAATGCTGGCGCATGGACCAGGGAGTAACATTCAGAAGGCAGAATTCATCTCTCACCACTGTTCATCTGCAAAAAGAGGAGGAAAAATGCAAAGTATTTCAGACATGGCCGAGGTTTCCCTTGGCCTCTTACCTGGCTGGGCTGATGATTCCTGCATCCGGTGTTGACAGAAACTTTGCCTGGTGCTGAGGTGAGGCCTGGCCCGGCTTGCTCCTTTTGACCTCCATGATGCAAATCTCTTGAAACGATAAATGAGCCAAGTGTAAGACAAGGCCTTGAGCCTGGGCAGATGAATGTGTCCTCCAGCCCACACTGAGGCTCTGGTGAGCTGTTCCAAGACAGCACTCCAAGACCCACCTAGACCATTTGTCCCTGGCTATTGAAATAGAAAAACATACTGTACTTTGCAAGAGATATGCCTTGTGAGAACTCAGAATATTACTATTGGTTAGTTTGTAGATACATTTCTGCCTGCAGATTGGTATAAAGCGGCAGTTCTCAACCTGTGGGTCACAACCCCCATGGGGGTTGAATGACCCTCTCACAGAGGTCACTTAAGACCATCTGCATTTCAAATATTTACATTATGATCCATAACAGTATCAGAATCACAGTTATGAAATAGCAACAAAAATAATTGTATAGTTGGGGATTACCACCTCATGAGGAACTGTATTAAAGGGTCTCTGTCTTAGGAAGGATGAGAGGCACTGGTATGAAGCAATGGCTTGAGGACCAGTCAAATCTGTGTCTGTATGAATATGTCTTTGAAAACTCAAGAGACTCTGCAAAGGAGCACCGCTCATACTAGGTCAGGTTTTCTTTTCTCTTGCTCCTCCTCCTCCTCCTCCTCCTCCTCCTCCTCCTCCTCCTCTTCTTCCTCTTTCTCTCGTCCTCTTCTATTGCTTCTTGTCTTTCTTCTTTTTATGATAGGTTCTTAATATATTGCTCAGGCTGACCTTGAACTCATGTTCTTCTTGCCTACAGTCTTCTGAGTGCTAGGTTTTAAGAGCCAGTATGCCTACTGGGTCTGTGTTTTCAATATCATTCTGAGTGTGGGAAGAGAATTCAGACTTGGAAGAAGGGGTTGGTACACTCAAGGGGACAGAGTGTGGGATTTGTCAGGAGAAAGTCCCCACCCCCATGTGCTTTGAAGGATGTAAGGCAAGCTTACACAATATCTCATATTCCAGTCCCAGAAGGGAGGTGGCCACACTGTGTAATATTTCCAGTTATGTTCAAGAAACAGCCTGGAATGATCAGGGTCATAATTCTTGACTGCAGCAAATGGAAGGGTAAGGCAAGGGAACCACGCAAGAATAATTAGGCAGCCGGTGACCGTGGCTCTGAACCTGCCGGCCCTGGTAAACAGAACATAAATTTTTTTAAGGGCTACAGTGGACTCTGTGCAGCACAACTTTGATATCTGAGATGCAATTAGACTTCGCCCTTATGAGGAATCAACTAAAAGCTTGTAAAATACACCTGTGATCCTGGCGTGCTGTTTTTCCAGGCCAGTGTGCACACACTGCTTCCTTGTGGCCCCCAAAGTTTGTGACAGTCATTTGTGGGTCTTCTCTTGAGGCACTGGCCTCCTGGTACACCAGGGATTCCACACAGACAATGAAAATAATTTTACCAGTTGCTGCTTCCCAGTCACCCAAGGGTGATATTGAATCTGGAACAGTTAAGACTCCCTAGAGAAATGAATCGGAGAGATAAAAGTCTTGGCTAGGCCCTACAGTGTTCTCTGCTTTCAAGCATCTTGGTGTTTTAGAAGCCTCTCCTTTGCTCCTGTCTCGTGACATTTATCTTAGTGTTTGAGCAGACACGTGGAAGATATGATCTGCATGGGGATTTCCGCTGGAAGCAAATCCAAAGCAGCGGCGGTGCCTGCACTCCCAGAATACACTATTCTTTTTCACCCTTTCTTCAGATCATCCCAGACTGGAACATCTTGCTGCTGAGCACCAGGAAGGAAGGGAGGAAAAAGGATTGAAGTGGGGAGGGTAGAGAGAAAAAAAGGAAGAGAGGGAGGACTAGGAAACCCATATGTAAGGCAAGATTAATGTTACTTAGTTATCCTTGGTATTTGTTCCTTATCAAATGGAGACTGCATCCAACATTTAGCTACAGCAAGTCCTACAGAGAAGCAAGCAGTCCCAGGTCTCAGGACCAGGGCAGTTTTGGCATCCATCTAAAAACTACTTCTATCCTCTAGCTGAAATGCCTGGTTCTCCATTTCCAAACACTTAGCTTCTAACTATTCCAACAAAATTGATTTTTAAGGTTTCCATGAACCTTCCATCCACTGGTGGGGGAGTTAACTAGTTAGGAGCACAGGCTCTCAAGCCAGACTCCCTGTTTTCACCTATTAACAATACCACATGGCCCCTGGGCAGCTTTCTACGTTCTGGTCACCTCTGCTACAAAATGTGGACACAAATCACATCAACTTCACAGTTCTTTTCATTAAATGTGAATGTATGCAAAGGAATTCAAGAGTACTTGGTGCAAAATAACTATTCAATAATTATTAACTACTCTTGCTATTGCTTTTTATTTCTCTCAGGATTATCTTGTTCCGATCTGTTGGTAACTCATTTCCTAGAGCTAGTGAGTTTTTGGCCAGAGATTCTTCTAATTGAAAACCATATCTTATCATCTATCCTTTAAGGTAAGATTTAGGGCCCAATTCTTTTCTTTATTTCCTCCCTTCCAAGTTGAATGCTAATGATTGAGTTATCAAAGATGTAAAAATGAGAGCAAATAAAAATTGTGTGAGAGATGGAAGCACAGCCCATAGTAGAATGCAGGTTTGGCATGTATGAGGCTCTTGGTTTCATCTTGAGCACAAAGAAATTAAAAATAACATATTTGACCTCCCTGACTTCTGGAATCATGGTGTAGAGAAGGAAGTATCTTAGTCACTCTTGCTGTGAAGAGACACCATCACCAAGGCAACCCTTAGAATTGTAGGCTGGCTTACAGTTCAGAGGTTTAGTCCATTATCATCATGGTGGGGGAACATGGTGACAGGCATGGTGCTGGAGAAGTAATTTGAGAGCTATAACTTGATACACAGGCAGAGGGACAGAGACAGACAGACAGAGGGGTGCATGAGGGAGGGGGATACTGACCTTAGCAAAGGTTTTAAAACTTCAAAACCCATACCCAGAGATAAATTTCTTCCAATCCTCCAAAAAGGCCACACCTATTCCAACAAAGGCCATGCCTCCTAATCCTTCTCAAACAGTGTCACTGCCTACTGGAGGGCTGGTGTTTTGAACAATGTGTGTAAAGAAAGAAGGAAATGAAAGAAAGGGGATCTCAAGATTCCCAGGTCAAGGAATAACAAGGACTAGTGGGTGTCATTAAATCAAGCATGCAGAGTAAAGCATTAGGGCAATGACAGAAGCATCTAAGACTCTAACCTCAGGAAGCATTGAGATTTGTAGTAACAACGCAGCTTTGCGATGGTATCCCATTAGTCGTGTTCTCGGTGTCCTCTGGGTTTGCTCTTTGCCTTGACAGCTCCTTTCAGAGAAGTTGTGCATTGCCAAAGACAGACAACAAACTGGAGTGACCCTGTACACCTTCTAGCTACCCACAGACAGTGTGACTTCCCTGTAACCCATGAGTGACATCCTCTCCCACACAGTCAGGCCAGCAACAGTGGCAAGTAGAACTCCACAAAGAGTCTCTTGTCTGCTCCTTTGCACTGGCAGGAGGGCGGAGGGCTTCCCTTAACTTTGAACCACTCAAGGGTCAGATTAAGAGATAGCCACCCATGTGGGCATGCCCATCTGCCAACCCTCCAGGAATGGTGGATAGCCAGCATGTCAGAGCAGGCTAAGTATCAGAGGCCATCAGGTTGAGCCTTTGATTTCTAAAACTGGCATCTAGGCTCTTCCTGTTCCTGGGACTGTGAGAAATGCTACCTCCAGGTTCAGATCCCACTGTTTCCTCTCCCTCTCTAATCTTGCCTGCCATATGGAAATTATGTTTGGTTTGAACAAGTCAAATGTCAAAAGCATTTGTAACTAGGATCTCCAAACTCCTTTAAACATAGCCCACAGGGAGAAATAAATCTTGACAGGGATTCAGTATATCTTCATATGCATAGAACCAGAGATCCAAGTGTCCCTGATACCATCCTGAAACTCTGCACGTTTAAAAATGGTTTTGTCCTGATGAACTGAATTCATGACAGAGAGTGTAGAACATACTGACTTAGACAGTCTCTTTATACAGGAGCCATATAAAAACACATACAGGGACACACACTGGAAGCTGGTAGAAGAACCTGTAGGTGAGTCTAGAAAACAAACCTGAAATGATGTGAAAAGTGAGAAAGGAAAAGGGGAAAAGTGTGACAAGCCACTTATGGAAGCAGACTAGAGCTCACTAGTCCCACTAGGACTCCATACAAACAATGCAGAACATATTACAGCATCTCTGCCTCCCCCAGGATCAGGAAACCAGGTGTAGTCTTCTTAGAGTCTTGGAGTTGTGGATTCCCACTGGAAAGAGTTAACCAAGAAAACACCTCCCTTGCTCTGAGAGAGTTGAGTACCCTAGGAGGCACAGAAAGCCCTTGAGTAGAGAGAAGCAGGAGAACCTGGTGCCTGAGGTGGGAAGCCATCCTCAGCCAGAACCATCTACCTCTACTGCAGGCAAACAAACCCAGAAGCCGACAGGTGGAGGAAATTTGGAAAAGACATCAACAGACAAGGTACCATTGTCACATGCTGTCACACACTCCTTGTTAATCCCCCTTCTGAGATTCTAAAACCAAAAAGCCCAAAATAGGCAAAGTTGGGAAGAAAGGGTCAACATGACAAGAGATGATGTAGTATCTCCTTACCTCAGGAAAATGCCACGTGTTCCCTTCTCTGAAGTTCACTCCATTAGAACACCCTTGCTATACTTGGTGAGGGAGTTCTCTACCATCTGTAATCCAACTGTGGAGGGAGAATTTTGATTACAGCTCTCAGTTCTTCTGCTTTGAACTCTACCCTTCAACAGTGGATATAGGATGACTTGCCACCTCCATAAGACTTGGGCCAACAGAATGGCCCGTGAAGACAAACAGAAGGCCTGAGAACATTTCCCATCTAAAAGGACTTTGAATATTTTTGAGGTTGAAAGACTTCTTGTAATTACAAATTGTCATCATAATGCAAACATGTCTGGGTAGACAAGTCCAAGGGAAAAGTGAATTTTCACCAGTGACCAAACCCTTGAGTTCACTGATCAAATGCACATTTCGAGTTTCCCAGGCCTGGCATGTTCACCCACCAGCATGTGCAGTCCATCTGGAACACATGGCTGGTGCAGACAGACAGGCACTAGGCTGCTGGCAGGACAGACCTGGACACTTGGAGTGCTTCTGCCAACAGTCATGGGATTAAGGAGTTGCCTAAGTCCTCCAGCTTGTTTTCTTTAGATTGTGAAAGGGCTTTGAAGGGTGAGTAAGGACTATGTCATGGTCCTGAGAAAGGATCAAACAGAATGTTGCATCTTGGTTGTGAAACTTGGAATGCCCGGCTTCGGTCACTGCCCTGGACTTTCTGTCCCTTCTTCAGATGCATTAACTGTACAGATGGAATCAGACCATGGAAAAATGTCGGAGTCTATCCAGAGAGCATTCTTTGTCCAGCTTTGTGTAATGCTTTTGTTTTAAGCTCCATGTCAAGGCCTAACACATGGATCTACTCTCTTTATCTTGATTTCTCTCATCTTGTCAACATCTACTACCATGGAAGCACAGTTGTGGAATTCCTGCACTTAGAAGACCTTGGGCCGAGGGATCAGTGAGGAGCCAGGGAGTCTTAGCTATGGTTCTCAAGAGGATTTTATTGAAAGATGAAAATCATTCATATAAATGAAGACATATCAACAGGAGGCACCAGATAAGTAGCAGAGAAGTGCCTGAATAATTGATGCAATTCAGGTTAGTCATGCTGTTTCCATAGATGAGGCTATACTCAGAACTTGCTTCCTTCTATACTCTTAGGAATGGCCCTCTATCAACCATCCCTGGTTTTCTAATATATACAATGGGCTCCTCTCCACTGGATACTTGCTCCTGGATTATCAATTATTTTCCATTCAAACCAGAACCTTCTGTGAGCCCCATCTGGTCACTCTGATTCCTGCCATTCTCAAGCTACCATCTTAAGAGTCATCTACATTCAGCTCTTCTGTTTCTTCTACCCCAACTGGTTCTAAAATCCCTCTCATCCTGATGGTCACTCAAGTGGGTGACTGTTAAATCCAAGTTTTTCCTCCAAGCTCCCAGAATAACAACTCTGAGACTCAAAATGTATTAATACCTTGGCTGTAAGCCTTGGTTGATTCCCAGATATGATCACAACTAATATCCTACTTATTCTAATCTAAATTCTGTCTCATAGCTGGTTATCTGTGCTCAGCTTCCACATGCTTCTCTCCTCTTCTCTGTTCCCATGAGACTCCCTCATCTTTTCTCTATCCCAGAATTCAATCTCCCTATGAGATATCCCACCTTCTATTCTACCTTTTCCTATATGCTATAAGTTTTTATTGACAAGTGATGCATCCATACAATTTCTTTAAGGGTGGCCAACCATCAAGCTAAAGAATGAACATCTCTCTTTAAAATTTAGAGGACATTCTACAACCTTTATCTTTCCTGGTGTTTCAGTAATTTGTGACAGCCTTTATCATTTCATCCTCCAGTCATTAGGAGGAGAAGAAGAAGGAGGAGGAGGAAGAGGAGGAGGAGGAGGAAGAGGAGGAGGAGGAGAAGGAGGAGGAAGAAGAGGAGGAGGAGGAAGAAGAAGAAGAAGAAGAAGAAGAAGAAGAAGAAGAAGAAGAAGAAGAAGAAGAAGAAGAAGAAGAATGAGAAGAAGGAGAAGGAGAAGGAGGAGAAAAGGAGAAGAAGGAGAAGAACTTAGTAGCCATGGCAGTATCAGAAGAGCTATCTACCCTCTTCCTTAACTGTTTAAAAGAATTATTTGTTACTTTTATGTATATTTGTATGTGTTGTGCAAATTTATGTGCAGAGTGGACACTTAAGAGCCCTCAGAGGAAAGTGTTCGATCCCAGGAAACTGGAGTTACAGATGGTTGCAAGCTGCTACATGGGTGCTGGGAATTGAACCAGAGTCCTCTGCAAGAGGAACAAGTGCTCTTAACCATGGAGCCATGTCCTGCCGTCATCTTAGTAACCAGTTCTAGCATGTTGGTACCAGTCCTATGGCTCTTCCTTTTTCCTCAGTTTCTTCTTCTTCTTCTTCTTCTTCTTCTTCTTCTTCTTCTTCTTCTTCTTCTTCTTCTTCTTCTTCTTCTCCTTCTTCTTCTGCTTTTTCTTCTTTTTTTAAGATTTATTTATTCATTTTATGTATGTGAGTACATTGTAGCTGTACAGATGGTTGTGAGCCTTCATGTAGTTGTTGGGAATTGAATTTTTAGGACCCCTGCTAGCTTCGATCAACCCCACTCAATCAGTCCCTGCTTCCTCAGGCCCAAAGATTTATTTATTATTATACATAAGTACACTGTAGCTGATTTCAGATGCACCAGAAGAGGGCGTCAGATCTCATTACTGGTGGTTGAGAGCCACCATGTGGTTGCTGGGATTTGAATTCAGGACCTTCGGAAGAGCAGTCAGTGCTCTTACCCCCACGGAGCCATCTCACCAGCCCCCACAGTTTCTTCTTTATCATAGTTTTATTTTGGGAGGGGGTTGTTTGTTTGCTTTTTCTCACTTACTTTTTTTTTCTTTTTTTAGTTTTTTAGGGTAGCACACAAAGTAATAGATTTTAAAAGCCACCTTCTCCGCCCCGATTTTAATATTTCAATAAACATTGTAAACATATTCATCTTCCTTTGAATCTGTTAATTTTCTTTTTCTAATACTTTCCGCCAAGTTCCCTTCCCCTCTGGCTGATTCAGTTCCTTCACCCAAATGATTTTAAGTAAGCATTTTTTAAAAATCACTATGCACAGAAAATGGCAAAATCACTGGCATAAACCTGTCCAGATGAACATGCAACCTCTTGAGCAGGCAGCCCCATAGCAGCCATCAGTGTGTGCTTTCTTCTAGTCATTACCCTTACTGAGCAGGAACCGGTTGCAGTAGTGGTTTGGGGTCTTTCTCACACTCCTCCAGGTCTGAAGCCGTGAGGATCAGCAACTGAAAGCTCTCATCCCAACCTTTCTCCAATATTCACAGAGAAGAGAGCCTTACCCCAGGTCCCATATTCTCTCTCAGAATACCCCATACAGGATGAGCAGTTGGTATGCAAATGACTGTGCTGTGAAGGCCCAGCCCCCAATCCGGCACAACCTAGAGGAGAGCACAGCTGCTCTATTGGTTAGCTAAAGGTTGTGACTTTTCTCCCTCAGCCTGCATCCTTCATCTCTCCAGGTGCTTACCACAGATTACAGCCTTACTAAAATTCCTATGCTCCAGTCTCTGCTTCCCAGGGACGACAAGACAGGGTCTCACCAGCTTAACTACTAACATTATAGACAATGTCACTGGTATTGAAATTCATACTACATGCAATGTGTGCAATTTAGGATGAGGCTTCTTTCTTTGTCATTTATGTGTGACATTTTTGCTATACATACAGAAGCCAGATTTTTTATTATTTATTGTTTTATTTTTATTATGTTTTTCACTCTTTAGGTAAATATACTATAGTGTATTTACATCTTTACTGCTTTTTTAAAAGTTTTTTTTCCCACGTGAGGTTATTATGGGCAATGCACAGTGACCTTTTGTATATGTGCCTCTGGTATGCACATGAAAGAATTGCTGTTGGCTGTACACCTGAGGTACAACCTCTGCTGTATAAGGCATATTCATGGCTAGCCCTAGTGGATATCGTAGAGAATGGGCTAGAGTTTGGGTCAGACATCAGCTGACTTTTCTAAGATGGACAAATAGTGATCAGTTTTGCCAGACACAGGTCTTCGTGACTGCTAATCAGTTTGGCTTTTGTAACTCACAAGCGGGGGATTTATATAGGGTACAAAGCTCATGGCGACAGTAGAAATGTGTCACATTTGGCAGCTAGTGATGACATGGCTGCTAGCACTGAGTGACTGAAGTGCTAGCAGGGGAGGAGGACACCTGGCTCTGAAATTTGGGCAGTTCCCAACACTATCCTGCAGTGGTGCCTAGATCCATGCATGTAAGCAAGTGTGCATGCACACGTATACACACACATACACACACACACATGCACACACACACGTACACGCGTACACACTTAAAAGACATAAAATATTAAGAATTAAGACAAGGGCTTGCTGGCTGATAAGAAAAAAGGAACCATGTCTGGTATGAGAGTTTTGAACAGAGATCTGGGCAAGCCAGACCCCGCCAGTCCAGTTTAGGAAGCCAATGGGGTTCAGTACTCATGGCGCAGGCACTGGATTCCCAAGGACTCAGTCGGAAGTCTGTCTCCAGGATCACTAACTGGAATCTGTCTACTTTTGTAAAGCTAGGAGAATAACAAAAAGCAACTTCATGGGGTTATTAAGATGATTAAATGAGGTAGCTGTGTAAAGGCCTTAAAACGGCACTGGGCACCGGACAGGGGCCTGGCTTTCTTTGTTAACTGTGTAGTTTCATTTTTTAAAATTCCTCAATGTGGGGCTGGGAATATGGCTCAGCAGTTAAGAGCAGTGCCCACTGTTCCAGAGGTCCCAAGTTCAATTCCCAGCAACCACATGGTGGCTTACAACCATCTGTAATGGGATCTGATGCCCTCTTCTAGGTGTGTCTGAAGACAGACCACTCATATACACATAAATAAATAATTGTTGTGTTTTTTGGTTTTTTGGGTTTTGTGTGTGTGTGTGTGTGTGTGTGTGTGTGTGTGTGTGGTTTTTTGTTGTTGTTGTTTTGTTTTGTTTTTTGTTTTTCCGAGACAAGGTTTCTCTGTGTAGCCCTGGTTGTCCTGGAACTCATTCTGTAGACCAGGCTGGCCTTGAACTCAGAAATCCGCCTGCCTCTGCCTCCCA
>NW_022196914.1:58185982-58190990 GCF_008632895.1 Mastomys coucha | reverse complement strand
AAAAAAAAAAAAAAACAAAAAAAAAACAAAACTCTCAAAATAAACTGTTGAAGGCAGAAGCATCTAGCTCTAGATAGATGAACTTTAACAAAAGACTGACAAAGGGCTATGGGGCCTCAGAAAGGCCAGGGAGGGTGTTGGGGGTGGTAGGTGATCTTGTAAAGAGCCACTAGGTTCCACAAAAGGCCATGAAAAGGTACAGAGTCAATTATATCAGCCCAAATGTACAGGGCAATGAAGAATCCAGACTTTGATAAATTGTCTTTCCTGCCTCTCTTAATAGTTACAAACACTGAAGAGGAGGTTGCTTAATTTCTCTCTGCCTTAGGTTTCCAGTCTGTACAATGGACATAGCCACAGTTCTTACTATATGAATCTGATTGAGTCCATTTCCTGGTGCTATCATAGAATACCTGTGATATAGAAAGAAAGGGTTTATTTTGGCTCACAGGTCTGAGATATCCCAGATTAGGCAGCCCTATTAAAGAAAGACTTTGGGGTACCCCAAAGTCTTGCGCATGTCTGAAAGAGGACAAGCCCAGCGGGTAGCATAGCCCTTCTTAATGGCAACTCACTCTCCTGATCGCTAACCCAGCCCACCCTGGAAGGCGGTAGGATTCTCCCCTCCACAGTGCCACCGTAGGGCCCAGTCCTCAGCAGTGTGCATTTGACCCACAGAAATGAGGATCGAGAAGTGTTGGGTTTTGTTATTGTGGCTGTATCTAGAGAAGCACAGAACAGGAGAGATGGATACACAAATGACAAAGGAGTGTGGTAAGGCAGTACTTCTCTGTATCGGTGACTTACATGTCACTGTGACCAGAATACCTGACAGAAACAATATAAAGGAGGGAATGTTGTATTCTGGCTCATGCTTTCAGTCTAGAATATTGGGAAAGACATGCTAGGATAACTCAGTCTATGGCAGAAGAAGTATGCTTGGTAAGTGTTCCCACGATGGCTAACCAGGAAGCAAGGAGAGGGACCAAAATTAGGATGCATCTGAGATCTCCAAAGTGGGGGATCCCAGGGCTGGCAGGATGGCCCAGCAGACCAAATCACTTGCTGCAGCCACCTGAGTGTGATCTTACACACGTGCACACGCACAAACACACACAGAAAGAGGGGGGGGAGACTTTAAAAAATAAAGAAGGTAGACTCTAGCCAGGCAGTGGTGGCACACGCCTTTAATCCCAGCACAGGCAGGCAGATTTCTGAGTTAGAGGCCAGCCTAGTCTACAGAGTGAGTTCCAGGGCAGCCAGAGCTATAGAGAGAAACCCTGTCTCGAAAAACCTAAAAATAAAAATAAATAAATAAATAAATAAATAAATAATAAAAATAAAGAAGGTAGACCCTCAACAACCTAGTTCTGCCCACTCCGGAGGCATCTCACAAATAGCCTCACTCTGTGAAGGTTCCACAGCCTCTCCAAGCATATTCTGAGGCTATGTTCAGATCATGGATCTGAGATTCAAACCACAGCACTCTTGACTGTACTGCATGATGGGTCAAAATAAGGGCTTTCTTTTTCTTTTCTTTTTTCTTTCTTTCTTTTTTCTCCTTTTTCTTTTTTTTTTCTTTTTCTTTTTTTCTTTTTATTTTTTTGAGAATTTGAGGGACTCTGCAGCAAATCCACAAGTTTGCATTTAGATGGGGTTGGCCTAAACCTGCTGAATGACAATGTCTTTCACAACAGCCTCTGGTGCTTCTCAAGTGGCCTTAATCAATGGGCTGTCTCAGAAACCCCTCTGACTTAATGGAAATCTCCCCCCTATTAAGCCTACTATAATAACTGAATTGCTTCTTCCTGCATTGGGGGGGGGGGGTGGTGCTCTTCCTAAGAGAGAGGCCAGCTCAGTCTCCTGCCTGCTCTGAGCTCAGCTGCATGCAGTCAGGGCTTGAGTCTACCTCTTCGAATCCACAGTTCTGAGTGAGGATTTTTGGTATTGTTTTGATTTGGTTTTGATTTGGTTTTGTTTTGTTTTGTTAATTTATTTTTTGGTTTCTTTTTCTTTCTAAGCCTACTAATTTGATATGGACTGAAATGTTTTTGGTAACTGCAGCTAGTTGCACACCTTCAAGAAGAAAATTGCTCCTAGCCCACTCAGAGATCTCACTCTGTTCTTCCATTCACTCACTCACTCACTCCCTTCTCCCCTCCATCTCTCCCTCCCTCCTTTCCCCACCCAACCATCTGATTCATCTGACTCCTTAAAATTTCTGACACAGTGTCTTGATGCCTTATTTAAACTTTATAGAAACAACACTTAGCACAACAAAGCTTTTGATTGAGAAACATAAGTGACAGTCTCCCAGGATAGAGCTGGCTTCGGGAAGGTGTCCTGTCCCTGTCATCCCTACCCCTACCTTACTAATTGGTAAACATGTGTCCTAGTTTGCTTTCTGTAACTGTGATAAATCATGACCAAGAGCAACTTGAGGAAGTGATCATGACAGCCTAGAGTCTCCTATCAAAGGGGAAACTGAGGCTGGGACTGAAGCAGGGAACTTGGAGGGGCCTGCTTACTGGATTGCATCCAGGATCAAGCTCTACTACCTTTCTTCTAATTGGTTTTTTTTTTTAATTCATTTATTTTTGCATGAGTAGGAAAATTGTGCCCGTTTCTACATAAATAGACTGTAAGACTCTGGCGAGCCTTAGCTTACTGGAGACCCCCTGAGTGAACCACATGGAGCTAGAATCGATGCAAAGAGCAAGAGGAATTTACCATTCCAGTGCACTGGGGTTGTCCCAGATCCGAAGGAGAGGCGATGACCCCCGGTGGCCTGTACAATGAGTTTTTATATGGTTTCCAGGGGCGGAATAGAGCATTAACAACTAGGCACAATATGATTGGTGGAACAGTGTGCCCTTTAAACTGATTGGTCTTTAGGGAATGAGGTAGTCGGGGCTTACTCAGCCTCTCCCTTCTGGCTTATGTGCTCTCTGACCTGTCTCTTCCAGGAAAGCGGGAGGGGAGAGTCTGGTGGAATTTTCTAACAGCTGAGCTAACCTCTTCAAGACCACATGTGTGTGGTGCCCTTGGAGACCAGCAGAGGGCATCAGATCCCCCTGCAATTGAAGTTACAGACAGTTGTGAGCTATCAACCTGGGTGTTGGGAGCTGAACTCCCTTCACTTTCTCACTCTTCCATCCTCTGTCTTCTGCGAAAACAAGGGCTTTTAACTGCTGCCTTTTCTCCATCTCCAAGTTCTGCTACATTTCTTACAGAGCCCAGGTTCACTTATCTAAGGATGCTACCTCCCACAGTGGCCTGAGCTCGCTGACATCAATTAGAAATGTTGCAAGGAGGAAACACCCCACAGGTAGACCAGATGGAGACAGTTCCTCATCTAAGGTTCCCTTTTCTTTCCAGGTGTCAAGTTGAGAACCCAGATTATCCATCACACTCTGTATATAAGATCACAGTGTACGGGAGGTGGAAGTGGGATGTGGCGGGTGGGGAAGTTGGATGCAGGATGGAAATGAGCCTGGACACTGTTTGGAAAGTTTCTCAGTGATCACAGCCTCTCTATTGTTGCCTTAGTCATTTATGGAAAAGTCACAGTGAACATCTCAAACAACTAAAAAATGTTGCTGATGAGAAAACGTATGTCATAAATATGCTAATAATGTCATTTCCGTGAAGAAATGTGAATTCATGTGTTTATGACAGGCTGGGAGAGGAAAAGAAGGCTGACTAGAAGATGGGGTTCACTACATAAAGAATGTTGGGTTTTTTTAAGATTTATTTTATTTATGGTTGTATAAATGGCTGTGAGCTATCATGTGTGTGACTGCTGGGAATTGAACTCAGGACCTCTGCTGGCCCCACTTGCTCCAGCGTAATTCACTGTAGTTGTCTTTAGACATACCAGAAGAGGGCGTCAGATCTCATTACTGGTGGTTGTGAGCGACCATGTGGTTGCTAGGATCGGAACTCAAGACCTTCGGAAGAGCAGTCAGTGCTCTTACCCGCTGAGCCATCTTGCCAGCCCCAGGCATAAAGAATATTAAAGGTAAACTTTGTTTTTAGAAATGTGTGCATACATGTGTGGGATGCAGGGCATAGAGAATGTACAGAAAGAAGAAATAACTGTTGGGTCATTAGAAAATGCTTTTCTCTGGCAACCAGGCATGAATTGCCCAGTAGTTACGTTCTGATCTTCCTCTGACAGGAGAGATTCCATCTTGAGATGATCAACTTCCACAGATCTGAGATGGTCAGGAGCACCACCCATCCTGCTTGTGGAAGTAGCGGCACCAGCCTGAGGCCACCTGAGCTGCTGCTGCTCCATCTGGCAGAGAGCCATTTTAATACTGTACATTGCCTACCTGGGTAAAACTCTCTACATGACCACCATGGCCATGGAAGCATGTCTCAGCTCCTGCAGTCTTGGTTCTTCTCTGACCTTTTTAGCCTATGTCTATGATCCCTAGAGCTCACAGGTGACATGACACAGGTCTCTACCTTATGTTTCTCTTGGCCGGACTCCCTTTTCATTCTCATGATGCCTTTACCTTCACATTGTTGTTGGGTATGGATTCTTCCCGAGACAACTGCCTGAGACCTGCAGGGTTGTATCTGAGATAGTCAGTATCCAGAAAGCACAGTGGCGGAAGGTTTCATGACAACCCCTCACAGAGCCAATGGATGTAATCTTCTTGTGGCCCCTTCCATAGCCACTACACTGTCCTGTCCCTGAGTCTGTTTCTGAGTTGTGATTATTTCTGAAACCTGATTCCTGAGATCTGATAAACCATGCTTCTCACTACCTCAGATCTTTTCTAGAGTAGAAAAATAGCCAAGGCAAGAGGGCACCCCTGAGGTTCAGCCAGGTTTGTTCTCTTAAGAATACAATATTTGAAACTGGGTGTGATGCTGCATGCCCTTAATCCCAGCACTTGGGAGGCAGAAGCAGGAGGATCTCTGTTTAAGGCCAGCCTAGTCTACATAATGAGTTACAGAACATCCAGGGCTACATAGTGAAACCCGTTCTCAAAAA
>NW_022196914.1:58138001-58185389 GCF_008632895.1 Mastomys coucha | reverse complement strand
AAGAAGAAGAAGAAGAAGAAGAAGAAGAAGAAGAAGAAGAAGAAGGAGAAGAAGGAGAAGAAGAAGAAAACAGTATTTGACAGGGTCTGGCAGTACAGCTTTGTGATTCTAGAAACCCAGAACAATGAGCAGGAGAAGTGCAAGCTGAAGACTTGCCTGGGCAACTTACTGAGACCTTACCTCAAAATTAAAATCAGTTGGAGATACAATCTTGTTTGGAATACTTGGCCCAACATGTACAAGGCCTCAAGAGAAGCTTACTTTCTGGTACATATATATCATATATACCATGTACACATACATACAGTATTCATAAAGGTCAGGGACTAAAATACGTGAATAAAATACGCATGAATGATACTGAAGCATGACCAATCAGGAGTGCTCTCTACGAATAGGCCATTCTGTTTGTGGAAGCCAGCCTTACAGTTAGGCTGGTAGGAAGCGGGTCTGGATACTGTCTCCTCTGAGTGGTTTAATCAGTGAAGTGCATCAGGCCTGCAGTGGCAATGCAGTCTCCCCAACAGACGCACCAACTTAGACCTCATGCTCATAAACCATCACTGCTGAGCGGGAAATCCATCAGATTTGCTTGCCTTGGCCTTTGCGTTCCAAGTGGGAGGTCACCAGGGTGAGGTCTAGACTCTAAAAGTAAGTACAGATTCTGATTACAGCTCTTCACATTATATGTTTGACTGGTTTGATCTGATGGACTGCACACCCCCTACCACACACACTGTGCTCCTTGGGTCTAAACTAACTGCACATATTTCCCTTAATTCTCCCAGTCGCCTCCCCAAAATTTCTTCCTTAGAGTCTCTCTAGTGTTCCATGTCAGACTCTTGCTAAAATCTTGCCTCAAAGCCACAAGATTACTACATCGTAATAAAAACTCCCCAGAGAACACGGCTCTTAGAATACAGAATCTGTTGAGGACCACTGGCATGGCTATTCTGTTGCAACAGACTGCACTGAAACGCAAGTCAAAACCCATGTTTGCTTTCCAGGAGTGCTTTCTTCTCTGACTAAATGAGTAGATGGAGTGACACTGAATCAGCAAATCATTTGTGCTTGTGTGACAGTGACCTCTGGGTCACTGTACCCGAGTCCAGGAACCACTTCCTTGTTACATGACCACAGATAAAAATCGCTTCCTGTCTCGGTTTTCATGACTGTAAAATGATAAGTGGAGAGACCCATTTAAGCTCCTAAGTCACCAAGCACTGGTTATTGTTAGACTGGAGTCGTTGTTGCTAAGAAGTACCCTATCATGTGAATAATGATAACTAGCCTGTGTTTCCCTTGAGATGATAAGCACAGAAGGAAACTTGCTCTAGGAGCTAGAAGAGGAGGAAGAAAGTTGTACATTTATTCAGTTGAGTACTCTGGGACAGACTATTAACGGTTCCCAACCACTCATGTAGGCCAGCAGTTTGGAACTTAGGGGTCGCGATCCCTTGGGGGCAGGATGACCCTTTCACAGGAATTCCATATTAGATACCCTGCATGTCAGATATTCATATCATATCAGTAGCAAAATCGCAGTTATGAAGTAGCAATGAAACGATTTTATGGTTGGGGTCACCACAACACGAGGAACACCCATTAAAGGGTCACAGCATTAGGACGGCTGAGAGCCACAGCCTCAAGCTGATCTCAAATTCAAGGAAAGTGGAGAAGTTGGATCTCTTACAGAATTTATCAGACTCTAGACAAAACCATGATGCTTTGAGGCCTAGAGAAGTTCAGTGGGAAAGAAACCCAGCTTCCTCATGGCTTACTGCATGAAACCTGCTATTCACACCCTGAATATCTCAAAGATCATAGGATCCTTGAAGATAAAGAGATAAGTCTGTGGGTGAACATGGCATGTTCACACGGTGGTAGCGTTGAAGATAAAGATAACATTGAGCTGAACTTGGCATTTTCACACGGTGGTATTAGTCGGAAGGACAGGAAGCTGAAAACTGAGATGTAGCCAAGGTTGAGTCCCAGGTGACACAGAGGGAGGGGTCCAGGCTCACACTTGCTCTCAGGAGACATTGGAAAATACCTGGAAGGAAGGCATTTCAAGAAAAATGAGCAAGTTAAAAAACTGGAAACCTCGTAAAGCGAGGGGAAGATTCAGGTTTGCTGGCATCATTGTGACCTCACGGCTGACTTCAGGAAAATTGTGAATAAACAATGCTTTAAAGGAATGGGGAGATGTCCCAGTCAGTACAAAAGCTTCATACAAATATGGGGATCTAAGTTCTGTCCCCTAGAAGGCACACAGAAAAGTCAGATGTGTTACATACACATGTACCCTCATACACATGAGCTTGCGCACGTGTATAGTTCCCAAAAATCCTTTAAATACTAAAAAAAAAAAAAAAAAAAAAAAAAAAAAAAAAAAAAAAAAAAAGCAGAAGCCGGTTAACCACAGTTGTATGGGTCTATTTTTGCATTCTCTCTCTCTCTTTCTCTCTCTCTCCCCCCTCCCTCTCTCCTTCTCTATCTTCCTCCCCCCTTTCTTTCCCTCTCCTCCCCCCCCACACACATACATACACACACGTCTAGACTCATACCAATATCTTACTGCCAGGTTTGTTGCAGCCAAGTCCTAAAATCACATAACAATATAACCTCACAAATTGCTGAGGACTACTTGTGCATACCTTTAATCCCAGCACTTGGAAGGCAGAGGCAAACAGAACTCTGTGAGTTCAAAATCAGCCTGGTATACATAGCAAGTTCTAGGCCAGCTATGTCTATATAACAAAATTTAAAAAAAAAATGTTTTGAAAGTGTTTACTTTGTTTTGTTTTATTGTTTGATTTTGAGAAAGAGTCTCATTGTGTAGTCCATGTGGTCCTCCTGCCTCAGGCCTCATTAGTCCTGGAATTAAAGGCATATGCCATATATCTGGATGGGAAGTTTTTTTTTCTTCTATAGTTGTTTGGATATTCTAGGTCCGTTACATGTCTATATACATTTCAAACCATCTAGATAACTATTCTTTTTAAAAAGAGTATGTGCTTGGATTTGAACTGAATCTGACTAAAGCACCAACAAATTTAATGAAGAAAATAGTTTTTCCAACAAATGTTGTTAAAAGAACTGAGTATTTATGTGGGGAGGGAGGCCTCAATCTTTACCATGGATAAAAATTAACTTAAGCCAGGCAGCGGTGGCACATGCCTTTAATCCCAGCACTTGGGAGGCAGAGGCAGGTGGATTTCTGAGTTCGAGGCCAGCCTGGTCTACAGAGTGAGTTCCAAGACAGCCAAGAAACACAGAGAAACACTGTCTCGAAAAAATAAAATTAACTTAAACTGTATTACATCATAAGAAAATATGCTAGAGAGAGTCTTTGTGACCTGGGGTTAGGGAAACTTTTCTCAAAGACAATATAAAAAAAAAAACAGGACTATGCAGAAGATAAAATCATAAACTCTAATCCATCAAAATTAAAACTTTTCTTGTAAAACTGTCAAAAAATGAAAATGCAAGTTGGCCCAACATATATATATACACATACACAACATACCACATACACACACACACATACACACACACAAAAATCATATTCCTGAGGGGGAAAAGCTGTTAAAATTTAATAGTAAGATAACCAATATAATAAAAATAAATGGGCAATACAAGAAATAATGAAGGGGTTGGTGTAGTTAGTTGGTAGAGTACTTACCTAGCTCACCAACTCCTGAGTTCAGTCCCAGCAGAGAATAAACTTGACAGAGTAGTGTGTGGCTAGCCTTCAACAGGCAGGGGCAGCAGAACAGAAGTTCAAAGCTATCCTGGGACACACATGAGTTTGAGGCTGTTGTGTGATACATATGATCTTGTCCCAAAAGTAAAAGAAAATAATAAATATAAATGGTTGTACACTTTACCAAAGAAAATGAAGGAAAAGCAGGTCTATGCATGCAAAGATGGGCAATGCTATCTGTCACCACATAATGTGAGTTAAAATTATGCTAAGCTATCACAAAGTAGTTATTAGACTGGCTGGAATAAAAGCTGATAATACCTACTTTTAAAGATGTGAACGTGCACAGTTGTCATATATTGCTGCTGAGAATGCCAAATGGCAGTGCTACTTTAGAAAACACTTTGCAGTTTCTTAATATTACACAAAAAACATATGACCCAGAAGCCCCTTTTCTGAGTGTTAACCCTAATGGGACTGAGGATCTATCTCATAGACATGGAACACAGAGACATGGAATAATCATTTCCCACCAATTCAGTATCTAAAGAAGGATACCTTCCTTGAGTTTATTTTACTACGTCACAAATAACCTTACTTTTAATATTTTGAACTGGCCTCTGAACTTTTTAATCCTTATTCTTTTTACAACTTTGTCAAATCTTAGAAAGCATAAAACAGAACTCGTCCATCAGTGTGGCCAAGGACTGTGAAGACAATTAAGCTGTCTGGCAGGCTGGGAAAGGAATTTCAAATCTGAATGGGTAGATATCATTACTCTGTGTCCTGCAACAAAGGCCTTGGAAAAAGTTCTGGGTTTTAAGAGTTTGTGTGTAGCTGCCTCTCCCAGCATTCCTCCGTACTTTAATGAGGCAGTTAGGAGTCTTGCTGGCTTTGATTCTGCCCTTTCAGATTGCTTCTACAGAGCCACTGCCTTCTGATGTCTAAATATTTAGCCACGTGAACGAAGCCTTCTAGGTTTTATTTTTTTTTCTCATGAAATCTGAATTCTCTGTAGCTATGGATCTTGACCCCTGACATAGTTAGGCCTCGCAGACAATGGTCAAGTCAGCAGTCATTATTCTCTAGTTTAGGAGGGGTCGTTCAGCACAATAAGCTGAAAGCCAAGGTAAGGACTAAGGGCTGTCATGGGTCCTCTTCACAAGTGAGTGAACTTGAGTCTTGACGGCTGGGATGTGGGGAATCTGGGGCTGCTTCAGGAATGTCAGCCATTTCATCCTAAGGCAATGCTGGTATTCTTGTACCTCCCCATGTTTGGTCATTAACTAGACACACAGAGACCAGTCGACTCTTATCACAAGTCCTGCTTGCTACTAAAGGGAAAAAAAAAAAGCCTTCCCATTGTTCTCGTTTCCTAGAAGGAAAACACTGGCCCTTCCAAGTGCTCCAGAGAGGGGTGTGGACTCCTCAGATTCAAAGCCGTTTACACCAACCAATGCCCTCTCCCAAGGAATGCCTTTGAAACTGGCAGACAAAGGCCAGAGGAGGAACATGGGGTTTGGCTAGGCACCACTTCCTGGCAACCCGCTTGAGCCCTGCAGCCCACCCTGAAAGCCCAGAGATGGTGTTTTTCAGTGGCCTTAGGGAATCCCTTAAAGGGGACAGGAGGGAGGGTCTAATTTCTATTGTATCCAGTATAATAAACTAATTTTGTTGCCAGTCATTCTCTCCTTTGAAGCTTTAAACAGTTAATGGTGGCAATTAATACAAACCAGCCAGTGGCATCTTATGCTTTATTCTCATTCTTCTGGAAATAGCTTGTTTGTTCCAGAATGGGCCTCCTCACCTCCCAGAAAGTCTGCAGGATTCCTCGTGGACAGAAACCTTCCTCTCCACATTAGTAGGGATCAAAGTAAGAATCTCCCCTCCTTTTGAATTCTCCTCAACTCTAGCACCAGGAAAGCCATTTTCGTTCAATTTCTCTCCACA
Organism: Mastomys coucha; assembly: GCF_008632895.1. Lineage (NCBI taxonomy): Eukaryota > Metazoa > Chordata > Mammalia > Rodentia > Muridae > Mastomys > Mastomys coucha. The sequence continues at coordinate 58,179,733 of NW_022196914.1, read as the reverse complement.
TGTCTCTGAGGGTCAGGAATTGTCCTTAAAAAATAAAGTTTAGAGATCTGTGTAAATTTTATGGCGTTTTCAAGTTAATAGGCAACATTCCCTAAGAGTGATTATTAAGACTTTTCAGCAGAAAAGTTCACCTCAGGGAAAAAAAATCTCTAACACACTTGTTCAAACAAAGCCTCTGACATCTCTCCATTTTGTTCTCGTATAAAAATGTTTTACATACACCAGGGGATTCTGAACATGTTTAGGGACATTTTCCAAATGTTTTAAAGTCCAAGGCTGACAGTTCTAGGAGTTGTCAGCTGATAAGCTGGGCCTCTGTTGAAAGACATTGTGAGCAACACACTAGTTTTCTCCTATCTTCCCTCCCGCCAGGATCTTGTCTCTCACAGACTCTCCATGACCTTGGTTAATTTTGGTTCTCTTGGGTTTGCAGAGTAGTTCTCATGGGGCATTGTTTTAAAGCAGGCTGTTGTCATAACCATCAGTTGAGTGGCTTCTAGAGTATTTCCCATGGCTCCTTCCATTTGATTCACTATCATCACACAAGAGGCAAAGAGTTTGAGAGACCTAAGATATTCCAGTAAGTTCAGTTTTCTAGGGAGTAGACTTTTATCTCACATACCATCCAACCGATGAACAAAGCCACATTGAATGTATCCTAACCATTCAAAGTCAGAACTCAGCAAAGCACACTTGTTTTTAAAGTTAGCCTGGGTAGTCATTATTTCTATCTACGTGATTCAGAAAAGTCCACTCAGAATTTCTGGTGCTTTGGTTGGTTCTCCATTTTCCCCGTTCTTGGCATAGGAGGTAGAAGGGCTCAATGCTAGAAGTTCTCTCTCTCTCTCTCTCTCTCTCTCTCTCTCTCTCTCTCTCTCTCTCTCTCTCTCACACACACACACACACACACACACACTTACATATCACATACACACAAACACAAAAACTCACACACACACTTACATATACACACTCACACACACACTCCTATATGCTGATACTCCAACTTATATAGCAACTTCGCTTCCTAAGTAGTAGACCCATAACCATTCTGACTTCCCTCCAAACACACTACTTAGGTCTTTTAGCCAGCCCAATCTTTCCTCACGGTATGAACAATAAACTCATGCCCCTTAGGTGTGTGAGCCCAAGTCAGAGAACTTGTTAGTAGAGGAGCTGGCACCACACCCCAGGCTGTGGTCTTTACCCCACAGCCTGTGTTCTTCTCATTGCATTCTACCCCTGTGTCCTCCCCTAAGACAAGAGCTTTTCATCTCCAGAGACCTCCAGAGAAGGCAATCTCACAGTTTGTCTGAAACAAGTAAATGCACAAACAAGAACCTTTTTCTGCATTTATGAATGTGCAGTCTATCATGGCCATCTTCTGACTTAATCTAGTCAGACTCACCCACAGAAAAGCCTCATCCACTGAAGAAAGGTCAAAGTGATGGCCACGTAATATAACATATAGATGCCAGAGCCTAATGCTCTAAGTTTGTTCTTATGTTTTTCATTTAAAAAAATTCGTTTGTAGAGTAAACTCTTACAACTTTATCTGAAACTCTGTTCTTTGTTCTTCGATTCTATTAATAGACTCCTCTAAACTTAAACTATGTTCTTAGCATCCCTCTTAAAGCGATGAGACGTGGGAGGATTGTGCACAGATCCTATAGTGCCTTTGTTGAAAGGTATCCTGGACTTTCTAAAAATTTTAGTTGCTCTCCTGTGATTAGAAGTGAATTCCCACAAGATTAAATCGCTTTTTCTCCTAGCTCTGAGATCCAAAGCAGTTGTCTATTTGGTTCCAAGAGTAGAAGCACACTGTATCTATTGTTACAAGAGATTTTTATTTTTAAATTACTTAATATATGATTTCTTAGAAGCTTGGTCTGCCTTTTCTTTGAGGTGGAAATATTTGTCACAATCTTGTTCTGCTGCCCAATAAATCAAAATGTTGAGCCTCTTGTAATAAAAATAGTTGCTTTGAAGTATGACCTTAAATGTCTAATTTCCTACCAGCAATAATGAGTCTCCATCCAGCCATTTGAGGGGGACTGGGTTTTCTTTTTTTCCTGTCCTTTGTTTTTCTAACATGTGGGCTGTCTAATGACAGGATTTTGTATTCCAGATGTTTTGGCAAGAGAAAGCCGTAAGCAACCATATACATCTCAGACCTTCATACCACCCAAGTGGCTGTTACATCACTGGGCAGCCTGAGCCTATCCAGACGATGCCTGCCCTCCCTGTGCATTTAATGCTGTAACCCTTTAGTCAGCCCCACAAAATAACAGGCATTCTTCTGTACAGTTCATATTCTACAGACACTCAAAGAGAAGGGGGAGAAAACCCACACAGAAGTTAAAAACCCACGTGATTTTAATAAGAAGCACAAAAAGAGATGCTTTAATTAAGTAATGAGACTGGAGTCCCTGGTGATTAATACGGTAATTTGCCACATGATTAAAGGTATGTGCAGAAGAACTTCTGGCGTGATATTGTCATTGAAGTAGAACTCTTTGGAAGCCGAGTCACCAAAATACTAGGACTCTTAGGATACAAGAGAAGGGAACAACAGAGGTACCGTGGAAATTCCTTCATCCTGATCTCAGTAGTTCCGAGAGGACAGGGACTACAGAGCCAGGGAGACCTGTAGCCGGCAGCTTGGCAGCTGGTTTTCACAGTGAGCTCTCTCCTCTGAACTGAGGCTCAGAGGCAGTGTGAAGCTCAGCAGAGAGGCACAGTTGTTCCCACAGTCCTCTGGGATGGGCAAGGGGTGCTGAGGTCTGATGAATGAAGACTACTCAACACTTCTATGCTTGTATTTCCCATCTACCTTCTTTGCATCTGTCTCTCTCCTCTGAGCCACACACCTATGTGTCCCTACTGCCTTCCAAAGTCTTTTCCCACTGTGAAGAATAGTCGATCTTGACTTGGCTGTATATTCTGGTGGTGACAGGTCCAAACACAGACCACCAGAAGCTTCCGCTGCTGGGTGGGGTTGTCATGACAAGACACCTTGTTAAAAAGTGCTCCACCAGTCTGTAGACTGAGATGCCAAACTGGCCTGTTTGGATATTAGCCTCCTGGATGCTTCTTAAGCATCTTTCACTTTTCTTGTGCATTGAACGGAAATAACGATGTGTTATCCACTTCACATAGGTCAGGTGTGGTGTTTGAATGGTTCCATAAACTGGAGGATACTAGACATACATCAGAGCATTGCTGACATCTTCCCTCCTCAAGATTCTCCAGGTGTCTCCATGGAATACCTTTTGGTGATGCAAAATAAGGTCCCTGCCAGCTCCAATGGTCTGTAATGCATCACTCATTCAGACAGTAGATGGATATTAAGTCTTCTGCAGAGAATAAGAAACAAAAGTCTTGCTTTCATGGGGTTTACAGTGAAAGAGGCTGATAAGAAATGATAACAAAACAGACAGGGTAATAAGAAAGTATAGACAATGTCATGGAGATAAGTAGGTTGGTGGGATGGGTTCGGACTACCTGAGACAGGGTATGTCTACAAAGAAAGCTACTCAGAGGTAGAATAAAGAATAAAACCCAAGTGCATTCAGAGCAGCAAGAGGCTGCTGAGTAGGCGGGGAACCACGAAGGCAGAGGTTCTCAATCTGTGAGTCTCGACCCTTCTGGGTCTCATACTAGATATGCTACATATCAGAGAGTTAAATTGAGATTCATAAAATTATTGAGATGACAGTTATGAAGAAGCAAGGAAATAACTTTCTGGTTGGGGGTCAGCACAACACTAGGAACTGTATTAGAGGGTCATGGGGTTAGGAAGGTTGAGAACTACTGATTTGGTGTGACATAGCTTAGGTGAGGAAGGAGCCAAATGTGGCCACCATACCTGAGACACAGCAGATTATCAAAACGAGGTAGAGAAATAGCCAGAAGGTGGGCCAGGCAAGTTTGATTTTAAGTGGGGGGGTATGTAGACATGCTGTGTAGATATGTGACAGAATCTGATGTGTTGTTAGAGAATTTACAGAGACAAGATGGAAGCAAGAAGAGAGAGTAGTGAAGTAGCTCGCACAGCAATGATAGTATGACAGGCGAGGAAGGCGGCAATGGACCCGAAGGGAATATGAAAACTAAACGCCAGGTTGTACAAGAAGCCCAGGGCACGTACAGACTCCAGATTTACATCATAAGCCCACTGCCAGGACAAGCTGTGGGCTCAGATCAAACCAGAAGGAACAGAGGATTCCAAAGGAGAGGCAATTGGGTGACTTGGTCCTCTCTAGGAAAGCCATCTTTGTAGACCTCTTAATTAGCCTTATTGTCTTTTGTTGCATAGATAGAGGTAACACTTCTACAGAAACCATGCTCTGCTGCATATGGCTTCGTAAGTGAAAATCAATATATTGATTCCCTCGAAAGAGCACAGGAAGGCAAGATATGTTCCAGACACAAGATCGTCTTGTTTCAGGCTGAACCGCAGACGCCTCAATTCAATCAGTATAGATTCTACCTAGCCAGAACTTAACTCAGACATCTTAAAAACCACTTGGGGTTTACCTAAATGCCCTAAAGCCGATTGGCTACACAAGGCAAGATGAGGGGTATAAGGTTCATGTGTGTGCATTTCCTTTCCCCCTCCACCCCATCCCTCAATGCATCAATCCCTTGATCCCTTCTTTCATTTTGAAATGATTTCAGATTTACAGGAACATGTAGAGTATTCTCATGTAGTCCTTACTGTGTGTTCAGAAGTCACATCTTGTCTAAGACAGTATTAAACCCAGGAATTGGCCCTGATATGATGTATGCATTTGGCTCTGATCTGTTTTATTATGTGTTCAGATCCCAGTAGCCATCAAAATCAAATTAAGGGCTACATGGAGATCTGTTGGCACCCACGTCCAGCCACTTGGAGGGAAGTATGGGTGCTTATCTCCCTTAAAGTTCCCTTGGCACCCTCAGTCACATAAATGCTTTCTGTGACCAGTCACACACGCTCCCTCCTTACACGGAACTCAACTTCAGACATGCTACGCTTTTTGCTAAGACTGTCAAACATGATTTAGAAGCCCGAGTAGAAGGGAAGTCGGCTGTGTTTACTCCTATTTTATTCTATTACTTTTTTCCCCTTCCAGACAGCCTAAGATTCTTTGTCTTTTGCTTTCTATTTCAAGAGCCACTGGCCCCCACCCCACCCCCACCCCCATTTGTCATTCCTTCAGGTTGGGCTGGATGCTAACAACAAAGGCTCTTGGGTAGTCTCCATCTGGGAAGGCCTGCTTGTCCCTCCCCAGGATAATTTCACAGGATGCAGAATTTAGAACTGATGTTCCTTTTCTCTCAGCTTCTAAACAAGCGGTGCGGCTTGACCCCGGCCTTCCTGGTTTCTGGTGAAGAGGCCACCACTGTTTCAGTGGGTTTTACATCTTAGAGAAAGCTGCAGCTTTGTTTCTGCTTTTAAGATCTCTTTTTATCTTTAGTTCCTGAAGTTTATTGCATTGTGTCCAGGAATGTCTTCTTTGGGTTAGCTTCTCAGCTTCTTGAGAATGTGGGCTTTACAGTTTTGACCATTTGTCCTCCCTGGGGCATAAGGGAAAGGTCTGGCCTCATTGTCTCACTGCCCTGAGTGAATCTGTTCACTTTTTTTAATCTGTTACTCAGACTGTGATGTCTAGTTTTCTGTCGTCACATTCACATCCTCTTTCCCCTGACCTCTCTGTTCCCCCTCTTAACCTCATCTACTGTTTCTTTATTTGATTGGTGTATTTTTTTTATGTCCACATTTTTTTTCTTGATTCTCCTCTTACACTTCCAACTTCTTTCTTAGGATTTTAGTCTCTTGATTCTTTCTCACTGTGGCTTTCCAAGGGGCAATGTCCACCAAAGAACTGTGTGTTGTCGCCTTACACCCCAGGGTGGTACCACTGGAAAGTGTGGTGGACCTTTTCTGCCATGGTAGCTTTGGGGAAGTTCTGAGGTCATTAGGGCATAGATCAAAGAGGACAGTGGCACCTTGGCTTGTCCTCTTTCTCTTTCTCTTTCTAGCCAAATGGAGCCAGTTTGACTCTGTGCTCAGCACTCATTTTATCTAAATGCCTATAAGAGGCTCAAAGCACCATGTCTGCCCCATCTTACACTGGGGTCTCCAAAACTATGAGCCAGAGAAACCTTTGCTCTTTATACCACTACCTTCAAGCATTTTGTTATTGTAACATGAGGCCAACGAGTACACCTCTATTTTCTTTTGTATGACCATTTACATTTTACACCGTTGTCAAATATATTTGACTCTCTCTTGTTCTAAGGACAAGGATGCTTGAAAATCGCCCCTGAAACCTCTAGTAGGTGGCACATGCCTCTGATCCCATCGCTTGCACGAAGGAGGCCAGCCTGGTAGAGAGAGTAAGTCTCATGTCAGCCAGGTCTAAGGAGCTAGTCTTCTCAGAGACAAGTGGCACTGCTTGTAAAGGCAATCCTTCCATGTCCCTCTAGTAGGGGGAAACAGACAGACTATGTGTCACCCCTCTTGGAAACTTTCTTATTATTCTCTGGATAACTTTCTGGGCTATTCTCCTCTCTCTTTTCCTCAAGACCCTCTTTCTTAGTCCCTAGGAGGAAAAAAGAAATGTACTTACCTATCCTATGGTTCTACAAAGGAGAGTGGGTATTTTTTAAGGAGTGTTGGGTGATTTATGAATCAACTCTACCACTGTAGAGGACTAGGCTTATCTTTTAGAGGAGAAAGGAGACTCAGTCCAGAGCAAAACAGCACTGACCTCTCTTCCCCAAGAACAAAGAGCTTGCTTCTTTAAGCTACAGAAATGAATAATGCAGTTATATTTGCATATGCTATTACACTAGATTCCCCAAAATTTACATATAAACTACCTATGTTGGTATTTGGAAAATAATGAGAATCTATAAAAGTATTGCTAATGCTACGCTTTATGTGATCTTTTCCCATGCATTTGATTCAGCTCCCAGGTTACAAGGAACCTACCTTCCTCTTTCATCCAATTGGAAAATGGTGGAAATTGAAATCATATGTGGCCTAGAAGGGAAAAGCAAGCCGTAATAGGGAAGTATGGGGCAAGGAATATGGGGAAGAAAGGAAGAGCAGCCTTGCCTTCTGCATCCTGAAGTTCCCTGGCTATTCCTATGCCAATGGCCTCTGGTCTCTACCACCTGGCAAGCTCCTCCTCCCCAGCTGCCTGTCTGAGTCCCTGTGCAGCTGAGGTCCACACAGCCACATAGGCTCACAATGAGGAAAAGCCTTCCTGGCAGACCCCAGGGAGAGCTGGCCCAGCAGACATTTATTGGTCACCATGTTGACCGCCATCTGTCAAAGCTGATGACACAGACAAGGGCAAATAAGCCAACGAATGGCCTAGTTTGTATTTAACCAAGGTCAAGGCCATTAAGACCTATGTCGGAAGACTCAGCTGTAGGCTCTCAATGAGGAGCCTGACATTCTACATCTCTAAAGTGGGAGGTCTGTGCGGAACTGGCAGAAAGATCTGAGCAGTGGCTCTTCTTTTCTTGGAGAAATGGAGTGAGTCCCAGTGGGGCAGGTGTCCTTCTGAAAACTAAAGAGGTCTTTTAAAAGTATGGGTTTGAAAAGATGAGTGTTGTTGGTTGTATGGCCACTTCCTGCCCTTCGTTTTGGGACATGGTCTCTCAGTGGCCTAGAGTTCACCAAGGAGTCTAAGCTGCCCAGCTATGGAGCCCCAGGGACTGCTCTGTCTCTACCTCCTTGGTGCTGGGATTACAGTCCACAGCATGACATTCAACTTTTTTTATTTATTTTTAATGATTTTTCGAGACAGGGTTTCTCTGTGTAGCCCTAGCTGTCCTGTAACTTACTCTCTAGACCAGGCAAGCCTCGAACTCAGAAATCTGCCTGCCTCTACCTCCCAAGTACTGGGATTAAAGGAGTGTTCCACCACTGCCCAGCATAACACTCAACTTTTTAAAGGTGGGTTTGATGAACCAGCCTGTCTCCATCTTGGGCTTAAAAGTCATTTTATAGTAAAGACAAACTAGTCCCAATCCTGTTTATGATTAGACTTCTATTTCTCAAGGATTGGCCTATGCCTCACCTGTGCCCTTAACAACAAATGATTCTACACTGCCTGTTCCTGGAACAGCATTTGTTTACAGAAGTTGTTATGACTTTGTTATGCTTACTTTCTGCTTCTGTGACTCTGATTGCTTGCCTGCCAAAAATCCCTTTTGGAAATCTCATACTTGTGGGCTATAAAAGCCTTGTCTTTCTATATCAAGGAGGCTGTTCTTTGAAACCTACATTAGGGAAGATGGCTAGTGGACAGGCTGAGAACAATTTAAAACAAAACAAACAAACAAACAAAAAAAACTTGTTCCAATTTGGCCACTTGGGTTGATGATCAGGTAGGCAAAAGAGGTTCTGAGGATGGAAATCAGATCTTCAATATTTCATGATAAATAATTTACCAACTGAGCCATCTCTCTAGCCCGTGTGTGTGTGTGTGTGTGTGTGTGTGTGTGTGTGTGTGTGTGTTATTAAAGTGAAATCACCAGGAACCTTGGTCTCACAGGACTCTTGCTTTACCATCAGACATTGTGTTGCTCAATGAGGCTCCATCTCAGACAGTATCTACAAGGTTTCCAAACACATTGCTCTCCTATTTAAAAACAAAAGCAAAGGGCAGGAGAGATGGCTCAGAGGGTAAGAGCACCGATTGTTCTTCCAAAGGTTCTGAGTTCAAATTCCAGCAACCACATGGTGGCTCACAACCACTCATAATGAGATCGAACGCCCTCTTCTGGTATCTACAGCTATAGTGTACTTATTTATAATAATAAATAAGTCTTTGGACTGGAGCAAGCCGGGTTGACCAGAGGGAGCGGAGGTCCTAAAAATCAATTCCCAACAACCAGATGAAGGCTCACAACTATCTGTACAGCTATAGCGTGTACTCATATACATGAAATAAATAAGTCTTTTTAAAAAAACAAAAGCAATTACAAAATCTAAAAACCAAGTAAGGATCGTATGGGCACTCTTATTAATCTTCTAATTGCCCTGGGCTGAGCAACTCTCTAACATTATTCACCATGTTTACAGGATCAAGGTGGCTTGCTATTACCGTGTGTGCAAGAAGATTTTTTTCCCATATGTACTGAAGTCACATTATAATTTTTTGGTTTTCTAATTATGTCACATATTCTTTTACAAACCTGCTCACTACCTCAGAAACACATCCTTGTTTGTTTGTAATTATAATTACTCTTGTCTGTTACTTACCCAGGAAAATCAAGAATGGGCCATGGCTGCACCAGGTGTTGAGAAAGGCCCAGAAAAACATCCTGGCCAAATCCTGCAGGCATTAATAGGGGGAACTCCTCCTGCCTGACACTGCAGAGGTGATATTTTGGTGGGGGAGAACTTTGGGTTCACATAGTCCTTTCATTTACTGGAAGGAAATCCCTTGTTGTCTGACACACTGTGGACTTTCGGCTGGAGCAGGCAGTCTCTTGTACTCAGCCCCTCCTCCCACCAGGATGGACCATGGAGCATTAGAAAGATACATTCTTAAGACTCGCCATGCCAAGCTTGGAACTACAGTTTGTAGTACTTCCTGTTCTCCAGGGCCTCCTAACTGCTGTCTTCAGGACCTTGGGGGCCACGGGAATATGTTTCCATAGAAGAGCAAGTTTGGCCAAGGGTGACAGAGGATACATGGCTAGCAGTACAGGGCACATCTGAATACAGTCTTCGTCCTTGTCTCTTGCTTCCTTTAATCTCTTCTAATTACAAAAAATTTGGCCTATTTCTAAAATATGGGACAGATATGAAGAGAAAGAGAGAGGCCTACTGTTACTGAGAGGAGGCATTTTGAAAGTTGCTGAACTGCACTACTTTTTTTCTCAAAGTACAAAAATGTGAAAGGATAAAATCTGAATTTATACAAAAAATGAGGTATTTTTCTTTCAATCCTTCTTCTAAGTAAATTTTAAAAACGAACAAACAAAAAAGTCAGGTGTAATGGCTCATATCTTTAATCCCAGCACTTGGGAGGCAGAGGCAGATAGATCTCTGTGACTTTGAGGCCAACCTCATCTACAAACATAGAACCACATAGAACAACCAGACTTATATAGCGAGAGCCTGTTTTTGGACAAAAAACAAAAATCGAAAAACAGTGAAGTCAAGTATTTAGTATCCCATTCTCATTACACTTCCCTTATAATGAAGATCGTGACAACAGCATACAGAACTGAGGCCACCAAGTCCTATCCAGCAAGGAATACAGCAAAGCCTTGCTAGCAGCATGAATCTCCGGGGTGTGTGAATCAAAGATGTTCTGTCTTCCTCCTACCTCAATATTAGCTTTGAAACCTCCCAGAACATCTTATGTTCATCTTAGTTTTCATCCACCCTTCATCCTTGATCCTTTATACTTTCTTCCTCCATGTAATCATTTACCTGAGGGGTCAGTTCTAGATAAGATTCTTCCTCTCTCAAACACCCAAGACTGAGGTTGGCCCCCTTCCATGCTTTGTCCCAATCCGGGGCTACATTTGAGGAAGATTCTAGGCAGAGAGCTGTACTCATGATCTGAGATGAATTTGGCCATGCTTATCTCCAAAGTTAGCACTTGTCAAGCTTTAGTGTCCACACAAGTTACCTGGGACCATGTTAAGATAAAGAACCATTTACCAAAATCTTGGTTGGATCTACACGACTGCAGGTCAGGCTGCTCTGCTGGTCCCAGCTCTCCGTGTAGAATGGTAGGATTCTAGAAGCCTTCTGTGGAAATAAACCCAGGCTTATGCTACTGGTTTCTACCCAAGGACCAGATGAGTACAACTCTCTCTTCCTCATCCAGCCTCTCTCCTGTATCCTTTCTCTTTTTCTCATTTAAGCAAACTCATACAGTTAGATCCTGAAGGTCACCCAAACTTTGCTTTCCCCATCAGGCCCAGAAGTTTCTATATAGTTCCTGTATCACCCCTGAAGTAGTCTCACCTCCCCTGGCAGGACTGATCAGTTCTTCCCACTCTGGCTGAGCAGTCTAGACATCTCTTTGTCCCGTTTCTGTTCATCATTAAAGCTCCTCAACTTTATAAGTGCCACCACTCCAGAAGTTGACACTCTTAATACAAGATTGCTGTCCCTTTATTGGGATTCTGTAACCAGTTCATGGGAATAATATTCTCCCAACTAGGAAAATACCCTTCCAAGCAATATCACCAACACAAATCTTGTCTGTCTTTGTGACTCTCTCTTCTGTGAGACAGATTCTTAGAATTCCAACTAACTAGATGAAAAGCATTGGGCTAATAATAAGAATCATCTTCCATTCTTCTTTAATGGAACCATACTTACTAGCCCCAAGCCCTTATGGCATATTTTGATGGACCAATCAAATGGGTCCATCAAAGATACTTCCTGTTCACCCACAGTTCCCAAGCAAGCTCTTCCATGATGGCTGAAATCCACCCCACTCTACTTTGTTTGTGATCACAGATGAGAAAATACAAAGGTTTCCAACATCTGCTGAAGGAAATAAACCATTATTAAAATAAATGAAGTTTCTAACTCTGGGATTTTCCTCTACTTAAAAATCTCTCACTGAGGAGCTGGCAGTTAAGAGCACTGACTGTTCTTCCAGAGGTCCTGAGTTTAATTCCCAGCAACCACATGGGAGCTCACAACCACCTGTAACGTGGGATCCAATGCCCTCTTCTGGTGTATCTGAAGATAGCTACAGTGTACTCATATAAGTAAAATAAATAAATCTAAACAAAACAAAACAAAACAAAAATCACTGAATCAGCCTAATGATAGGAAGTTTGGGTTCTGGTGTTCAAAGCCAGTGTGGATACAGAAAGTTCAGAGGCTGAGAAAAGGAGAAGATTCTGAAGCAGGAGTCTTATTGCTCAAGACCCAGCTCTCTCTGTCATGCTATGCTGTGCCAAAGGTATCATCCTGTGATGGGACAAAGACAAGAGTGGCTAACAGGGCCCAACACCCACTTAACCTGCTATGTATTACATACAAATGTCTTTTTAAACCAGATGACAGTTGAAGAGTCTACAGGTTTCTTACTCACAAACTCTACCTTGATTTCCCCTAGCTTTCACAAATCCAGTTTGTTGGGGGTTACCGTGCCAACTAGGTAGTCGGGGAATTTCCCAGAGTCTTAGAGAATTGTCCCATGGAACGAACTTCTACTGCCTGTGTTACTTGTTATAAAGCCTGGTGTGTGGGTGAACTGGCCCTGTCCAGTCATAATAAATACTGGTGCTTCATCAAAAATAAATTGTTCAAAGGAGCATGTACAAAAGAACAATTAATAAAATTTAGGGAATCAGCATGGCCCTGGGGGCTTCACAACGTACAGTATGCTCACAGAAGGGAACACAGTGAGTCACTCCCTCTGAGCCGACCTATGGGTCCCTCCATCTGTTATCTTGGCACCCACCTGTCCTGTTTCACCTTACAGTGGATGATGTTTTCTGGTTTAAAAGATAGGAAGAAAAGACTAAAGTTGAGCTTTCTGCATAGCTGGGCTAGCATCTGCTACAGCCCACAACAGGGCTGTCGCTGGCTTGAGGACATATGTCAGTGTTGGTTTTGTTTGTTGGCATGGTTTTTTTGTCTTTTGTTCATGTGTGGGGGTATAAGTGGTTCTTAGGAGTCCTGGCACTGTACACATGTGATACCAGCTCCTTCCAGCAAAGCCGTACCCATTCACAAATGCCTGTCACATCTCTCCTTCTCCGTTCTGTTCCAGATGCTAACAGTTTGCCAAGGCTGTTCTAGGTTGGTACCCTGATGTGCTTATCTAACTGTCATACTGCCATCCCACCTCTGTGAAGTATCCTTTTATTAGAATCACCAAGTTAGACTCATCTGAGTTCAATTGTTACCTGACAGGCTTCTGACTGATACACTCCCTAAACCTCAACCCCCTCCCTTGTAAAACATCGATGACTGGTAAAGCTTCACAGCAAAACAGCAAGTACATGTGATGCAGAAGGTAGCTCAGAGAAGCATTTAGTATACTGCCTGACTGTGCAAAGTGAACTGTGTTACTGTTGTTGTTGCTTTCAATAATGTTAACATTAACGAGCAGCATTGGAGGGGTTAACAGTCTAAATCTGTTTGTTTATAAAAATTCAAGTGATTCCCACCAGCCTGAACTTAATTCTTTAGGGGGAAAAAAAAAGATCAGACATCTCCCAGCCCATCTTGGAAATATCATATTTAGACTGTCACATGAATTAAATCATTCCTCAAACAAGACTCCAGCTCAACAGATTTGTCAGTGAAGTGGGAGCTCGCCAGGAGAACAAAGTGTACTGTTGCCTTTCAGCATCGCCATGCCAGACATGATTCTGTGTCTTATTCCCACTAGGGACTTTCTAGAACATTATCTGGTTAGGCAGCCAATGAGGATTAACTCCAAATCATTGTAATTACTGTTGGAATGACAGGTGTCGGTCACAAGCCCATTATTAGAAACCAAATGTTCATTAGGCAACCAGTGTGACCTTCACAGCTTTCTGAATCCCTGTGACCACAGCTTGCCTGGCCCAGCGTCTGCCAGAGCTCCAAGAGGCGACGCTTGTGGACAAGGAGACCTCCAAATGGCCAGAAAATGTGTTTCCCAGACAGAAAGTCTCCCCAGTCGTGGCGACACAAATAATGCATTGTGCATGTATCAGAGGATGAGCGAATAGAGGAGGGGGGGAAATCTGTGGGAAATGAAGAGGACTTGCGTGACCACAGAAATGGATGCAGTCTAAGAGTCCATCCAGCCCCCAAATCTGCCCACCTTCCTACACATATATCCTACAATTATCTCTTCCCCTCCCTGTGTTCCAGAAAGCAGTGAATTAGAGAAGCAGCATATTCATATTATCTTGGGAGCAAGATCTCTATCATCGAAATAATTAAACAAGATCCAGGGAATGGCCTCATACTAGGTGAGTCAAGTACGAGAATCTGGCATTAGGTCCAGAGGTGGCAAGATTTAAGGGGGAACGTAATGGGCTTCGACATTGATAAACTTAGTTTAAATCCTGGCTCTGCCTCTTGCTCACTGTGAGCCACCTTTGTGTCTCTTCCTATTTAAAATAAGGGTAAAACTTTGACTTATAAAGGGCACCTTGAGAATCAAGTCTTAGTAACATAGACATAATCTACCTTTAATAAACAATAGCTGTTGTTACCACCAGCATCTAAGTGCTTAATTCAAGCAGAGCTTGCTCGTGGATAGAGTCACCAGGAAAATTGATCCCATTGTACCAATTGAATCACAAGACCAGGGTCCCCGTCCAATATTGTTAATGATTTGCTATGTGGGCAAGTACCAGCATTTTCAAAGCTAATGGAGACCCTTGAGCTATTTTCGAAGTCTTCAAATCCAACAGGGAGAATCTAATTATTGAAAAGGAGGCTGTAAGTCTCTGCCTCTGATGGAAGGAATTATTTCATCATCTCATGATGCTCTGAGCATTTTAGTTTTGATCCAACATTCTAATTGACAGTTATAGATGAGCTTAATGAACAAAATGGGAAGATCAATGAGTTACTATGAAAAATTTTAAGTTTTTGAGAGGACAATATGACAAACTGTATAAAAGAAGTTTGAAAAGGAGAATCATGATAATGGATTGTCTAGGAACCATTCCCCAAAACACTTTTTGGTGCCACCATATTCTATGTCTAGAATTCTGCATAAAGACCTGTACCCTCTATTATTTTCTTGCATGGGAGGAAAGTACAAACTATTTCAACTCATATTCCCACACTTCTACCCACTAACTATATTTATAAACTGCTTCTGGTCACATGATACTAGCCACAAGCCACCCATAAAAATAATAGTCACACTTATACAGTGGCCTCTTTTCAACTATTTATAATCTGTTTTTAACTATTTACACATGAGCAGGATATTAGATATTAATTTGTTCTCTGTCGCAAGAAAAAAAGACCAAGCATACAGTCAGATTGTGTTTTAGATTGTGGAAAGACAGACAGAAAGGAATAAGCAAAACAGATGTATCCCCTCATGGAGTTGACATTCTAGTGGGGGAAGATAGTTAATAAATCCAATCATCAAATGTCAAACAGTTGTTTTATATAATGGTAGTTATGCATGCTGCTAAAAAACGAAGTCTTGGTGATACGATAGGGCAACATGTCAGAGAAGGCCACAGTGAATTGTTGAAAGCATCATACACTTGAGAACCAGAGGTTGGAACAGTTGGCATCTGGGGTAGCATGATGAAAATCAAGCCAGAGGTAGACAGGAACTTGACCATCCACAGACCCATTAGCCACTGACCTAGAGAGGGATCCATTACACTGCTGGGTACCCATTTCCTCCTGAACTGAAACTTGCCCTTCTGGTGGGAAGGAGGAGTCTTGATTTGGGTAAAGTGAAACTTAGAAGTCTGCGGAAGCATCTAGAATGCACAATATTCCTGAGGACCCCCCACAAAGTTATGGAAGTGGTACACTTGTGGAGGGCAAAGACTTTCACCAGACCAGTCAAGCTGCGCACAAGCTGAGCAGGGAGCTCCAGTGTTGTACCTTGCCTAAGTCACCACCTGTGTTGGGTTGGGCTTTGGGGTGATACAGCAGCCTTTGAGTCACCCATGTGCCTCTAAATCAGCACCCATGCTTTGTAAGCAAACCCAATAAACTCTCTGGTTCGGCCAGTTAGACTTGAATGGACTCAGTTCTTTTGTCTGTCATCATGTCCTATCTGAAGAGAATAGGCATTTGTTCCCATCTTCCCAGGAAGTCCTGATGAGAAAGACTCCATAAGACCCTGAATGTGCTGTAGTCAGGATTGTGGAAAATCCTGGAAATGAAAAAGGAAAGAAAATTATATAAAGATGTCAGCAGCAGCAAGCATGGACTAGAGACGCAAGTAGCATTCACAACCTAAATTATCTTGAAGACTTAGGACTGTGGCAATTGGAATAGCAATGTGGACTGCCTCTATGTCCCTGGATTCAACTGAACTTTATTCTCTACACAGCAGAAGTCTTCACCCTGCCTGTAACCCTAGTTACACTCTCTAATGCTTGTAACAGTACAAAATAATTAACATGGCAACAAGAATTACAAGCAAATTGTAAAACCTTCACTGAATTACATAGATTCTTATACTAAGCTCTCATCTGCGTCTCACAGACTCTCTGCATCTCAGTCTGGATGTATCTTGTGAACCAGCATTGTGTGTTGGTGTAGTGGGTTTTTCTTTCCCCTTTGATCTCTGCAACAGTAGTGAAGGGGTGTCGATCCATTTTTAAAACCAAAATCTCATTTTTAAATGCCCAACTGCTAAGAATAAAAGAAATGAGAGTTATTCTCTCAGACTACAATGACTGTCCTTTAAGTACTTAGGAGGGACCCCTATTTTGAATTATCAGTCATCTAATTCCTGGTTTTAAAAAAATAAGTAAAAAGCTCAGATAAAATATAATAAAATGTGTACTTATATCAAGGTCTAGGATTACAGTCTGCCTTGCTGGGAGAAGAAATTTCCTCAGAGATTCCATCAAAAAACAAAAACAAAACAAAACAAAACAAAAACCCCAAACCATTCTGATTTGGGGTTATGTACCATGCACCTTAATATAGCCAGGTTACTTTCAACATGGACCAGTTGAGCTCCTTAAATTTGTCTCCTTCCACTCCCACATTTGAACAAAATGAGCATCTTTCATTGCGCTCTTTATCTTATGACTTTGGCTCCTGCCTGCCTGCCCCTTCAAGCTAGGGACATCCTTGGAAAGAAGTGACAAGCCAATCAGTCCTTCAAGTCAAACCACAAAGACATTTACAGTCAGAGTACATCAGGTTCTCTTTAGAATTCTTTTACAACAATGTGACTGTGGATCATGTCCAGTATTTTAAGAGTCAATATCAGGAACAGCAGTAATATAGCTAGCTGTTGTTATACCCATTGTCATCAATAGCCCTCAACAGGCTCATGGTTTTGATGTTGGTTCCCCAGTTAGGGGTGCTATTCAGGGAGGCTGGGAAGCTGTTAGGAGGTAGGATCTAGGTACTGAGTAGGTCCCTAAGAACAGGCAGTGGGACTCTGTTACTACAAATGTTTCCAGTCAGGCTCTGCTCCCTGGTCTTTGTGAGGCGAGCAAACAGCCTCTGCCATGTGCTCCTTGTCATGAGCTGAGCAACTGCACCATGCTTTTCCTGCCGCGATGGAATGAAACTATGCTGCCCCCAAATAAAGTTGTTTCTATCAGATTCTATGGGCACAGCAATGCAAAATCAGCTGGTGCATCTGTCCTATCATAACGCATTCAACAAATCCCTCTCAGCACTTTCCTCCTTAAAAACTAGAAGTTTTTCCAAATGAATGGTCATTCACTCAGCATTTCTTGTATAGACTTTGTTGTTGTTGTCTCGCTATTGGTTTGGTTTTCTTTTCTTTCTTTTCAGCTTTGGCTGGCAAGGAAGTCAACTTTGCATTAAAGCAGTGGCGTCCCTCAGTCTAAGATTCTGCTACGATCGTCCCTTGGATAGAGTACTAGCTTTCACCCTGTACAAATCTTCTCTGGGGTCTCAATTTGCATTTTAAATGTCTATCAGATATATTGAGTCGATTTTGAAAGTGTTCACTAAGTAGTAAATATAAATAAATTTTTGAGCTCTTGGGCAAAAAGGAGACCAGAGACACATTTACTTACCCATTGGGAACCCTTGAGAGAACTCCATGTAGGCCCTGGGCTTTCTTTTTACTGTATGCAGACTAAATGACCTCCAAATATCTCCTCCATCCAGTGTTCCCATAGTCTCTCATTTGAAGACAATGGGCCTTGACTTTGAAATCATGCATCCATGTACCAACAGCCTAAAAGGCTCTTATTTTGGAGCATGTGTTGTCAGGCACTCATGTTCTCCTCTCTGCCTCAGAGAAACCGTGCTGAATTTTTATTCACTTCATTTAAAAAAAATGTTGAAGTCTGTGGTATTGTACTCGTCATCTTAAAATAAGATGCAAGAGAGCTGTTGTGTCTGAAGGTTCTCCAAACAGGTTTGACCACCGCCTCTGTAAACTCAGGTATTGTCTGAAAAAACTCCTGGATAAGCCATAGTCCTGGCTACATTACTAGACCCAAGTTAATCCTTTAACGGTTTCCCCAGCACTGATTGATTTTCAGTACATGAGAACCAACTCACATATCCCTTAAAGGAGAAAAACAGCCTCAAACTACTGCCTGGCCCTGGGAGACAGTACAGCCTTGGGATCCTTACTCCCTTTTGGCTTTTTTTCTGGTGCACACAGCCTTGCATCATCTGTGAAACCCTTTTCTGTTTTCTCACTTCAACATCCACTTCATACTAGATTCAAACTCTTAAACCGAGCTCTCCTTTTGCCGAACTGGACTCCCTTGGAAGAATCTACCCAAGTATTCAAACAGAGTATCACCAGGCCATTGGGCAATGCTCTCAGGAGACAGGGCGAGGTTCAGAGAACAGCTGCGTATCTGTGCTCTACTCCCACACAGGGCAGTACACTCATACCTGGGCCTTCTCCGGACAATAACTGTGACTTCCGAAGCCCAGCACCCTCATCTACATCTTGTGGATGATTTAGAGACAACATGACTAAATTACCTTCTAATTAATTGGCTCTCAGTGTTACCAAGCCAGATTGCTAGAGGCTGAGTCCCTTGATTCTGTGATTTAGTTATTACTCAGTCTAAGTCTAAGGAACTAAAATCATCTCCAAGGTCAATATGGGAATTCACATGACCAGCACTTAACCATTTTTAGTCCAGGTTCTAGACATGCTTGTGCTTCTGTCATAGGTTAAAGGTGAGATTGCATGAAGACAAACTAGAAAATCTTTACAACAGCCATCTTCCAAGAGTTGACAGTGCTCTTTATATAGAAGCCCTTCCCTAAATACTGTCTGATTGGAAATGGTTTTCAGTGCGTGTATTCAGGTATATAGAGAGGTCACAAAAAGCTCAATATCCCACTATATTGACTGGAATTCATTTTCAGGCCTGGGTTTGCCACAAGTCTTACCCAGCCCAAGCTGTGGATTCCATATTGCTAGGCATTCCCATTCACCACTCTGCCTCAGAGAAACTGTGCTGAAAAAAAAATTTATTGAAGTCTACGATATTGCACTCATCATCTTAAAATAAGATGCCAGAGAGTTTTTGTGTCCGAAGATTCTCGAAGCAGGTTTGACCAGAGCCTCTGTTAAACTCGGGCATTGTCTGCAATCTATGAATTGATACAGCTGGTGCCTCAGACACTCCTCAGACTCATCCAACTCATCAGAAGACCTCATTTGCTGTGAGGCAACTCCTGGTTCAGATGAGCTCACCCCTGCCTCATCCATTATCATCTTTCCTTAGTGAATTCTCTCACATCGCCAAGTTCCTTCAGAAGCCACCTCAACCTGAGCTCCTGTCCCCTCACCTCTTCAGAAGCCACATTGGACTGTCTCTTCTCTCTAACCTTCAGAACTTATGTTTTCTCGTCCTTACCAGCTAATACTGTTGATGCTTTCTGTCCCATTCTGAAAATAAATTTCCCTTGATTCAGCCTCCCCTTGCAACCACAGCCGGCTCTGTCCTTCGCATGATGAAGCTTACCACCTCCTCTTTTTCACTTCCCTTTCTCTCTTCCACACATTGCCATCTGTCACCAGCCTCCAGCTCTGCAGAACACCAGCTCTCATAAAGGTTACCCGCAGCCTCTCTGCTACCCGGCCCACGGGTGTATTTTTAATTCTTAGCCTTCTGTTGTACTTGGCCTTGATCGCTGTGCCCCACAGCCACCTTTCCACTGCAGCCCTCTTTGGCTCCCTGGCTTTTCTTTCTGACCTTCCTCTGCCTCTCAAGTGCTTTGACTCCTGCAAACGCACACTCCACCTCTGCATTCGTTCTTTTCCTTCTGCTCACTTTCTTTGGTCTCAGTGTGTCTCACAGTTTAAGCATTGTCTTTGACGTTGGACATACAATTTTATATTCTGTTTCTTCGACTCTGAACTATTTATTAAACCTTTAAAAAGTCACTTTAGCTTTCCAAACTTCTGCTCCCTTTCTATAAAGTCAGGGTAAATGATATTGAGAATATCAATAAAGATCCCCCTTTAATAGCTGTTGATCCAAGCCTGCACAGAGCTTAGCCTGGACTGATAAATAGTAAGATCAACACATGGCAACCATTGTCACCTTTTTAATTGTCTTTCACTGTGACCAGAGATGGATCTCATCTTCTTTCCTGACTTCTTCTCATGTGTTGGCTCTGTGATATTGAGCTTCCCATCTCCAGTCCCCATCTGTCCTCAATGCTCCAGCCCATGCCTCAAGCCACTTTCTAGTCACCTCCATGTGTTCACAGGACCGCAAACTCCACGTGTCTTATTATAGGCTGAGCTATGTCATCCATATATCAAAGTTTTACTTCAAAGTGGAACTATATTTGGACATAGGGTCCTAATCAATCTGATTGATGAAGCATGGGGTGATGCCAGAGGTGCTTGTACACTGTGAGAAGACCACAAGGAAGGAAGGCAAGTAGGCTGCCATTTGCAAGCCAGGAGGGGAGGCTTGACTAGCTTTGCTCAGGACCTTGATCTTGAACTTGGAGGCTCCAGAACAGTGATCTTGAGATGCATGGAAAGTGGCTATTCTGTCATGGTAGTCCTAGCAAACTACTACTGTCTTTGTTAGAGTTTTACTGCTGTGAGCAGACACCATGACCAAGGCAACTCTTATAAAGGACAACATTTAATCGCGGCTGGCTTACAGGTTCAGAGGTTCAGTCTACTATCATCAAGGTAAGAGCATGGCAGCATCCAGGCAGACATGGTGCTGGGGGAGCTGAGAGTTTCTCCTCTTGTTCCAAAGGCAGCTAGGAGAAGACTGGGTCTCATATGGTTAGGAGGACGGTCTAATTGCCCACCCCCATAGTGACACACTTCCTCCAACAAAGCCAGCAAGGCTATACCTCCTAATAGTGCCACTCCCTGGGCCAAGCAAATTCAAACCACCACAACTACATACTCCAAGATGGCATCTCTGCATCTTTATTTAAACATGAGCTTTTGCCTTGCATTCCTCTTCATTCTTCCTCAAAGCCCACAGCCTCCAAGAACCTGCTGGTTTAGATTTTGGAATAGCTCACAGCCTGTGTGTCACTTTTGTTAGCTCAGGGCTATCAGGTCATTCATCTGATCTATGACAATATCCTCATACTTGATGTGTGTCTCTCTCTGCTGCATTTCTCCACTTGAGTTCACTCTATACAGCAGCTAGATTAATCACTCTGAGGCAAAACCATATTTGCAGGTGCCTTCAGCTGGTTCTTCATTAGCTTCCCACCGCCAGTCTCTTAGCCAGACACTGAAACTATCCCACAGTCTGACTTCAGCTTACCCATCTGTCTAGGATCTGCTAGTAAACTTCCTTAGGCTTTTATTTAGTAGAATAAAACAGCTTACTGCTCCTGGGAAAGGGCTTCCCCTTTCTGATGATTCTCATTTAGAATGGCTTTCTTTTCCTTCTTACCACTCAATAGCACTAAGCATCTTCTTCTTCTAATTCCTACAACAGAAGGTCTTTGCATTGAGTTGAGACCTTCCGATGACTTCAGGACAGACTGATATGCCATCTGTGTGTCATTCCTATCTCTCCTCTGCTGCAAACACAGAGGCCCAGGGCCCAGCACAGTCCTAGGCATACATAGAGCTTCCCCAGCCTTGACTGAATGGGTAGCAAGGCCATGAAGACAGGTGACCTTACTATTCTTAATCTTTTATCACAAGAGAGTTCTGAAGCAAAATGAATCACATATTTATTCTGGAATTTAAGCTCTAGAAATGAGATAAGTATTTTTTTTTTAAATACAAAATGACAGTTAAGGAACAGATTACCAGGGATGTTGTCATTAATACTCAGCCACCACTGATCTTCCTCCTCCAATAACAATTTCACCTCTATTGATCGCTCCTGAAAAGTGACCAGCTTACAGGAAGCATCTGTGCTGTCTTAGCTGGCCTCCAAATCCTCCCAGGGGATCCCCAGCCCAGACTTGCTTCTCCTCTTCCTTGTGAACATCCATGGCAGGTTAAACCTGTAGAGCCAACTCAGGGATGTGCACTGTAGGATCTGTTCTGATTGCTCACTTCTGACAGCCCCTTCTTAAATCTATAATATCACAACCCTCTGTTTTCTAAAAGGCATTCATCTACTGGGCTGGTGTGTCTGGGTTCTCTTTCTGCTGTTTAGTATTCAAGCATTATCGAGGATTAGAATGGACACGATTCTCTGAACTAATTTTCATTCAAATTGACAAAGAGGGCATCTCCCATGCTGCACCAGCCAGGGACTGAATCCCCAGGTATAACAGAGCTTCTCAGTGGTAATCATATCTTTACTATTTTTCCATGGTCTTCACATACTACATGTTATAGCTTGCTGCATCCATCCTAGGAAAAGAGATTCTGCCAAAGCTACTTATTAATTCACTTATCTATTTTGGCAGAGGCATTGTTCCACTTCTATTAAAAAAGAAAATGAACTTATCCAAGTAAAGGCTTAAAAAAATAGCAGAAACACCTAAGACTCAAAGAGGTGAGATCACATACTTGCTGGTTAAAAACAGCCACTAGCCCCATGAGAATCCCTTTCCTTGTGTGCAAAGTGGCCTAGCAACTGCTTTTCTTATCTCTTATATAATTTAGCTCAATTAATGGATAAGCATTTGAACATTTGAAAGTGCTAAATATGTGTTTATATATATATATATTATATATATACACATATATGTACATATGCGTACATATATATGGAGATATATCTCCAATCTTTCTTGCCTACAGGTAACAGTTCTTTGTCATTAAGTCACTCTTTTACCATGTGCCTAATTCATGGCAGGATGCAATATGTCTTCATTGGATTGGCTAGTTGTTTGCTAGTGTAAATTTCATCATGCAGTAGTTGGATTCACACTCTTCAGTTCTGTAGAGTTTCTATACAATTTTCTGAATATATCAGACCAGCCAGCAGAATGTCTGTAATGGGGAGGGGGAGAGAAGTACGTTACTGTATACTGTATGACTGTCTTAGTGTTTGTAATAGCAATTCCTGGTTGTCAACTTGACTGTGTCTCGAGTGAACTACAATCCAGAATTGGAAGGCTCACCTGTGATCCAGATCTTGAGGCTGGGAGATATAAGTTTCTGACCTGGATCTTGGCATAGAGATCTTGAGGCATAGTGGCTATGAATCCCAGGAGACTAAGGCAAGGAGGTCTCTGAGTTCAAGTCAGCCTGGAACAAAACAAATCCCAGATCCAGGCATGGTGGTACACACCTTTAACCTGGGCCACACCTTCTGCTGGAGACCTAAATAAGGACATTGGAAGAAGGATTTGTTCATCTTCACCTGCTTGCCTTGTAGGACTGAGCAACCGCTAGATCCTTGGACTTCCCATTCACAGCTGACTGTTGTTGGGGAGTTGGACTGCAGACTGTAAGTTATCATAACAAATTCCCTTACTATATAGAGACTGTCCATAAGTTTTGTGACTCTAGAGAACCCTGACTAATATAGTATTCTATTACTGTGAAGAGATACCATGACCACAGTAACTCTTATAAAAGAAAGAATCTAATTGGGGGCTGGTTTACAGTTTCAGGGATTTAGTCCATCCTGGTAGGATACATGGTCATATGCAGACAGACATGGAACTTGAGAGGTAGCTGAGAGTTCCATACCTGGGTCCACAGGCAGCAGCAACAGGCATTGTGCCTGGCTTGAGCTTTTGAAAGCCTAAATTCCAACCTTAGTTACTTACTCCCTTAAACATGACCACACCTCCTAATCCTTCTCAATTAGTACCACTTCCTGATGACTGAGCCTATAAGCCTATGGGGCCATTCTTATTCAAATCACTACAGTGGCTCACCTATGTTTTTCTTCCACTCTTTAACAGCATATTTGGTTTTTGTTTTGTTTTGTTTTTAGGTTTTTTTTTTTAAGAGTAAATCTTAAGTTAGGTGACGGAAATCCTTGGTGGCACAAGAATTTCCTCCAAAGGCCCTGGGATCAAATCTGTAATCTTAATACTTAGGATCCAAACTTCGATTTCTTTACATTGAAAAAGGTGTAATAAAGGCTTTTTATATAGTAAATAAGATATTTCTAAGGATTTTAATTATTTTCACATTATAAATGCTATCAGGGTTTCAGAGGTTAAGGCCCTGTTTGCTTCACCGAGAGTAACCCTGGCTCCTTTTACTTGTTATTTCTTTGTCATCTCACTTGCTTTGTCTTCTTTTGTTTTGTTTTTGTATTTTCTTCTTCCTGTTTTAAGTAAATCAATATTTTTTATACATTATACAAGCATCCTGGTTCTGATATGAGCAGCCATGTTCTGCTATCTCATTTGCTACACTGCTGGGGTGCCTTGTCATTGTAGAGCCTTCCAGTTCCTCTCTGCTGTAGATTTTGTATTTAACCCCCTAATATTTCTTGATTCCTATGTGCTTTGAGTTTCGGGGGGCACTCCTTTAAAACTTTGTCAGTGCGTAAGAGCCATCCTCTGAAAAGCTAGGTGTCTGGACAATGTCCAGCTGAAGATACAATGTGCTCTGGGGAAAGAAGACCTAGAGGAGAGCCACTTCACACCATATGGCCCAGTGAATGATCAGGTACACTTACCTCCTGATAGCAAAATAGAGCTTTTCACGTATGCTTACCATTATGGGGAATGACATCAGTAAAGAATTTAGAAATAGAAACGATCTCGTATTTGGGTTGAAAAGAGACTAGGGGAAAGTCAGACACACAGCCATATGGATAACCTTAATTCTCATTTGCATCGTAATGGAAATGAAGCTTCAAATGTCTGTTCCCTTCAGTCCTTGAGACAGTAAGCCTTTTGTGGCTCTCTTTAACTTAGGAAAGCCAGATTTAAGCTATAAGTGGATTTTCTCAAAGTTCACACCATCTAAAAGTATTTGAGATAAAGATATTATACACTGATATGTTAAGCCACAATTACGGGAATCCTTAAACCCTGTGCCAGACTACATGTTTTTTTTTTTTTTCATAAAGAAATGCTTCCCTGACTTTAAAGGTCATTTATACTCTTTAAAACAGAAATCTATTAAAAAATAAAATAAACGATTTTCTGGAATCCCAGAACCCAAAGAAATCTACTGTCTGTCTTTTCTCTGCAAACATGAATGACTATAACTATCATTTTTTCTACATTTTGTAGCATTGGCATATCAGGTGTCTTTTTTGTGACTGGCACATGCTCCTTTGAAGGAGGATTTTTCTTTGTTCATATATGTAGATTGTCAATATTTTATTGGCTATAATATCCTACTGTGTGCTGTGTGAATATCCTTTAACTTGAGCTGCCCTCAGTGGGTGACTATTTAAATTGTACCAAGCCTTAAGCGTTACCAGTCCAAGCTATGGCACTGTGACAGCTGTAAAAAGAACAGACCCAGCAAGATCACTGTGACCTTCTCCTCTTCCTGCCCTGATATAGGTCAGGCCACCTAGAACCACTTGCCTGACTCTCCTCTGAAGTACACCACAAAGCCTTGCCATTAAGAGCTGCCCTCGCCTTACCTTGAGGAGAGAGATGTCCTCCGCTCTGAAGACAAGGACACGGAAAGACTGAAAAGAGTTGGCCTTGCTAAGTTCCCCGGTCTGTCTCCAGGAGGTCACGCCCTCTATGTCTGACTATTTCTCCATCACTATTCACCTCACTATCAAAAATGGAATACAAAGACAGAAATCTCTGTGTCTTCAGTCTTGAGAGCCCCTACACCACATAGTATATCTCGAGTTTTAAAATGCATTGTTGTCTCTTATTGTCATTGCTGTCCTAACCTTTATTACAGGGTCTCAGCCACAGGCCCCACAGTGAATTAGAGCAGCGCATCTCCCATGTCCTGCAATGGGTCCCAGCTTTGCTAGTCTACACAATGTGACAACAATCACCAGTGTATCTAGATCTGTGGTTGCCTTTTTAGTCCATTTCTAACTTTGAAAACGGGTCTGCTTCTTTTTAAAGAAGACATTGTGTCATCTGTTGGAAAGAAAAGCCAGATACTTTCAGAGCTTCAAAAATTATCTCGAGTTTCAATCTGATTCAAGGTACTTTTGTAGTAAAGTGGGCTGGGGGAAAATAATATTGATGTACAGATAAATACATTTCAATCTTTACATTATACTTCAAAATAATTAACTCCAGATGAAAATCATATCCAATTCTACAAGGTAACATTTAAAAAAAAAATCTTTACAACCTTAATGTCAGCGAATTTCTTCAGTAGGGCATGGGAAATGCAACTCCTTAAAAATGTTTATCTGAAATTCCTTGCAATTTAAAATGCCTGCTCTTCAAAGTATGCACCTGAAGAAAGAAAAAAGAGTCCATGTGTGGGCAAGGTTGGGGGTGTTTAAAATAGGAGAGCCCTGTAGGGATGGAGAGAAAGAGAGAGGGAAAGGAAAATGGCAGGCAGGAAAAGGAAGAGAAGGAGGGAGGGAGGAGGAAGAGAGGAGGGAGGTCAGATAAAGAATGGTACAAAAAAAAAATCTGAGATTTAATGGGCAGGATCTTGAAAAACCATTTTCCTATAGATATACAAAAGGCCTGTAAACCTATGAAAATAGGTTCAACTACACAGTCACTTGAAAGATGCAAACATTAGTATGCCTGAAGAACTAAGCATGTGAGTGCACACACACACACAAACACACACGCGCGCGCACACACACACACACACACGCACACACCACTGAGGAGCCCTCAGACTGTAGTCTTGGCAATATAAAATGACTCGTCTACTCTCTACTTAGAAAACAACTGGGCAGTCTTCTCAAAAGGGAAGCAAATCTATACTTACCATAGGACCTTGGTATCCATCCAAGCGAAATAAAAACAAGTGTAGGAACTTGTGCTGGGGGGTTCATAGTACCCTCACATATCATAGTCCCAGAACGAAACAATACAGATGTCCCTCAACGGGTAGGTAGATAAACACACTGTAATGTTAAAATATTGTTTGTTAGCTTAAAGGCAATCCCACTAGGCCCCTCCCAGGGACCCAGCTATGTCTTAGATAACCTGCTGCCACCACGTGCTTCAGATCTGGGCTGCATGTAAGAGGACAGTCCCACCACTCCAGCCCTCTCTCTCTGTTCCCACAGGCTCCTGGCTGGTACTCTCGCCCCTTTATGTCTGTCTTTCTTGGTCCCTTCTCTGCCCTCATGACTCTGCTTCTGTGTGTCTACATGTCCACTCACCATCCTCCACCTCTTCTCCAGGCCTTGGTCCCCTCCCTTCCCCCCAATAAGCCCCCTTATACCAGCTCTGTTACATGGCATGATTTCTGAGGGGGACACCTTGGCATGGGCTCACCAGGTACCCCTTGCCTCATTATATTTCATAACACTGTTCATCACTAAAAAAGAATTAACTACTTTTGCAGCAAGAATATGCTGAAGGGCTAACCATATAACTTGGTGGGTAAAGGGATCTGCCACCAAGCCTGGCAAGCTGACTTCAATCCTTAGGACCCACGCGGTAGAAGAGAATCAGTTCCTGCAAGCTGACTTCTAATTTCCATAAGTCTATCCTGGAACACATGTGTCCCAATACACACACACACACACACACACATACACACACATATAAACACACACATACAAACACACACACATACACACACACACAAACACACACATACAAACACACACACATAAACACACATATACACACACACATACAAACATACACACACTCAGATCCTAAATATGGACTGACCAGCCCACTTTGTCACTCAGAAGCCTTCTGTGACCCCCGTCACTCACTGGATTACACCTAAAACCTTCCAGTCAGCATTGAAGAGCCTTACAGATTTCTCTATTTCTCTACACAGAGCGTCACCTGTAGGCAAATGATTTGCTCATTCTCTTCAACTGTAAGGTGACCCTTCTCTTCACCTTCTTGTTCCTTAGGTTATTTACCCTACTCAGCCCTAACATCCCAAGACCAAGGTCTGGCCACCTCTTTAGGAAGAGGTTCCTCAATCCCTACCTTGAACTAACCACTCCTTTCTAAAAGGTTACCCCTGCCTTCAGATGATTCATTTGCTAATTACCCATCTGCTGTCAACTAGCATTTCTTCCATTAATGCTTACTTCTGTTGACTGCTTTATTAGGTTTTCATGCTTATAAATATTTTATCTTCAACTGGGGTTTTTATTTCTTCTTTAACAGGGCAACCTTATCCTCTTTGATCTCACAAAGCATTTAAGAATTACACATACACAGTAGGGCCTCAGAAGATGTGTATGGATTCAGTTTGTAAACTCCTTGTCTTTTGAGAACAGGAGCACTCACCACTGAGAGTCAGGGCCTATTCAAGGTCATCACCTTTATATATTTTCAGTTCCCAAGTCTTCATGAGGTTCTTAGAGTGTCAAGGATACACACATCTCCAAAATGTCTGTGTCTCCTGTGACTTACCACTTCTGCTTTGCCTTTTGTTCCATGCACCATTTGAGACGGATTTGGCCCTGACTTACGATACCATGGACTCAACTGATTATGTTTTCTGAGCCTAGAGAGTAATAGATTCTATCACAGGAAGTGAAATAAGAGAATTTTCTGTCTCACAAAATCTCATTCAAAAAAATCATAGAAAAAAAAGCATCTTTATTATCTGCTTATTGATTTACCTACTATTGTTTATATTTAAGTACTTTGGGAAAGATACATGATAACTAACTGACCCATTTGTAAGAACCGGGAATCTACAGTCATGAAATAGCCATCTATATGAACAGTTACCCTCAGACAGGGTTTTCCTGGCAACTACTGAGTGGCCTTTAGTCAGTAACTGAGTAGTAATCTTCTACCTCACCCCCAACTCACACCCAGTCCACTTTACCTGCAAACCCCTACTCACTGGCAATCATCCTAAGGAAAGCTGAAAACAAGAATCTTGTCACGTGCCAGCATCTGACTCTGGGTACTGGCTTCCTCAAGCACAGTGAAGCCAAGACCTCTGACCACCAAATTCATTGGTTCCCACTTAGCTGCTTCTGCAGTGTCTGACCACAGGATTTCCGAGGCTGGGCTCCCTGAGCAAAGAGGTCCAGCCTCATTCCTCTTTGCAGCTATCTCCCGGTCCTTCCTTCTAACCCAAACTAAGAGCAGGTTCTGTTGTGAAGTTGGTACCACTTGAGAAGACACAGTGGTGTCCGTGTTCTGTGACCCCAGTGGGTGTGTGTGTTCTTTGTCACACTTAGTTGCCAGGTGTCCTTTTCGTGGAGACAGCCCCCATTTCACTGGGAAGCTCACCTCCTGTTTTCAGCCTTTGTGATTCTAGGGGAGATGGCTCATCATGACATATGATTCACCTCATCCAAAGTGACCATTGTACTGAGCATACGACTGTATCAGAGTCAATGAGGGAAGGTTGAGGTCCCAGTGAGTACTGGGAGATTTGTGACAAAAACAGCTGTTCTTCCTGCATTTGAAACTAGCAATCATCTTGCCATTGAATAGAATTGAGATTTTATTTTTAAATCTAACAACAACAAATAAATTAGCTATCAAAATATCACAGTAGTAGAAAGAGCCCGTTGGGGGCAAATCTTTCCTTCTGTTCGAGAGAATGAACTCTCTGGTCTAGATGGAGACCTAACATGCAATTGGGCAGGTTGACGGACGACCTGGTTAAGGGACCACCTCTAGGAAGGCAAGTTCAGCCTAAGCCATGCTGAAGAGATGGGAGGAATAATTATCCTTTTAATGAGATACTGTACTTTACCTTCTCCAAGTCCCCAACCCCTGGCACAGTCCTACAAACCACTGTAAAGCTCTGCTTTGCCTGCCCACCTTTGTTCAGACTCAGAAAGGCTTAGCTTTCCCTTTCTCTTTTCTGTCTCTTTCTCTCACCTGCTGAGGAGCCTAAGCATGCCTTTTTTTTTCTCCTGGTACTTTGGGCTTCCTTACTCTTTCTCTAAAGCTCGCCTCCCCACCATGTGGCTGTTCATCTGCCATATGGCTGAGGCTCCATACTGGCTGAGCGGCATGACCTTTTTTTCTTTGCTTCTCCATTCTCTTCCTTGGGCAGCTGCCAAGGTTTGGTTTTCCTGCTCTTGGGAAGGAGTGGTGGCTTCTTAGTGTGGCCTTCCTTTTTTAAGATTTTTTTTCATTACGTAGTATTTGTGAATGTGATGTCTATATATCTGTGTGTGTATGTGAATGTGGGTGTCCAAGTATCCAGGAGGCATGAGATCTCTCGGGGTTTCTTCCCTTAACACTTACCCTTCTGCCTGCTGTGAACTATCTAACCTGGGTCATGGGCACCGAACATGGGTTCTTTGAAGGAGCAATACATTCTCTTAACCCCTGAGCCAGCCTAAGATTTTTGAAGAAAATTGTCCCCCAAGCTTCTGTTTAAGTCTATCATTAAATTATTTTATTAATGAGACTAAGAATCCCAAAGGGGACTTTGATCCTGTGCAATGATTCCTGTGGAACTCACTAAAATTTCAGTCAATGGTGACAATGGGTAAGATTGCTGTGAGCCCCAAAGGTACTTTTCCAATGAGCATGGACTATGTCCTGCTGACAGTATTTCGCTTTCCTGGCAGTCTTTAGTTTTTTGTCACTTATGAATGGCACAGAGCCCTGAGAGCCACCCACTTTGCCACCAAACTGCAAAAATGATCATATCTACTAGGGAGAAAAGGCTACTGGGGGTGGGGGGGTATTCATGCTGATGTTGGGAAAGAGTGCAGCCCGAGAATCGGAAGCCTAGAGCAGTGGCTTCTAGTTGAGTGTGTTTTCGTTTTCCAACAGGGCTGTCTTCTGTGAGCAGTAGTCATTGAGAGTAGCCATCTACTTTGTGAGGGTTTTAACAGCCGTGTAACTGGGCCAGAGAAGCTTGGTGAATGAGTCACCTGCCAGGGAGTGTGCTGAGGGTGATCTCCAAAGCCACTGAGAAGGCCTCTCCTAAAAGAGGAACAGTGGACCAGGCAGCAGTGACACAGTTGCCAGCAACTGGCAGGATCATGGCACCTGTAGAGCATTCTAGTCACGCATAGTCTTTCCACAAAAGATACTGAGGCAGTGAGAGACGATGCCTCCTCCAGATTGAAAGATGAATGTTTCCAGAAGTATCTGCCCTTGCTGGATTTGGGTAACATTGTTTCATCACTAGGCTCCATCAATGTACTGTCCAGACTGGGGCTGGGGAGTGATTTGGAGTAGAGAAAATGCTTAGCATTCTTAACACACTAGGTTATGTTTCCCAGGACTGTAGAAAAATGGAATGCCCACTGGGCTGTGCCCGTTGCTCAGTGCGTGTCTCTGATATTGTTAACTTGAAGAAACTTGAAGCATTGGCCTCCACTCCACTCTCTTCCTCCTATGTTGATGTTTTTCTCAACTAAAAATAGTAGCTTCCTGCTTCCCTGCGATCAGGCGCCTTCAACATCAATGTTGAAATATTTACTTCAGCTGCAGGAAACCGAGTCTGTTATGTCTCTACAGTTCGGCTGGCGGAAGCAAAGTTTTCTTGGCAACACCCCCACAGCAGCCTGCAGGAGAGGGTCACCCGAATCTACAAAGGGGCAATCGGTAAAGACCGCCTTTCTTCTCTCTTCTTTTTCCCATTTAGCTCTGAGCTATGAACATGCTTAAAAGTACAAGCGAGGAGGCCAGTTCTGAATGCTCTTTGTTCTCTGAGATAAGTTCAAAGATATCAAAAGTCGCCCTCTAAGGCTGGAGGGAAAATGCTTTCTACTTAGCTGCCAAAAGAGTTGAAAGTCTACTACGGGCTTCCCAGAAATTCAAAGGTAAGAACCAAGAAGGTAGCTGAAGATTGTTTCCTGACATCGGAAAATAGTTTTCCTTTTTTTTTTTCTTTTCTTTTTTTCCTTTTTTTTCTCCCACTGCCCCCTCCCCCCTCAGGCAAATCAGATTCATGCAGCTGTGCCTTCAGAACAATTAGACACACCTAGACAACCAAAAGGCCATGCCAAGAAACTGTCCCCAGGACAGAGACAGTGAGTGTTCTGACATCCTATGCACCGGTCAGCTTTTTACAGTCTGAGGCCCTTCCGCGGATATTTCCCACACATAAAAAAATGCAAGCGTCTGACCCATATGCCTGAGTGTCTTTTTTTTTTTTTCTCTGTTGCTGGTCAGAGCAGCTGGCAAAACATGACCTAGGACTGAGGAACCCTCTGACACATCAGTTCACCAAGGTCTTTGGGACATGGTCAAAAAGATGTCTGGATCTTTAAAAGACACTAATTGTTTAAAGAATGAAATCATTCCTCTGAAACCTTAACCCAGCACCATAATTGGACCCAGAAAGATACTGTGTATGTGTGTGTGTGTGTGTATGTGTGTGTGTGTGTGTGTGTGAGAGAGAGAGAGAGAGAGAGAGAGAGAGAGAGAGAGAGAGAGAGAGAGAGAGAGGTATAGATCAACTTTGGATGTCCTCCCTCACACGGCCTCTATTTTTTGATACAGGGTCTCTCATTAGCCTGGAGTCCCCATGTCATCTAGACTGCATGGCCACTGAGCCCCCAGGGAACCTGTCTGCTCTATCACCCCCCAGCACAGGAATCAAAGTGTGCTCTTTTACATGGGTGTTAGGAGTTACTGACTGAGCAGCTGTCCTAGCCCACCTCCTTTTATGTTTTGCTTTGACTTCTACTCACAAAGAAGAAAAGCCTGACACCAGAATGGGGTGAAGCTAGTGGGGTACTGGAAGAGGATCCATCACGCGTCTTGATGGATCCCCAAACTTGATGTTAGCCCTTGTGTGAAAAACAAGGCAGGGAAAATCGATTACCAGAAGGGCTCCTGGGGATAAGGCCATCGGTCAGTCTCCAAGCAAGCCTTTGGTGTTTATCATCCCAGGCCATGCATTAGAATGTGTGATAAAACCCTGTTACCGGGCAGTGAGGTGAGGCAAGGACAGAAATGATCAGTTGCCATCTGGGCCAATCATGACCTAGGGACTTTGATCCCAATCAGTGTATTTTCTACACCTTGTGGTATCTCCACATTTGGAGGCTCACAAAGATTATGAACTCACCCATGATCATCTCTATTTTATATAGACACAAACCACAATTCAGTATCTAACCCCCATTCCCAAACCCCAATCAGTTGCTTTGTTTTTTTTTTTGTTGTTTAGACAGTGTCCCAAGATCTAACTATGGCTGGCATGGGACACTAAGCTGAAACTCAGAGAGACCCAGCTGCCTCTGCCTCATAAGCACTGGGATTAAAGGGGCGTTCCACCACACTCAGACCAACATTGGCCACCCCACCCCACCCTTCCACGTACCAATCTTACAAGTGCATGGATTCCAAACACTGCCACCACATTTGGATTTCTTCCCATTTCAAAGCAGCATTTGGGTCAAGAATAGATGAATCGAATCAAAGAAAGAATAATAGCTTCAGGCTAGTTACTCTATGTCCCCAAATGAACAATTAATATATTGCTACTCTCTGCAAAAAAATATGATCTAAACAAATAACAACAGTTAAAAAAAATTCCCCACGGTTACTCAGTATGCACACAGAACACTCGTTTCTGGCAATATCTCCAGGAATTAATTGAGTATAAAATACCATGCAGAAATGGGGGTACTCTAGTGGAAATGAAGAAGGGTAATGGTTTTACAGAATACAGAGTCGAGCCTCACATCCCGTGCCCTCCCCTTGGTTCCCGCCCATGCCTCCTCCTTCCACAGAGGCAGCAGGGCACAAGGAGGAAGTCGCCACGATTTCTAAACAGAGAGCATGATTTACAGATGAATCACAACCATGTGGCCTACAGCTCTGTCAGAACCCAGGAGGGAGTCGCTCTCGGGTGGTAATGGCCTCATTACGGATGTTATGGAGGCGGCAGTATGTCTTCTCCAAAAGATAAAGCAGTATTACCCACACTTCACAGGGCAAATTAAATTCCTTTGAGTTATTTACCAACTTGAAGTCGGTGCTAGTCTCTATGAGAAGTTTCAAAGGAAGATTATGCTAATACCTCAACAGAGTGTCTCTCTGGAGTCGCAGGGTGTCTCCTAACAAAATGCCCCCTTCCTTTCCATCTGCTGCCATATCTTCTGCCTGACTGGCCAGTTGATCTGATGGTCGCTGGTTTTGTGTGCTCTCTTTGGGAAGAAGAAAGCATTAACATCAGCTTTAGACCTACCAACTGTACAAAACCTTGGAATTTCCAGCCCATTTCTTGTTAGGTGAGTACCTACTATAGTACCTATTATATCTTTAGCCAATCTCTATATGATAATCTCATTTGAAGCCAACAACCATCTCATGAGGTAGATATATTTCCACACTATATAAGCAGATATAGCTAGAAATGAGGATTCCTGCCCAAGTCAAGTGATAGTAATGATTAAAAACTTGAGCCAGATGTGGTACTGCAAACCCATAATCCCAGTACCCAGGAGGCTGAGACAAGAGGATACTGACACCAATCTCAGCTATAAATCAGGGGTTCATCCAGTGGGATGGGTGAGATGCAGGGAAAGAGAAGAGGAGCCTGTGTCCCCAGCTTTCCTCAGTAGCATCAGAACCAGGAGGCAGCAGCTACGTGGTCTGTGATCTATAGCCACATAAACGTGTCTTCAAATATGCAAAATGTAATGCCAGCATTTGCTCAGCGTGCTCACAGAGCCTCTGTTGTCCTTCCCATCACTGCCCTTCTCAGAAGCTTCTTTTCCTTCTCTGCACATGAAAAACCTACAACTGAGCTATAGATCATATACAACGCCCAGTAGCCAAGGTCCAGTTGGCCTTCTGTATCTGCAGATTCAACCAGCAGTGGATCAAAAATGCGCAGAAAAAAAGATGACCTGTGCTGACCATGTACAGACTCTATTAACTCCCTAAGCAATGTGGCAATTATTTACAGAACCTTTATGTCGCACTTGGTTTGATAGGTAACCTAGACGTGATTTACAGTATGTGGGAAGGTGTACATGGATGATATGCAAATACTAGACCATATGCACAGCTAAAGCATTTGAGAACTTCGGTGTCTGCAGGGGTCCTGGAACCAATCCGAAACCCATACTGAAGAGTGCTGCTGTCTTAGTCAGGGTTTCTATTGCTTTAGGCAAAAGCAATTAGGGGAGTTTATTTCACCTTACAGTTCTACATCACAGTCCATCTCCTAAGGAACTCAGCAGGACTGCAAGGCAGGAACCTGTGGGCAGGAACTGATGCAGAGGCCATTGAGGAGTACTGCTTACTACCTTATTACACAAGGCTTGCTTAGCCAGCTTTCTCACATGACTCAGGACCACTTGCCCAGGGATGACACCACTCATAGAGCTGGGTCCAACCAAATCAATCATTAATCAAGAAAATCGCCCACAGGCTTGCCCACAAGCCTTTTCTCAGCTGAGGTTCTCTCTTCCCAATGACTCTATCTTATGTCAAGTTGACAAAAGAAGAGGAGGAAGAGGAAGAGGAAGAGGAGGAAGAGGAAGAGGAGGAAGAGGAAGAGGAGGAGGAGGAAGAAGAACAGGAGGAAGAGGAAGAGGAGGGGAAGAGGAGGAGAAAGAGGAGGAGGAGGAGGAGGAGGAGGAGGAGGAGGAGGAGGAGGAAACAAAAAAATTCTAGCCAGAACATCTAATGTTTAACAGGCAAGTCAACTGCTCTGTGTCACCAACTTCCTAGTACACACTGTCTCTTTTCCTACTTGGTCTCTTGGTCAAGAGATAATGATCAAGAAAGGAATAAATAAATAATAAAAAACAAAATGCAGAGTGATGGAAGGATCCGGCATCAACCTTTGGCTCTGCACAAGCACCCCCTGTACATACACACATATACACATATGTGCCCCCTACACATATAAGAAGCATACAAGTTTCCATTTTAAAAACCAATTGTTTATATTGCTTATGACTTAGAGAGGAAGTGTCTGCAAGATACAAATAAGGCCTTGAATGTCCTTGGCTCTTACAAATACAGCAAGAAGTAGGGGAACGTATTGAAGCCACTGACGGGGAGAATGAAGTGATTGCCAATAAGCGAAAGAGCAGGGTACTGAGGAGGTGGCTCCAAGGGTAAAGGGCTTTCTGCACGGCTATAAGGACAGCACCCAAGTAAAGGTTTGACATGGCTATGTACATTGAGGCTATGACCTTAGTTCTGAGGGACAGAGATGGGTAGATTCTGTGGTTTGCTGACCAGACAGTCCAACCCAAATCATCACCTCCATAGTCACCAGAATTCCTGTCTCAGAAAAGTAAAATGGAGAAGTGGTTGAGGAAGACACCCTGATGACAGCTGACCTCTGACTTCTACATTGCCCAATAAGTTCACCAGGACACACATGCACTCAC
The DNA here is from genome assembly GCF_008632895.1 of Mastomys coucha. Classification (NCBI taxonomy): domain Eukaryota; kingdom Metazoa; phylum Chordata; class Mammalia; order Rodentia; family Muridae; genus Mastomys; species Mastomys coucha. Next base: position 58,143,307 of record NW_022196914.1, on the reverse strand, counting down.
ATACACATATATAAATACATACATACATGTATACATACACACATACACACATACACACATATATACACACATATACACATACATACATACACACATGTATATACACACACATATACTCATACATACATACATACATGCACACACTCCAGTTTAAACAAAAGTGTGCAGATATATATGTCTTGTGTCTTAGCTGTGTGGACACCAGAGCCATCATAGACAGGAGCACTTGCCACAGGACTGTAGTCTATAGAGTACAACATTGACTCACTGGAGTCTTTTTAGGGACTGGCTTTCTCTTGTCTTTGTCTCCTCCATACCATTGACCCATGGCAGATAGATTTTAATTGGATGCCCATGAAGAATTTACCTTAAACTAAAAACTCAACTCATAGGAAAATGGCTCTCAGTTTTGGTATCAAGGACAGATCGACATGTCTCAAGAACTGACAGGAACTGTGTAAAATAAGGTTTTACTCATAAGAGCCTGTCAAAGCATAAGAATGAGAATAGTTTCTTTTAATTACATTCCTGACACATTAGAGCTAGGTCAAAATTCTTACAGTTGGGCTGGAGAGATGGCTCAGAGGTTAAGAGCACTGACTGCTCTTCTGAAGGTCCTGAGTTCAAATACCAGCAACCACATGGTGGCTCACAACCATCTGTAATGAGATCTGACGCCTTCTCTTGAGTGTCTGAAGACAGCTACAGTGTAGTTACGTATAATAGATAAATCACGGGGCCAGAGCAAGCAGAGGTCCTGAGTTCAATTCCCAGCAACCACATGATGGCTTACAACCATCTGTACCACTACAGAGTACTCATACACATAAAATAAAATAAATAAATCTTTTTTTAAAAAAAAATTATTATGGTTTTACAGCCATTTATAAACTAATTGTGTCAGCTGGTTTTCTATTACTACAACAAAGAGCCACTTAAAAGGAGGAAAGATTCATGTAGGCTCCCAGTCTGGGCGACTCCAGTTCATGATTCGTTAGTCATGTGATTCTATGAGGCAACACGTAATCCCTGGCAGGGATCTCATGGTGGAGGAAATCTTGCCTCACTGTTACTGGAAAGTGCAGAAAGACTAGAGTATTCCAGAGTCTCTTTTGAGAGTATGTCCCCAGTAAAAAGCCATCTCCCACTTCACCCTACTGCTTAAAGATTCTACCATTCTACAATCGCCAGGCTGGGGACTAAGCCTTTAACACAGAGGTCCCAAGGAACATTTCAGATCCAAAGTATAACACCCATATGTTCCAAAGACAGATTTACAGCCAGTCAGTGAAATTGCCTGTTGTCCATATACACCCAAGTGCCAACTTACACCCCTGAGCTTGATGACCATGATAGTCGAGCTTCTTTGTCAGCTGGCCTGGATTTGGAGTGACCTACAGCCCATGTCCTGGTTTATCTGTGAGAGTGTTTGCAGAGATTCTTAAATGAAGATGGGCAGCCCACTCTGAATATGAGTGGAAGTATTGCATCCCGGAGTGCCAGACTGAATAAAAAGAAAAAATGGGAGAAAGTGACTGGGCCCTAGCATGCATCTGTCTCTGCTTCCTGACTGCAGATGCAGTGTGATCAACTGCCTAGTTCCCATGCCTTCTCTGCCATCACAGACTGTATATATCCACAAACTATGAGCTTTTACTTCATGTCAGGTATTTGCCACAGGAATAAGACAGTAAGTAATACAGCAACTATTAAACAACAACAAAATAAAACAGAAAATTGTGTCAAAGCTATGGATAAATGTTGTACCAAGGGTGGGGGCTTGCTGCTGAGGCCGATGGCTCTCTCTCTCCCCGATGTTGACCTGTGGCTGCACGGCGCCTTAGTTAAAAAGGAGGCAATGTATAAATGAGTTATTTTATTGTAGGAAAGAGAAAATAGGACGGTTAAGTAGAGAGAAGGAAAGGAGAGGAAGGAGAGAGAGAAGAGGAGAGAGAGAAAGGAAAGGAAGAAAGCAAGAGAAGAGAACAAAGAGCAGAGAGGAGAGACAGCAAGAAAAGGAGAGCAGAGAGGAGACAAAGAACAAGAGAGAGGGGAAGAGTAAGAGAATGAGAGAGTGAGAAATGAGAGAGTGAAGAGTGAGAGTGAGAGAGTGAGGAGGGGGTAAACCACCCCTTATATTGTATGGGGCATGGCATGCCTGACTTGTGGTCAAATGACTGGGTGTAGGGTCCAGCTAGAATGCTGGGAGCTTGGGGCATTGTCTGCCTGATAGAGCACACATCTCCTGCAGAGACAGCTGTGACGGGTTGTGACTGAATCAGGAACCAAAGACTCAGGAGTTATGGCCAAGCTCCTTCCGCCCTCTGCAAGCAGAAATTGCCCACAGGGGTCCAGGTCTCAAAGCCAAATACTCAACTGAGCTTAAGTTATCTGAGCAGACCACTGCCCCATCCTGCCCCACAGATAAACTGGAGTGCCTGCATGCCACTAGTGAAAATCCAAAATTGTGTAGATGCCATGGCAAACAGTATGGAGATTACTCACAAGAGGAAAGTAGAATCACCCATGATCTTGCAATTCCACTTCTTGAAATATACCCAAAAGACTGGAAAGTGAAGTCCTGAAGAGATACTTACAGCAGGGGGAAAAAAGGAACCCAAATATCTCTACATGTAATAGAGCATTGTTTAGCGTTTAGAAGGAAAGAAATACATAATACCTGGTTCCACACCAATGAGCCTTGAACCTTGAGAATAAGATGCTGAGTGAAATAAGTCAGTCACAAAAACTCAATACTCAACAAGAGTCATCACTGAGAGAGAGCTTGCGGTAAATGGTGATGGAGTGATTGACGGTCGTTAGAAAGGATGGGTGATGTTTAGTGACTACGGAGTTTCAGTTTTGTAAGATGAGGATAGCTCTGGAGGCAGGTTACACAAGAATGCCCATGGATGAAGCACTACTGTGAGAGAGTGAGTCCCTTTTGTGTTGTGCATATTTTATCATCCTTAAAATTCTTATTAAAGATGCAATGGGCCATAGGTGGACATAGGAGGACATGAAACCTCGCCCTGAACACACGTTCCATGTAAAAGCCACTTCAGGTGAGGAAGTATTGGGAAGCCATAGGCCATTGCCAAACCCAACTTCTCCTCCATTCTCCTCCTGATGCGCCTCCTCTCTGCTTTTGTTCCACCCGTACTTTACTAGTATAATTTATTAGGCATGCAACTAATACAGGAAAGCAAGTGGGTATTGATGTTGCAGTTTGTTTTCCTTTTAGAAATACTCGTGTGGAAGTAGAGAGAGGAGGAAGCCAGAGAGAGGGAGATGAGTGAGCCTGCTCCACAGATGATGCCTGATATGAACAGGCAAAAACCCGTGTCTAGGGGACCATACACTGTAGGGGAGACACTATTAATGCTATTTTTCTAACTGGTCTTGTCAAATCTCCTTCTAAATATTTATGTTTATAGCCATAGGTTTATGCTGCTGTCAACCTCTGTCAAAAGATCTTGGTTTGTTTTGTTTTGCAGTGATAAGGGTTATTGTAGGAATACATAATTGTTACTGTTCAAAGTGCTTAGAATAGGCGATTGTGAGTACCCGACCATACATGGAACATCTTTATCCCCTCTCCTTCCCTCCCCTCCTCTTCTCTCCCATCCCCTCCTATGCCCTGTCCTTCCTTCGCCTCCTCTCCCCTCCCCTCCTATGGCTCAGGGAATTTTGTCAGAAAGAACCTAAGATCTGGAGAATAGGGAGGAGTTCTCTGGACATAACACTGCTGTTGTACATATGAACTCATAGAAACAGTAGTTACCCACATAATAGCAGCACAATATCAAGCCAGCTAAAAATCCCACCATGCAAGAGGGAGGGGTTGCCAACCTATTGGCTGTTGTGGGGAAGGAAATTCACTTTTTTCTTTAGGAGTGTGGCTACTGGTAGGTTCACCATGCTTCAGTGGATGGCCCTAATGCCTGTGTGCACGTAAGCAGCACTAACTGTATACAGTGGGCTGAATAAATGAGGAGAGAGAGAGAGAGAAAGAAAGTGAGTGTGTATGTTGGAAGGGAGGGAAGCAGAAGAACAGATGATCAATGTACATGTTACACACATGAAAATTTCAAAGAATAAACAACACCTTAAGTACACACATATATAATAGTTCCTCTTTAATTACTATGCTGGGTATAACATCAGTACTCTTTCTATACTGGCTAGTTTTATGTCAACTTGACACAGCTTGAGTCATCTGGGAAAAGGGAATCTTAACTGAGAAGACACCCCCACAAGACTGGCCTGTTGGCAAGTTCCTGAGCCATTTTCTTGGTTAATGGTTGTTGTCTGGCGTGCTCAGCTCACTGTGGGCAGAGCTTCCCCTGGGCTGGTTGGTGGTCCTAGGAGCTATGAGGAAGCCAGCCATGAGAACCATGAAGCTCAAGCCAGCAAATATCATTCCTCTGTGGTCTCTACTTCAGTTCCTGACTCCAGGTTTGTGCCCCAGCTCCCTTAAATGACAGATTGCAGTGTGAAATGGCAAACTGAAATAAATCCCTTCTTCCCTGAGTTGCTTTTGGTCTTAGTGTTTTGTCATGGCAATAAACACCCAGCTAAGATACTTTCCCAGCAAGCCTTGTCTCTTCTTCTTTTCTCCCATGAGTTTCAGCTGGATGGGACTCTCTACTAGTCTCGCCTCTGTGCCTCAGGCCAAACCTCCCTACCCTGAAACAGAAAGAATCCTGATTTTTATCTACCTAAGAGAAGCTGGAGGGCCCATGGGCTGCCCCTATCTGCCATAAATCTGAGTCCTGTACCTTGGGGTGAAGGGTGAGTCACTTAGCTGGGAGGAAGCATGGCCTGTCAGGGATCTCTCACCACAGCCTGTGGTTCTTTTGTCACCACAGAAGCAAAAAATTGGATGCTCACTGTGGTTTATGAGGGAGATGAAGAAGCATCATGGTGTTGACGAAACTCGGAGCTCACAAATGTCTGGCTGGCATCTATGAGACCTTTTTCTTCTCTGCAATTAAACTATTCTTAGTTCCAGAAGCTTCTCCACAGTGGCTCTGAAGCTTGGAACCTTGTCTTCTTTCTCCCTAAACAAGAGAAGAACCTCTGACCTACAAACACAGAGCACAGCTTGTTGGATAACATTCCTGAATGTGCTCACTGTATCTCTCCAAGCAAGCTGAAAATTTGATGGAGGGTTAGGAACCAGACTGCCTGGATCCTCTGCCTTTGCCACGCCTCTAAGTAGAAAAGGTGGACACATGCCGGGCAGTGGTGGTACACACCTTTAATCCCAGCACTTGGGAGGCAGAGGCAGGCAGATTTCTGAG